>NW_028301612.1:10354639-10709278 GCF_987345545.1 Pholcus phalangioides
TAAGCCCCTCGTCCTTTTTACAGGACGGATTACCATATTTTCCCTCCAGTTAGGGACAGAAAGTGCTTCGTATATTAAAATATGAAGACGTGACTGGGCATAGGCGTATTAATAATTCTTCGATATTGAAATATTGGGGGCTATGTTTTTTTTTCCTATGAATGGACGTATTGGATACGCCGATTCCGTCCCAATACGCATATGCTTGGATTCACATGTCGCGAGTCACCCCCCTTTTTTATCCTTTCTTCTGCTTGGATTGACTTGCGCTAGAGATTAGCTATGGTGATATCAAAGAAATATTAAAACATCCATCCGGAGTGAATGTCCATAGTGAAAGGATTTCCATAATTGGTGAAATATATTCGGGGATAATGATTCAATTTTAATGCCTTTTTCTACTGAGTATGTGCATTTTATTCTAGAATTTCATTAGTTTTCGTTCCTATTTTTTTTTTTTTCATTGCTTTATTATACTAACAAGATCGTAACTGTGTCGAGGCAATGCCTCATGGTTCAGTTAACCCGGAGGGTCTTCAACCTTTCTGAAATTCCGGGCGAAATTAAAACTTTGCATAAAGCCCGCGGGACCACTAAGTCATACCGTGGTATTCCCGGTTATTAAACAGGGCCCTGAGATTATTGAAAACTTTTACTTACTCTGAAATTATTTCTTTCATTAAATTTGAATTTTTATTCATTCTGAAAAATAGCTTCTGCTGATTTGAATTTTTTTAAATTAATTATTTCTTTCATTATTTTTTTTTTCATGAATTATTACTTCTAAAACAATTCTGAAATGACTCTCAGCAATTCTGGAATTATTTCTATCATTAATTTTAAAAAAACAATAAGAAAATCGCTTCGGTGAAACATAATGTATGTCTGAGTATTAAAATAAGCTTCAACGTTTAATAAATTAGCAATGTATTGTTGAAGTCGTTGTTTTTAATATTTTATTAGCAGGAAACAGTGTTATATTTTGCGATTCAATAGGTAAAGTGTTAAGGTTTTCGGAGCAATGTAAAAAAAAATGTTTGCGAAAAATATCGTTCCTATGTGAGGGAATCTAAAATACCTACGAGCTCGTCTCAAGGAAACATTCATTTTGGGTTGGCAAAGGTTTTTGTTTTCGTGCTGAAGAAAACTATTGCGGTATAAAAGACAAATTGTCGGAAGTTTAGGATATATTTATTAGAAGAAATATCATTTGAAGTTGACTATCCTAAAAACATGAGAAATTTGTATTTAATAGATACCGAGATATTTCTACGAGCAGACTTCATTCAGACATTGATAATTACAAGCGTGACGCGAATAATCTGTTGTATGAGATTTGAGAACAAGATTCGAGCTGGGATTTACCCTGAGGTAAAAAGTGAATAAATTTCGTTTTGTCGAGAGTTAACTTCTTATCGTGTACGAAGCAATCGTTAATAGTTAGATCTTGCTGTGTTATCACTGTATTTTGATCATCACATTAATAAAAAATCATCAGCGTATCTAATAATTTTACCAAATGGTTTTAAAGTACAAAAATCACTGATGAAAATAATGGAAAGCAATGGATACAAAATGGATCCCCGAGGAATTCCTCTACTAATATCGAGTAAAAACTGGAAAATTTATTAATTTATTTTTTTATATTTTCAAAAACATTTACTCTCTCTCTCTCTCTCTCTCTCTCTCTCTTCTGTCTCTGGAAAAAAAAAATTTAGATGGAAAATTAGAATAAAATTTCTAAAAATTTCATTTCTAAAAGTCATAAAAAAATCAAATTTCTCTTTAGAAACAAATTTTTAAAAAATACTATGGCACACTCTCATCAGAACTTTTAATTTTCAAACATGTTCGTTTCATACAAAAATTTACACGAAAATGTATTGAAATTTTTTTCTTTTAACAAACCGTTGCGCAAATGCAACGTCACTCAAAAATGAGCTGTAGAGAGATTAACACTTAGGTCTTAGATGTTAATGTGCCCCGGGGTCCTATGGTATTTCTCTGTATACCTGAGAAGTCTGAAATTATTTCTAAAATAATTATGGAATTATTTCTAAAATAATTATGGAATTATTTCTAAAATAATTATGGAATTATTTCTAAAATAATTATGGAATTATTTCTAAAATAATTATGGAATTATTTCTTAGAGTAATTATGGAATTATTTCTTAGAGTAATTATGGAATTATTTCTTAGAGTAATTATGGAATTATTTCTCAGAGTAATTATAAAATTATTTCGAAAAGTGTCATAATAATAAGGACATATTGTGATGAAATTACGATTAAAAAAAAGCAATTGATGGAAATTAAATTATAAATTTTCTTAAATTATTAAATGCAGTAATTTCTTTCGTTCCAAACTTCGAGGCCCAAATGCGACCTGACATTAAAAAGTCTCACCACAGAGAGCAACATGTCTACACAACAGTACAATTCTTCAATCATTACACTTCACTCATAGTTAGAAAATCTGATGGCAGATGGCAGCACTACACATAAACTAGCATTACACCGAAACAAACTTCACGATTGGTTCGCAACACGTACACGCCAGCATGCACCAGCTCGTTAGAAATTTCGTAGAGGAATGTGTACGAAGTGCATGTATTGTTAAGTGGTAGTAGTAATTCCTTTCAGTATTTCTGAAATTATTTCTCTCTCTCTCTCTCTCTCATCAATTCTCAAATCCTTTCTTTCAAAAACAGTGAAATTAACTCTAATAAAAGTAATTATGAAATTATTTCAAAAAACAATAACGAAATCGTTTCAGAAAATAATTATGAAATTATTTAGGAATCAAGGATCATGCTGCTGTTTGGTACAGCGTGAATGGCTTGAATTAAAACCAACAGGTGAGCCAACGGGACCTGAGTCTGGGCCCCTGAATTAAACATGGGTCTCCAAATTATTGGAAATTCTTAACTCTGGAATTGTTCTCTTTTCATAAATTCTGAATTTTTTTTCAATTATTTCTTTTAATAATTCTTGCAATATTTTTATTGATTCTTGTAATATTTTTATTGATTCTTGTAATATTTTTATTGATTCTTGCAATATTTTTATTGATTCTTGCATTATTTTCATTAGTTCTTAAAATATTTTTATTGATTCTTGCATTATTTTCATTAGTTCTTAAAATATTTTTATTGATTTGCATTATCTTCAACTAAGAAGATGTTTTCACTTATTCTGAATTAGTATTTCTTTCATTCATTAATTTCTAATTCTCATCAATTCACACGTGTAGCCTAAGAGTTATTGATCCACGATCTCGCTGTAGTTATTCCACCATAAGCATGGATGCGCCATCCTTTCCAACAGCTTGGGATGAGAGAGAGAGCTTCATCGATCCCGCCTCCAACCTATCCACACGGACCAAGCGGAACCAACTACAGTGAAACAAGGCGTGGATGATCACGTGGAGACCAGTTTGCCTAATCACGTTGTCAATCCCACTTTTGGCGAGGAGAATCAATGCTTCATCGTGGAATAAAGCAGATGTCTTTTCATTAGAGATCTTGAACTTATATTTTCTGTTTCAGCTTAGGGTTGCCTATTCTTTTACAGGGTAGTTTTAAATAACTGACACTACTCACGCGTATGTAGCGCCCATTCCGATGGAGGTATTTTGATTATACTTGGTACATACCATATATGGGCCATGGGGGAAAAATAAAGATTCAATAAAAAAAAAAAATTACATTTTTCACCACCAGGAGAAAAGGTTTTCCCCCATGGTCCAAATAACGAGTATACTAAGTTTCAATGAAATACGAACACGAAATCACAACACGGACACGCACATTCCAATATGTACCAATTCGTCGGAGCAGTGATTCCCAAAATTTTTTGAACCCCTTTTTGACAAAAAATTTATTGGCGACCGCCATACGATGTGATTGTATTTCCGATTTTTTGCTAGTAAAGGTCTCGAAAGCATTTTTCGGAACGCCTTTCTCTCTCGGTTCCAATTTGCATATAAGTGATGAATGAAATGATGATGTATTATCAAATTATATTTTTTTAAATATTTCAATGGCAGCGCTGTGTTTTGTTATTAAGGTATCCGACTACGTTGAATACGACATTTTGGAAGAAAATATCGATTTATTTTTTTATTATTATTATTTATTTTTATAAAAGCCCTGTTTGTGATTCCAAAACAGGCCTTGCTTTGTTTATATGACACTTAGAATCTAAGTTGCTTTCACTTCATTGTCGCGTTTTTACATTGTCGTTTTATTTCCGAAGAATGCTATTCTGATATTTTACTTGAGTTTGAAACATGATTTCTAAAAATCTATCCATTACATCATTACGAAATGTTATTATAATATTCTGCTATATATTGTTCAAGTTATGAAATAATGGTAGGTATGGTATCTAAGGTTTCTCACATTCGTTTGATTACAGTGTGACTATATATAGGATGAAATTTCGAAAAATTCACGCGTACATGAACAGATTCCCGAGCGTAACTTACGAGAATACCATAAAATCCTTCAAATTTTAGTTCATAACCTGCAACATTACTATCTGAATGCATTGTGAAAATAACAAAACATTCTCTCCATTCATAGAATTTTTTTACAATCGTGTTTCGAATATTACACGAATTTTGCTTAAAATTTGACATAGAACTGACTTTTTCATGGAAAATATAACATAGGTAGAGGAAAATTTATTATTGTTTTCACCACTTTTTGGGATACTTTCTATCAAAAAATTTTATTTTCTTAAGTTCACTCCAGTGCCATTTTATAGAAAAGGGTTCTTGAACGCAGTCAGATACCTTAAAATGGAAGTGTAGTGAGGTGTATGTTCCTTGATTTAGATATGCAGTGTGATTCAAAAAGAATCATTCAATTTCAAAATGATTCTTTGCTTGAAATTGGCCATTAATAATATTCTTTATAATACTGTACCTTTGTTATTTTTCCCTTTAAATTAACATATTATTTATCATTGCGTATTTAATTTTGAAAATACAAGGTGATTATAATGAAATTTCCCGTACCTTGTGTGTGTGAGAGAGAGAGTTGTTTTTCTCAAAAACTAATCCGAATACAGCCAAATTTTTTAGGATATCTGACTGGTGTTACATTGGTCTGAGCAGTGATAGTATACTGAAATACTCACTTATGTAGCGCCCGTTCTGATAGACGTATTCCTTTGAAACTTGGTATATGCGCTATATGGACCATGGGAAAAATGTAAAATGCAATGAAAAAAAGCATCACTTTTTGCACCTGGTGGTCGAAAATTGAACTTTTTTTAAATTTATTTAACAAATTTCTCTCCCATGGTCTGATTAAGATATCCAAAAAATTTGGCTGTATTCGGATAAGCAATTTTGAGGAAAAAACTACTCAGAGTACGGGAACTTTAATTATAATCACCCTGTATTGCCCCCCCCCCATTTTCACTTATACGCCTACCTCACTTATAAGGCTTATTTTTTTGTTCCCTTGCACCGACGCATAAGTGATGAGATCATTGTATTTTGCATGAAAATTATTTCAGAAATTACGAGATGGATTTTTTTTCGACCCGAAATATACTGAGAAATTGAATTTTCGGGCACAACATCCAGAAAATTCAATTTCTCAGTATTTCAGAAATATCAAGAAATTTTCCCATGTGAAGTGACGACGACAACTGCAATGCGCGAATTCCATTACCGCGTCTCCTATTTCACTCAAAGCTCAGTTGAATGAATTCATTCCAGAAATCGCGATACCACGAGCGACACGTGCAGGCCGCGCGTGCCGCAACACGCGTCGTCGTTCGAAGGGATATATCTCGGTCTGGGTCGGGTGGAGAGGTTTATTAAACACCACAGTGATGATTTTTTTGTTGGGTATATTATAGGTTTCCCACACGTGTGCGCGTGTGTGCGTATTTACACCCGCGGAAACGGATACCCCTGCGAAAAGATTCGATACCACGCATAGGAAATTCATTGACTTGAGAGGATAGGAGGCACGTGTTTGTGGTGATATTTATGTGGGAAAATTTTTCTTAATCTCATAGAATTTTCCATGACATTCACATTTTGCGTACATACGCTAGATAGATTTACTTATCCATGATATCAGTGTTTATTTTAATTACTCTTAAATATGTCGGACTCAATTTTTGTACGACAACGTTGGGCTACCTACGTCAGAGCCCCTGGGCAGTGGCGTATTTACAGTGGGTGGGGTAAGCGAGCTAAAGCCCAGGACGTAAGTTCCAAGGGCAGGCAAATTTGAGGAATGAGTTGCAAGAAAATTAGTAGAATGGGAAAAAGGCGGTGAAATTTTTATAACCCTCAATAACTTCGCCTCTGCCCAGACTACAAGGAACTAGGTCAGTGAATGACCAAAACAGTGACCTAGAGCAGGCATCTTCAACCCGTTGCTCGCAAGCACCACGGTGCTCCCTGAAGAACCCAGAATGCTCGCTGCTCGCGTCCGATTTTGTGCTCGCGAGCACTTCATCAACTTTCCAACTAAACGCCTTGTACAAATTGCATTCAAGGATTGAAATCACCCTGATTTCATGCATGCGTATGCCAAACTTGCTATCCGGGTGCTCTTCTTTTGATGATGGGCACAAGCAGTGCTCTCTCGAGTAGAAAAGGGTTGAAGACCTCTGACCTAGAGAGTTGTTAGCGCGTGAGTGAGCAAAAAAAAGTGACTTGGAGCGTGAGCAAGCATGTGAACGACTAAAAGAGTTACTTTAGAGACACATGTGTACTTGCAGGGAAGGGGGGGGGGGGAGCCAATCGTTTTATAGTAAAACTTGGCAGATTCGAGTAACGAGTAGACAAGAAAATCAGACTAAGATGGGAGAAGGGCGTCAAAATTCACTTTCAAATAATATTTGAAAGAAGTAAGAAAATTAAATCTTTTTTTTTTATACAAATAAACTGCAATGGGAATTAGTAAAAATTTGCCCCCTTTTTTTTCAACCGCCATTTTTGCCGAGATGTCGGCAGTCGGAACTTTCAACTCGTTTTTGCTTCTTTTTCATTTGAAAATAAAGAAGCTTTAAGTGGCAAGTCGTGAGTTTTTACATAACTGGTCATTTTAACACGTGTAAAGTGTGGTAAAAATCGAAAATTTTAAAATCATCGTTATCTAAATAAAATTCGCTTCAAATGTTTGGTTATAAATTTCTTTCTCAATGTTGCAAATGTTTTGGATTTTTGTGACTGGGAACCGTGTAAAAACTTTTAGTTTTATATTTCCCCCAATCATTATTTACGACGTGCATGCTAAACCTATGGTCCGCGGGCCAAACGTGGTCCTGGGAGTCATCTGATGTGGCCCGCAACCTCAAACCCGATTTTGTAAAGTCAATCAAGTGGCACATTTCTAAATGATTTAAGTGAGGCGCGATTCCAAACAACCCAAGTGTCGCGTAATGCATTTACAGGTCATTTAAATGACTTGGAGCACTGCTTCAGATCACTTACGTGTTTCGTGGCACATGTGCAGATTACTTATGTGACCCATGGCACATATACAGATCACTTGAGTGACCTGCAGCACATTTACAGAACATTTAATGACCAGAACATTACACCACACCGCAGTTCCACATCACTCAAGTGGCTTGAGCATCTTCCCAGATCATTTGAGTGACCCGCGGCATATTTACAGATCACTTTAGTGAACCGCAGCACAGCACAGTTCCAGATCATTCCAGCGGCCTCTACACATTTACAGATCACTTGAGTAACCAGCGGGCTGTTCCACACCACTAAATTAAGTGGCCCGCGACGAGTTTTCACATCAATGAAGTGAACTCTCCTAAAGGTTGAACTACACCCTTGAATTACATCAACAAAAACCCACATGCATCTTGTAAGCATTCCTCTGAGGAATGACTAACGAACTGATGAATGTCGAAATTTGCCTTGTTTGTATTGTGTACCTAACGTGAAGTTTAACGTGAGGTTAATGGGTATTACGTTTGACCTTTGAAGACCAAACACACCCCGCTTCCCATCTCATTGAGATATCGAAGCGTTCCCGGAGGATGGGTGTGTCTGGAAATTTTATTAAATATCTTCAGAATAATAAATAAAAATATTACACATAGATTGCACATGTAAATTCACATATAATCAATGTTCGTCAATGGACGTATCATAATATACGGAGGGAGAAATTAAAAATCAACCGTAAAATCTACATCATAATCTTCTGAAAGTTCTTGATTCCATCCGAAGATGAACATTCTAGCGTCCATGCGCTCTAAACAGCGTCCCTTGACACTGTGGTCATAGCTTTGTTGAGGTACATTCTTGAAGAGTCAGCTGGTTCGTGAAATCTCACTGAGATAGTGGATGATCCTGGAGTACACGGGACAGAAGTCCTGGAATACCCGTCTTGTATACCACAAGTATTACAGGACTTCTGTCCTGTGTACTCCAGGATCATCCAGGATTTTTACCGTTCGTGGAATATACACATTTTTTTCGGCCTTTCCCCCCCCCCTCCCCATTCTATAAATTTTCTTGACCACTCATTCCTCAAATTTGCCACCCCTCTCGACTTACAGCTCTTTGCTATATTCCGCTAAGTGCTCCCCCCCCCCCCCGAGTACGATTCTGTCTGTACGCTATTCTTCGGTACACACGCACGCGTTTGAAACGAACGCGGATAACTCACAAACAAATTGACGTAGAACCACGGGAACAACGTCTAAGTCAGAGATTCTCAATCTCTATTGACTTGCGGAGCCCTTTTTAGTATGTAATTTCTACGGGGGAGCCCCGTCAAAACCTCTTTTTTTATTTATTTATGAAATTCATTAATATATTTCATTTTCCTCGAACGGCCGCGGAACCCTTAAGAAATGCACACGGAACCCCCAAGGGCTCCGCGGGGCACTGGTTGAGAACTGCTGGAATATAGTATTGTCATTGTGTAGAAAAGAAACGATTGGGCATGGGGATGGGTGATTTCTATGCCCATTTCCAAACACCGAGCGGTATTTATGAGCCAACACCCAGGGCTGGATCTTGAATCCTGCGAACTACGTGGCCGCAGAAGTCGCCAACTAAAGGGGCCAGATTTTTTAGGGTGCCGACTGAAGGGGAGGCAGTGCCATCTTAACACGCATGGGCCCACCTGGGCACAGCCCGCGGGCCTAAATAGAAGAGGGGAGCCCACAAAAATTTGATCTGGTTGAAATTCTTCAGACTTAACTAGATGGAGCCTCCGAAAAATCCCTTGACCCGGGGACCCATGCTGCTCTTGAGACGGCCCTGGGGGGAGCAGCGATTTTCAATCACCAAAATATTATTCGCTTACACTTTAAAAATGTCCAGAACCGGCACTTCCAACACCCGAAAGATTCTACGCCTACATAGCCAACGTAAGAAGAAACGAAATACAGTAGAATACTGCGTGGTTCAAACTGTAATTAAACATGTGCTAAGTGATCTTCTCGGACTACTCTCATGGCATTAGACAAATTTGGCAACTCGAGCGGAGTAGGGTTACCAGACGTCCTCCTTTTGATGTCATTTCAAGTGCCCTCCAAGATTTTAGAAAATTCGCCATTTTGTCCTTTTTTCAAATTCCGGAATTATTACTTTTCCTAGGGATAAATTTTTTCACTCTGAAACATATCTCTTAATTTATGAGTGCTTGTGAACCCCCCCCCCCCCCACACACACACACACATTTTTACACGATTTGACCGATCGCCACCTAAATTTCCAGAAAACAAGAACCATGTTGCCTCCTATCAGGGCAGATGCTATTCTAAACATGGCCCAGCTTGCTCTAGGATAATATGAAAACGACAATCCGAAAAACAACTCTGTAAAACGAAGCCGCAACATACATTTTAGCCCAATCAACTCTGATTTAAATGCCATATGTGTGGGCTATGGTCCAGACGTCCTCCTTTTTGATGTCATTTCAAGCGGACTCTTCCGTTTTAGAAAATTCACCCTTTGCTCTGAGCAAAGCAATAAAATTGACCAGATGTTGGGAAGACCTCGTTATAAGTGAAAGGAGAAAAATCTCGTTGTTTGCTTTTCTTCCCTTTTCCTTTTTTAGCAGTTCTGTTTCAGTTAGGAAAAATTATTGTGGTGGTTTTTGTCAATATAGTGGTACCATTTGTTATGAAAATTAGGAAAAATGGCGTTAACAAAGGTGTAGGTGCTTTCCTCTTCCTTTCTCAGTTTCCGAATCTGGGTATCACACATTCACACGAATTGATTGGGTCTAGAATACTATTGTTTGGTTACCACCCATCTAATGCCGTGTACATCTGTTGTGAAAATTAGGAAAAGTGACGTTATAAAGAGTGCACGCAGGCATCTCCTTTCACAATTTTCGAATCTGGTGACCCTAGGGAGTCCTTCAATCTCTAGGAGATTTTGTCTATAAAACTCACTAAATGTAGGGTTACTGGAAGTCCTCTTTTTTATGTCATTTCAAGCGTCCTCCTACATTTCAGAAAATTCGATTTTTTTGTCCTCAGGTTACCAACCCCTTTTCAGGTTACTGGAATTATTTCTTTTTTCTGGGGGAAGAAATTTGCCCCACTTTGAAACAAATCTATTCATTGATACGAATTTTTTCACACGCATTGACTAATAGCCGTCGAAATTCACAGAATTGTTTTCGTTAGAGGCCCTTCACACGGAGCGGATGCGGGTCTGGAAGAAGTTTTAACAATTGGAATATACGTCGTCCGCATGTGTCAAAACCAAGTGCGGGCTCCGCATCCGCACATAGAAGCTTTGACAATAGGTTTATTCGGAGCTATTCACACGATGCGGATGCGAATTCATCCGCATCTTTGGCTACTTTTTAACGGAATTTTGAAAGGAATTTTTTTAATTATTTTGCCATAAAACACCATATGAGGGTCCCTCTTCATCAAATATAATGTAACTACATGCGTCTATCCCTCCGTTTCCTTCTGAGATTGAGATATAGCAACTTTAACTGCCTTTTGTCCATATTTCACAATTTTATACAATAAAACCTGCCAACAATGGCCACTGACGGGACCAAAATTATAAGCCGTTCTGTTCATTACGAATATTTAATTGACTACATACTTTAATAACTTTCAAATTTAATTTAAAAATTTTAATTTTTTTCTTTTCAAAATTATTTAAAAAAAATATAAATATTTAAGATTATTTTAAATATTTATTATTTTTTAAATTTTTTAAACTTAAAAAAAATACTTTTATTACACAACGTTATCCACGTACGACGTTCACTCAGGGCCAGATTAAGACGATTGCAGGCCCTAAGCACTTGAATAGTTTTGGTGCCCCCCGATACCTACAAGTATATTTTACTCGATATTGAGTCTATAAACTAAAAAAAAAGTGAAATTTTATATTTCAGAAGTAACTAATCTACGTATGGGACTTTACTCTAAAAGGTTTATGAAAGTTATTTTATAAAACTTGAAAAAAGCAACCAATTAATTTATCGGTTGCATTTGCTCGAATGCAACCGATCAGCTTATTGGTTGCATTTTTAAGAGAATTATTATAAAATTTTTATAGTGCAATCTGGGCTTAAGGCCGTGATCACACTTAAAAAATCCAACCAATAAAGATCATAGGTTACCTTCGAGCAAATGCAACTGGTAAGTTTATTGGTTAAATTTTTCAAGTTTTATAAAAAGACTTTTAGAAAACTTTTATAGGAATTTACCGGGATTACACTTTTATAATGTAATCCCGGCCTAAGACAGAATTGCGATGTGAATACCGGTCTAAGGCCGGTATTACACTATAGAAGTTTGATAAAAGTCCTTTTATAAAACTTGAAAAATGCAGCCAATAAGGTCAACGGTTGCATTTTCTAGAATGTAACCAATAACCTTATTGGTTAGATTTTTCAAGTTTTATAAAAGGGATTTTACCAAACTTTTATAGTGTAATACCGGCCTAAGACAGAATTGTGATGTGAATATTTCTAAGCACAGGCATTTTGAAAGTCTCCACCCCTCCCCTTTTTTTCTACTTGCAAGTTCTTTGATATCTCCTGAATTTTCTTTTTTTTTTGGAACATCGAATGTTTTGGATGTTTTTGGATTGGATTTTTCGAACATTGGATGTTTTTGGAATTTTTCCGAAAAGACAGATTTTTTTTTCAAAATCTTTTGAAAATATTTGAAGACATTTTCTCCCATCCACTACTTGTGAGGATCGGAAAGAAGACATCTTTATTCCCATATTCTATGTGGCTCTAGATTAAACCACCAAAGAATGGCTCTAGGGCAGTGCCTATGGGCAGTGAATCAAGGGTGAAGGAGAAAAATAATTACAAAAATTGCGAAAAAATAGTTTTTATGCACGAATTTCAAACTAAAGATGCGGGCGATTCGTCCACATCTTTAGTGCTCGTGTGAAAGGGTATGCGGACCCGCATCCGCTCCGTGTGAAAGGGGCCTTAGCAGTTCTGTTTTATTCATAGTTGGGAAAAATTGTAATTCTTGCCGGTTTTATTGGTCAGAATAGTGGTGCCATTTGTTGTGAAAATTGGCACAGTTCCAGAGAAGTGACGTTATTAAGGGTGTTTGCGCAAGCTTCCTCTTTTCTCAGTTTTCAAATCTGGTAACACTAAGGGTTACCATCCGTTCTCCTAAAGGAGAACACGTTCTCTTTTTTTTTTTATGTCATTTCAAATGTCCTACGTTTTAGAAAACTCATCCTTTTGTCCTCCTTTTCAGGTTTCAGGAAAACTTTTCTTTTTTTTCCGCGGGAATTTTTATTTTCACTCTGAAACATGTATCTCTTTATTCTCTCTCTCTCTCTGTGTTTTCCCCCTTCACATTTTTACACACTTTGACCAAAGCCTTCAAAATTCCCAGACGAATCCAACGTTGCCTCCAAGCAGGGCAGATGCTCTTCTAATGGCCCAGCTTGTCCCAGGATAACATAAAAAAGCCAGTCGGAAAAACAGATGTGGAAGAAAACCCCGATACCCATTTTTAGAATGCCATTTTTTGCTCACCAACAGCAGTGTACTACTACTACTAAACCACACATGTACCGCGTCCATATTCCTCTGCGGAACCTCTAACGAATTGGTATATGCGGGAATGTGTGTGTACGTGTAGTGAAACCTGACGTGAAGTTTGTTTCCGTGTAACGCTTGTTATATGTAGTGCTGCCATCTATCTTTCTACTTATAAGTGAAGTGTAATGATTGAATAATTGGTCATTGTAGGCCTGTTGCTCTCTGTGGCGAGACTTTTTAATGGGAGAGATCGGCTCGCATTTGCGCCTCGAAGTTGGGAACCACAGGAAACCAACTTCAGCCGATCACCACTATGGCGACGGGGGGGTTAACAGCAGTGTACTGAAGTGGGGGAAGGGGTTTACTACACCCTAGTAGCATACCGATATAGAACGACGTAGAGATTTCGATACCGTTTGACGTAGAAATGGCATACATTTGTTGTCGAATTTGGATTATTCCAAAGGAGACTACTTATCATTCAAGGCATTCTCCTTCAAAACGAAATGCTTTAAAAATAAGAGTAAAAATATTTTGGAGAAAAAAAGAAGATATTTTGGTGTATAATTGAGTGAATAGATTTTTACTATATCCTTCGATATCGGACCCATAAAAATTTCCAACCTCTTTCCGGCGTCGGACCGGTACGATATTGTTGTGCTACTGGGGGTAGCCGCTTCGGGCAGTTATTGTAATCCCTTCGTCAGTGGAAAGAAATGTGCCCCCCCCCCCCGCACTACACGCCTTCACCAATAGCCGTCGAAATTCCCAGAATTTTTTCTGTTCCTGCTTCTTTTAGCAGTTCTGAAAAATTATTGTTGTGGTCGGTATTATTCAAAGCCGCTTGAAAGTTAATGCAGCTTTGGTATTATTGTCGGAATAGTGGCACCATCTATTGTGGAAATTATGATAAGTGACATCATTAAGGATAGCTAAACCTGTCACATAAGTGAACTGACCATATTTTCAGAAAAATACGGATCACTGGGATTCGAAATACAGGACAATGCTAATTATTGCCAAAAGTGAATTTTGCTAGCTATCACTAAAATCGTCATTAGCGGGAAATTTAACACTACTGCAAATTGCAGTCGATTACGAAATAAAACGTTTAAAAACACGACAAATATGTGCATGGCCCTCCACAAGGGCGGGGCTGATAGGGCTCCAGCCCCAGGGCCGTCTTAAGAGCATCATGGGTCCCCGGGCCAAGTGGTTTTTCTGAGGCCCTACAAAGTAAATTCTAGAAATCTACCAAATTCTACCAAATCTCATTTTTGTGAGGCCCTCTTCCCTTTAGGCCCCCGGGCCGTGCCCGGGTGGGCCCATGCGTTAAGACAGACAGCACTGTCCAGCCCTGGAACGGTTCTCATTACTTTTTGTTTTTTCACACTATAAATTCACTGTATCGGGCCCGTGAAAAAACTGGTCAAAGGTTCCGGCCTAGGGGACCTCCTCCCCAGCATGGCCCAACCCAGACGAGTAAAGGGCTTATATCCCGGAAGGGGTAGAGCCCGGGTCTTGTCTGGTCTGACAGAATATTAGGGGTCCTTGTCCAGGATGTGCTCATGGCCCTACTCCAGGCCATGATCATGTGAGATGAGTTTCCTTGTTTATAATTGCCATTGCCATAATATAATTTATGAGTTTGGAAGGTTTTAATTTTTGATTTCAATAAAGAATGAAAATTCAAGTTGGCTTCGTTGGAAATGCAGTCAACCCTCGGTTTACGAACTTGGGTGGTGAGGTTTGAACCCATACTTACGATGCGAATCCGTCACTCTACCACCACAGCGGCAGACCCTGGAGATAAATTCCTACGCTTTCTTTGGTAGATTCGAAGACCAGGACATGTCACTGGTCCCCAAGATTGATTTTCTAGCAAATTTATCAAGGGCAAAGCTCCATTAAGAGTGGCTTTGATCAAGGGCGTCTCCTGAACAAGGAGCGAAAAAGCACAGATGCAAGACAAATGCTGCCATCTATCTTTTAAACTTTTTTTTTTCAATTCGCACAGTAAAATAGTGACAACTGCTGAGGCTCAACAATGTTTTTCAATGTTGTAAAATATCAGTTAGCTCACTCATATGGAGTTTATGAAAACATCTTCCTCTTTCTTCCATGAGGATCACTGTTCAAAGCATCCACGTTAATGTTGTGTTGATAGAACGATATTATTTTTGTACAGCATAGATGTAGGCCTACAAAAATAATGTAAGAAATAAATTATCTAACAGAAATAGTATATTACCTGTATCCCAATATCATAGGCGAAAGCTGAAAGCTTTGGCTCATGGGATTCATGCCCCCCCCCCCAATATAAATGTCACTATCTCCGTAGTGACCTCAGGGAGCCCTGTGCATCTAAGGTCACAGATGGTTGTCAGTGAAGTGCCAGAAAAACTGGTACAGATGAGCGTTTGCCAATGAAGGACCACTGACGGCTGACAAGAATCATTTCACGAGATTGAAGTGCAACACTACCTCAAATCCATACAGATTTCAACGTTGGGACATCAACAAGTGTTACCATGCAAACTGTGCAACAGTCCCTCCTTGACACATGCTTTCGGAGCTGAAGGCCCACTCCAGTACCTTTGATGATTTTCTGCCACTGAGGATCTAATTTTGGGAAAATAAACAAATTAACTGGAATACAACTGACTTATTGTTGCACACACTGGCAGACCCAGGAAGTGAGGCAAAACTATGTGCTTCATATCCTGGGCTTGCCAGCACCGCCATTGGACTGTTGACGACTGGAAACATGTTGCTTGGTTTGACGAGATGTGTTTTCAGTTATATCAGATTGATGGATGTGTACAGATATAGAGAAAACCCCATAAGACCTATGAACCCCTGCACGTTAACAGGAGATTGCTCACACTGGTTGAGACTCTGCCATGGTGGTCAGACGTGTGTAGCTGGTCTGATATGGGACCCCCGATAAGTCCACACGTGAGTTTGAATGATAACCAGTAAGTAAACATAACGGAAAAGTAAATAAGTATGGTAAGGAAACAGACGTTACTGCCAAGTGGCTTCAGGTAAACTCTTCTGACTTCGACATCTTCCGTATAGGCCACCTAAATCCCCAGACATGAACATTATTGAGCACATATGGGATACCTTACAAAGTGCTGTAAAAATCACCTAGCACCATTGTGAACTGCCCTGAGAGAATTATGGTGTTAATTGCCTTCATGATACTTTCACATAAGGTCCATGTCCATGCCACTTGATGTTGCAACAGTTCTGGGTGTTCGAGGGGGACCTACACGATATTGGGTGTACGTTTTTCTGGCACACTTCAACGTCTACTATTCAAATTTTGGGCCCCCAAAATCATGAGGACTTTGGCAAACACAATATTTGCCCATGACTAAATCGAGTCTTGCCAAGGCAGTAGCGAGAGAGGGGGAGCGAGGGGATGTCCAGTCTCTCCCTGAAATGTTAGAAAATGGCTAATATGCACAGAATGATGTGCACCACTATAATACCCCCTTTGGAATCAATTTTTGGCTACAGCCCTGCCCTTATCATAATAAAATGCAAACGATTTGGCTCCCACCCTCAGAATTTTTTATGACGAGCCACCACTGAACAGTCTAAAATATTGTAATGCTGATTCCCAGGCACCTCTATCCCTCAGCTAAAGTCCAGTCAGCTATCCCCTTATTAAAGAAATTCTCACAATCCTCACACATGCCATGTGTCCAAAGTTATAGTAAATATTGTGGGAGGCCAAACATAAACTGCAATAGATATTATAAATGCTGCAGTAAAAATATTTGGGAACAGGATGGTGGCAGCTCTCGCGGGTGGGGGGTTTCATACAAATGCTTACTCTGATGTCCTCACCTATCAACTGAAAATGAGGATGGCAAAGGTCAGAAATATAAAAAAAATTAACAAGGATGCTTAAAATGGCAAAAAATGAGGACGTCTAGTAACCTTATGTGTTAAGATCACATATACACACTCAGAACATACATTACTATATGTACCAATTTGCTATAAATTCCCTAGAGGAATATTTACAGGGTGCATGTCCAGATAAGCGATAGTTTATTTGTCATATAACTTGCAAAATAATAGTTTTTGCTTTTCCAAGAAAAAAATACATGAGAAATTTGTTTTTCAAGGCCATAAATTGACTAGATAATAGTTATCATACAAGAATTAAGATAAGGTTCCGAAAATTGAGCGATGCAGCGTGAAATAAACAAGATGAATATCGAAATTGGGGTAGTCTGAAAGAGTTCAATAGCCTACATTTTCATGCAGATGAAGACAAATTTACCAAAAATATTTTGGGTGATTACTGAAAAAAGAAAACATTATTACAACTTGATTTCATCATAAAAATCTTGCTATATATGCATACACCCTTGGGCGTTCAAAGTGGTTGGTGTGAGTGCTGAACTTGAGCTTTATTATAGAGATTTAATTTTTTGAATTGATATTCTAGGTGTGCTTGACATCATGCTACAATATTCTGTTGAAAATGGGATATCAGACACCACTGCATAAGTTTCATATAAATATCAAAGAGATCAGGACTTTCACAATAAACTTCCGATAACAATTAATTTTTATTTCAACTGAATTTTGTCTTAACACAGTATAATCTTTGCATGCAGGGTCTGTTTCTCTCGCCTAGGCAAACCAAGCATGTTCCACAGGATCTACAAATTTCCATTGCCCCAAAATTGGCTGCCATCTGCATTATAAGCACAAAGGCCCTTTTTCCTTTCCCCACTCCATTGCCTCAAAGAAGCTATACATAAGGGGCCGAAAAATTCAGATTTTTCTACGGCCCAAACTTGTGAGGAAACAGGCCCTGATTGTATGACAGTCATTTTCCTGTGTCCAAAGTTTTTTATACATGGAGTAATTAACAAAATGAGAGCATTCAGGTGGAATTCTTATTACATAGAGCCTCTACTTTGCTTTCATGAGCTCACAAATACGTGCTCAAAATCATAAGGAAAACTGAGGGTTCAGAGAATTTAACAAAAATGTGACACGAGTTTGAAATGCATTTTTTACTTTTTATTATTGGATGTTAATACCCAGTACAAAGGATCAGTGAGCACCTTACTGCTTACGTGCATTTTGATTCTCAAGTTTATAGCAGTTAATTCTGAATGTAAAACTAAAAAAGAGTGTGGCACTTTGATGAGAACAGTTCTTGGGTTTTCACATATTTTACAGACTCTCAATTCCTTGTATTGAGGTGAATTTCTTTGGGATCTCGAAATATATTTCCTCTTCATCACCGGGTACAAGATTTCCCCACACTCATTGCACATGTATGTCTGAAACAGAACATAAAATATGTATATATACTGCACAATATAGTATATCTATAATGTATATAGCAGTGCTTCCTAGACTGGAAGACTGTTAAATAAACAACTTTATTATCTCCCAATGAGAGTAGTGATGGTGACTCATGGCATGATAGACTTTAATGTCAGACAATACATAGGCTGTCTACGATTAAAGTTGGCATGTTTTGAGCTGTCTACAACCATAACTACCCATCAGAAAGGTACAGTGGATTCTTGATAATCTTAGGTGGATGGGGACCGAGGCCCAACCTCGGATTTTTGAAAAACTTGAATTATCTGATAAACAATAAAAAATGCTTTAAATGTTGAGTTTTACTTTAAAAAAAATAAAGAGAGAGAGACAACCAAAAGCAGTACTAGCATACTTATAACTGTATTTGCAACATTTTTAATTTTTTCACCTTATAGTCCTTATAGCTCCAAACTTAGTTAACAGAGAAACAAACTTTCCTTTACTTGTATTTTTTGAAGTCATTTTTCATCATCTCACGGTGATTACATACAGATGATTTTATGGCTAATTAGAACCTATAGCCTATTCAGAACAGGTTTTCATTTATGTCTCTCATCAAGAGATTTGCTAACCCATAGATATCAAGACTTTTATAGTTGCTACATGAGACTTTTGTAGTGCAATTATTGGCATATTATTTCTTAGCATCATCTCTCTTTTTCTCAAATTATACCATTAGTTTGGGAAAAATCTTGGTTATATTAATAATAACCTGTTGCTGGAAACCATTTTTTTTCCATGTGAAATAAAAAAAGGGGGTTTAAAAAGAAAATTTTAATTTTTTTTGTCAATATAAAATAAAACTGCTCTTTTGCGAGCACCAGCAAGACAAAAATTTTTGTCGTAAAAGAGGATGACAGTTAATGAGGGGTTTGAAATGCATATTTTGATTATACAAGGGGAAATTATTATTTGGTTGTAAAAGAGGGGTGTCGCATTTGAGGGGTGTCCATTAAGAGGAGTTTTGCTGTATTAATGACTTTTCATATATTGAAGAAAAAATCTTGAGAGTATCGTTAGAAAATTGAGTATCAAATCTTATCAGCCTTACATATTCTTCATCAGAACATGCCATAAAGCGATCTTGCAACAAAAATGATGCGCCGTGTGCAATCAGAGCATCCCGTTCCATTTCTCCAAATCGTATGGCTCCATCTTTGGATGCTGATTTGATTGGCTGATACATCAAAGAACTCATCTTCCCTTCCGATCTCATCTAGAGAACAATAACAGAAATTTATTTATTTATTTATTCAGTATTGTTTGGCCAAGGCCTATACAAGAGGATGCGGAAATTATGTATGGTGAAAATGACGGTTGATGGTACATGAAAATTCAGAAATCGTAGTACAATCTACCATATTTGATAGTAGGTTGTTCCAGTTGATAATAGTTCTTGGGAAGAAACTAAATTTGTGACAATTTGAAGAGGCAAAGATTGGCTTTAATTTTTGGGAGTGATCGAATCTAACTGAGAAATGTGAGGGTTTGATTAAAATATTAGAAGTGTCGATATTAAAAAAACCCTGGAGGATTTTGAAAAGAAAAGTTAAGTTTTAAATTGAATAACTGCCCACTTTATCACTGCTAATCACTCCACAAGTGAGCCAAGTAAAATAATAAAGATATGGCAACTAGAAATAATAATTAGACGTTCCATAAGGTAAGCCATATGGCAAGGCAAAAACAGGAACTAAAAACCTAAAAAAGTGAGTGAAATTAAACTACACAAGCCTCTAATACTGCTACAGTAGACTCTCGATAATCCAGCGCCATGCGCTAGTCCAGCCTGTCCAGTAATCCAGCATTTTTAGGTTGGTTTTCTTCAAGCATAGAAGGAGGAAAATGTGTCACTGCTTGTCTTTGCGCAGACGTTTATATTGTTCAAATGGGCTTTTTCAATTAACTTCCAGTAATCTGGGGATTTCAGTAACCCAACACACCTTGTTTTGATATGTGCTGGATTAGAGAGAGCCTACTGTACCACCAAATCACACACACACCTTAAAATTTCTATAAGGAATTTTTAATGAATTGGTGTGCTAGAAAGTGTCATATGAGCATGGATGTGTTCATAACATATTTTTCTGAGCATTTCCATTAATTGACGAAAACTTCTGAAGAAGGAAAAATTCAAAATCTTGACTTTCCAAATGTTCTTTTGAGTGTTTTTTTTTTTCCTTTAACAGAATTTTTCCCTGATGTTCATCAAATACTTGCATATTTCTCAGACTTTTGGCAAATATTTTACATTTTCCTTGCCATTCCAGGTCGCTAGGAACAAGGGGTGGCTCGAGCTCACCTCCTGCCCGGTCGCAGAACCTCATATGCCATCCCTAATGATGATTCTGGTGGCAGAGGCCGTCTTAAGAGCATTATGGGCTCTCGGGACAAGTGATTTATCTGAGGCCCTACCTGGTGAATTGTTGAAAATATCAACCGGTTTTCATTTTTGCAAGACCCCTAGGCCGTGCCGGGTGGGCCCACGCATTAAGACATCACTTTGGGGGGGGGGGAAGGGGGAATGGTATGAGGTGTGTATGATGTCCACTAAATCAGAACTGGAAACTAGCAGATTGCATGAATTTTTATGTTTTGTATGCTACATTTCACAAGTATGCCTGCTCTCTGAGCAATTTTTTTTCAAAGTGACACAATTCAGTTTTCTGGCGCGAAGTTTGAAAGCAACAGAAAAGGGAAGGAAAACATCAGTGCTTCTGTAGCAGTAGGTGGCATTTTGCTAGATTTTGAGAGGATAGTGGATTTGATTCCATCACGAGACCGTGTAGAATTTTCCAGGTTCTATTAATCATATTGTATCCAGTTCTTGTGACCTTTCTATGAATAGCGGAGAGTGACATCACACATTTTTTTACGTCTAATGTCTCTTGGTAAAATTATTTATTCCATATGCACTGAATGAACAGAAAATGTCTTCCAGATTCTACAACACTCAATAATCACCAATAATAAATAATTATTTATATATTATGACTATAAATTATTTTTCTCACATAATTGATAAATTATTCATATAATTTAATTGTTCGTAGCCTATCAAATCCATAGTATTTTTCAGAGAATTGTGACTCTTGAAAAATCCAGTCCTTCCTTTCGCAACAATATTTTTTTCTTAAAAAAATTAATATTCTACCAAATTCTTAAATATTCGTTTGGGGGGGGGGGGAAAGGAAGAAAAACCATAAATGACTTACTGCTCTTTTCATCACTGGAGCGGATTCTATGGCAATGCAATACAGCATTTCTCAGAATTTTATAAGTATGGAAATCTGCAATTAAGCTAATGCTTCAGGGGAAAAAAGCAGAAAGAGTGTAAAAATAATCGATTGGTAAATTAATTTTAAAGTGAGCACAGTTCATAGAAGCTCATAAGCGCAGTCAAACCCTGATATATTTCTCCACTTTTGGTTCCAACCCTGATTATCATTAGAACATTTCAGTAAACAAATCTTCCACAAGGCGATTATAATGTTAAAAAAAACTTTTTGTTAGTGGCAAGTCATTTATCCTCCTCGGTCCCTGCATCACCAGTGGGAGACATTAAACAGCACTTTGAAAAATGTTCACCTAGCAAATGAAATACTCACAGAGACCTCAAAAGTTCAAGATGTTTTAGAAATTTGGTAGTAACTCATTCATACTCATCTGTTAGCAGAAACTAATTTTAGGCAGTAGCACAGTTAAAAATAAATGTAAAAAAAAAAATGTATGAGAATCTTGCGTGACAAAAGTGAAACATAAGTCAGACAACTACTAGTAGAAACAACTAAACCATTTGATTTGCAAAAAAACATATGAAATTTTCATTTTTCATTGTCATAGACTTATTAAACCTTGTTTCTGATCAATTATAATTAGTTTTATTCATTTCGAACCCCCACTGAAGCTGGTGTTGGTTGTGTACATAGTGTAAAATAAAAAGACCTTCAGTATCTAATCGTCCTATAAATGCTCCTTCCTATAAATTTTGAAGCTGTTAGGTTTAGTCTTCAATCTGTATTTGCCTTTTTTTATAGTCCTTGGTATTTTATCAAACTTATTTGCAAATTCTACACCGTTTCTGGAGCAAATAAAACAATTTTCCATAGAAACCTATGAGAAATTGCGTTTCAGCTAACGAACGTGATTCCAGAATGAATTAGCTTTGTTAGCAAAGATATCACTGTCAATGGAAACTCAAATCTGATGAAAGAATAGATAAATCTGATATTATTACTTTCAATCAGTCAAACTTTTCATTACTTCTAAAGATATTTCTTAAATTAATTTCAAATTTTCATTAATTGTCATTTTTGTTTTGACCATTAATTTTTTGTGTGGGTATACAATATTTTGCCTATTGTGCTCGGGATGATAAATAGAACCTTCACACCAACCAAACTTTCTTTTCCGTCATACCGTACATGATTCAAGCTCCATAGACAAGCAACACCACTGCCAACTCAAAGTAATTCCATTTGCAAAACTGGTTTTGAGAAAAAAAAGGAAAGCACTTCTTTGTTTCACTTTTTATATCACAGATTTGAAAATTCACTGCTGCCCTCACTAAAGAAGTTTCACTTCAAAAATGTGAAATTCAAAGGTTCTTTCAGGACTGAGGAGGTTATAATGCCAGCCATGCCAGTCTATTACATCTTCGTTTGACTGCACATAGAAGCAGAAGCATGATACTAGACAGTTAGCAACAAGTCAAACACAAAAAATGATAATGTAAACATAAGCATTAGCAGAAAACACTAGATTGAAATTAACAGAGCAGTTTAAAAAAAATCGCTCAAGGAAGTTACTTCCCCCTCCCCCAAAAAAAATTGAGCAAAAACAGAAGAGAATTACTAATATACTGTATATATATATAGAATACTCTGTCAGACAAGACATGACCCAGGCTCTGTCCCTTCTGGGATATAAGCCTTTTACCCGTGTGGGTTGGTTATATAAAATCCGACACGACTACACTCTCAGGGGCAATAAGCTAAAATCATATAAGTGACAGAGCCTGGTAGTGCTTGGTCTGTTCTGTATATATAGAATCATATGATTTTCCTCACAATTAGTTCAACCTACCCCACACTGTCCTCCTGTAAAAGAAATTTCTAGTTACAATCCTCAAATTATGCTATCCATTTAATACAATATTAGTTTTTGTATTCATTTCATTTGAATACATAGAATCCAAAAGTGCATGCCCGATGAAGCTATACTAAAGCTGCTCATTATCAAAGCGACACACAAAGGTTACCATAGCAGAGAACACAATAAAAATGCAGACCTTATTACAGCATATTTACAGTCAAAGTGCTGGGTTCTGTGCAACCACAGATCTCCAAAATTTATGTCTAAATTACAGACCTAGATTCTTTCCGAATAAAGGCTCATAATAACTTTTCTGAATAAGCTTAGAGATAATGTGTCAAATTTAACAGATTCAGAATGATTCAAATGAATTTTATAGCAGCTAAATTTTATGTATAATATTGTAATAATATCGTTTAAACATATGTCGATATGTATATCGATATATTCCAGTCAAACAAATTTTTAAAAACATTTAAAAAATAAAAAGTCAGTCCTTCGAATAAAATTAAAACAGCATTGCCAAATCACTTTGACACAATATTATAACACACAAACTGCTATATAGTCATTCTTAAGTGGGGTGCACACCACATGTGCCTCCCTTAGGGGTGTGCAAGAGGCATGGTCGCACTGGGCCTGTGCTTTATGGGGCTCTGCACTCATGGTAAGTTATTGGAGCCTTTCACCAATTCTTAAATGATTTTTTGCATTAGTTCTGAACGTTCATCAATTCTGGAACTATATCTGTCAACAATTCTGGAATTATTTCTGTTGTCAATTTTATAATTATTTCTTTCATTAATTCTAAATTTTCATGAATTCTGGAATTTTTTCTGCTAATTCTGAACTTTCATCAATTCTGGAATTATTTCTTTCATTAATTCTAAAATTGTTATTAGTTCCAGGAAATGTTTCTCTCTTTGGTTTAAAACTATCTTCAGTGCAGAATTTTCATCAATTTTTGTGTTAATTTGCATTCAATAGCGTGTTTAAAATTTTTAGTATGATCATTTCTCAGCATTCCTGTATTTTCTGAAATAATGGATACCAATTCCTTGTCCCCGCAAAACATAGGGCAAAGAGGGTGCTAAACATTTTTGTACCCTGAAATTGTTGAGACGCACCTGACCCTGTTATTATTTTCTAATCGGGCCCTGTGTCTGGCAAGGGTGGCTCTGGTATGCCATGTCCTTGATATATTTGATGAGCTCCCTTATAATGTGGGCAGGATGACAGTTTACGAGACAAGCCATGAAAGAGCCCCTTGTGAGGATCCAATTTGTTTCAGTACATTTAACAGATTTCTCCCACTAACATTCTTGTATGACAGAAAGCTGTCTCAATGTGAACGCAACTGGCTTGTGTATGGGTAAAAAACTAAAAAATAATAAATCTTTCTGTCTCTGAGAAACCTGAGCAGATGTACTGGGGGGCAGTTTTATAGTGGTTTTTAAATCATACTTCTAGAAAAAATGTGTACATATGAAAAAACTACACACCTGAAATTTATCTTGCACCATATGCTTGAGTCTTTGATAATATACAACTCCACAAAATACATCACATTCGAGTTCTTGGCCACTCACGCCACTGTACATTTTTTCAGTGCCATAGTAATTGAAGCCAGCTATAACAGAATAAATCATGGAACATGTCAATTCATAAAAAACAAACTACAGCAGAAATATAGCATGAAGTAAAAATAAATTAATTAAAAGAGAAGTTGTACAACTTTTTACGAGTCCTAAGACTATCATTATGTCTGAATTTGGTTGCCAGAACAATATCCAACATCTTTCATCAACATTAAATAATTGCAACAAATAACAAATACCAGTTTTTAGCATTCTTCCAAAATAATCTACTGCAGAGCTATCATCAGAGAACTTGAATGCTTCTATGATCTGTTTGTGAAATTTTGATGCTGTAGCCTTCCCTGCCATCAGCTCCAGAAGCATTCCTATAGAGAGAGGAAAATTGGCATTGCAGTATAAAAAAAACTATGAGCGAAACCTGTAGAAGTGAAATAATTTTAAAAACGTTCTCTCGCTTATCATCACTTGTAACTTACCAACAGTCATTCGACTAGGAAACCCATGCGGATTGAACAAAATATCCGGTGTTAAACCACTAGCAGTGAAAGGCATGTCCTCATGTGCCATCAATAGACTGCAAACATTTTTCTGGCCATGTCTGTTGGCAAATTTATCTCCTACTTCAACAAGTCGCTGAAAAATACAGAGCATACAAAAAATATTTCTAAAAATCTGCTGAATACATAGTATTATGAAAATGATAAATGATAAATAGCACATTTCCTGTAAATTGCATCAATTTGGAGATGAACTTGGGAAATTTGTCAAAAACATTGATGTTGTACAGAAGATGGATGGTAGCTTGTGGGTGGAGAGGATAAATGAGATTTTTTTTCTGGTTTGTTCGTGATGTTTCTTTTTTGCCTATGTAAGGCCACAAGTTTCAGCCAAGAAGAGATGAGACAGAAAGAAAAATCAAGTTCTCTGGGTTAGCATGGTTTTTTCTGTGTGCTGCTTGTGAATAGTAGAAATTGTTCATTCTGTGAATGAATTTGTGACATCCTGTATTAGGATTTCCTGCCTTCGCTCATTTTGAGGACTGAAGGAGAAATAATCCACAACAATATAACCCATACATAGCTACAATCATATAAACGTATGTTGTTAGGTTTCACCAATACACACAACACTTCTTGACTGGGAGACAAAGACTGCAATTGTTCCTCCTCCCTTTTCTAAAAAAAGGGACTGGGAAGGGAATCTTTTGCTGTGTCTGTAATCAACATTTTAAAATAATTTTAATAATTACTGTCTTCTAAATTTTGGCTCTTCCCCTTGCACTTTTACTGTACACTGCTGCTTGTGGTTCGAAGAGTTTTTGCAAACTGTCATGATGGAAACTGGCATACTTCTGAAGAGGTTTCTTTTTTCTCACACACTTAATAAGAGTTTTAAGTCTTCTGTATTGCAATCAGAAAACGAACCATAATCACTTACTTCCAAACGAAACTGTATGAGAACGGCAGTCATATATTTAGGGCTCTCATGATTACCAAGAATCTTCACATCACTAACATATACCCGTTCAGTGAATTCTGATACTTCTTCATGGAAAATCTCACTTTTTGTTTCCTTATAACTGAAAACAAAAGAATAGATATCGTAAAATGTGATGACTGCATTCTTTAAATATTTGAGCAAGTTTTTTACAATATTGATATAAAGTAAATGAAATGCAATAAATCTTGCTCATTCAATAGATGAGAGAATGAAATTTTGCCAAGTACCGTTGTAAAAAAATCTGTTGATTAGATAACATGGATACAGCATACAATGGATTGAAAAAAATCTACTAAAAATTTAAAGACAAAATTTATGCTCACAGAAAGATTATAATATACCGAAAAATATTTTTTGGCATAAACTCTGCACATTCATTACCTGCAAAATATTTCTCCATAATTCACAACCTGACCAACATGGGGTAGACCATCAGAATCCAATATGTTGCCACAATAAGATCGTGATCTCTCAAATTTCAAGGCATATGCATGATCTAAACCAAGAATTTCAGCTTTTTCAATGAGATCCACATGAACATTTTTGAAAATGCTACACCTTGCTAAACCTCTTTCCAATGAGGATTTATTCAAGACAATGGCATCTTCCATATCATATCCCTATTGCAAAAAGGGAAATCACAAGAAAAAAAAGTCTTATTCAGCATTTGAATAGCAGTAATTCAAAGAAACATTTAAATTTTTTTTAAATAAACATTTCATTCTCGCTATGTTTCACTCCTCTGCTATTGAACTTATATTTCTCCCATACTTTCCTATGCAGCTGAAATCTAGGGGACCCCTACAACTCCAGGAATATAGACAAACCAAAATAAATCCGCCCGCTTTATTCACAACACCTGGTTCTCTTTTGCTTCCATTTCCAAAGTTTTAAGTTACTAGCTTTCAAAAAGCATTTTGAATCAACAGAAATTAATTATAACAACATACCATCCGAAAAGTTCTGAAACTTATTTTATTGAAGCATGAACATGGGCAGAACCTGTTTATTTTGGGCTTCCTTCGAAGTAACTACCCTATGCAATTATGCATTTTGTCATTGTTTATACAAAAATGTAAATGAGGATTGCAAGCCTTTTTTGTCACATCCTCCAGCTGCACTTCTTTGGACCCTGAGAATCGTTGCCCCCCCCCCCCTAGAGCAAATTTTTTACCCGAGGAAAAATGTCACAGGGCAAGATCAGGGGAATAAGCTTGTTGTGGAAATATTGGAGTATGATGTTTTGACAGGTAATCTCACACCAGGTGGGACCCATGAGTCCTTAAATGCCTGCATAATTCGGTAAGATGCAAGCGACCAGATCTTTGGAAAGCCAAGCTGTGGGTGCTCCATCACGATAATGCACCGGCTCACAGGTCCCTCCTGGTGTCAGATTACATGTAAAAACATCACTGTTTCTAGGAATTTCTGGCATTTTGTAAACATTTTACACATATATTTTCTCACCTTGAACAATGTAAAATTGCACAGTCAATGAGAATAATTAAATGAACCACAAACTTACTGAATATGATAATACAGCCACTACTGCATTTGTTCCATAAGGGTAATTATCATCAAGTTCTAAAGCTGAAGAATACTTGGTACTAATCAAGGATGATTGTGGGTAAGTGATCTGCCTGATAGTGGTATCGCTGTGCCAATGCAATCCATGATATAAAGTTCCAATTGATTGTTTGATAAACTAAGAAGAAAATTAAAAATATAGTAATAAATACTAAAGCAAAATACAAGTTTTTATATGACACAAATCTGAAACCGCTGCAAATGTAAGCTATCAGTAATTAAACTGATACGGCTATAAATTTATATATTGGGAATGCCTAATGAATAAATCATATGATTAATTAAATATGTTATTCATAAAAATTTCATTTCTTTTGCTTTTAAATAATATATATTGATCGGACACACCCCACTTCTTATCTGAGGAAGATGTCAAAGCATTGTAAATAATATACAGGATGTCCTGGTATTAAGGTTAAAATTTCCTAGGAAGGGTAGGGTGCACCCAGACAACTTGGAATCATATAGCAATGCTGGGTCTGAAATGTTTTCCTCGTGACATAGATGGCATTGAACCGCACCAGAGTTCTGGGTGTTTGGTGCACAGGCCTGATCATTCACCAGATCTATCATCCTTTGATTTCTTCTTAAGGGAGCCTCCAGTTTGGGGCATATCAAAGCATTGGTGTATGACACTCCTGTTCACAGTGCTGAGGAACCGATTTCATGCATTACAGGGAAATCTGGGATGCGAAATAAGCCCAAAATTTTTTCAGGAGATGTGAGACCTGCGTTACAGCTCATGGACAACATTTCATATAATTTTGATCTCTGTTAGTTTTGTTCATTTGTATTCATTATAGAAACACATATTCGCTTATGTTGTGACCTTTCACTTCTGGTGTTTTCTGTGCACGCTACAACACCTCAGAAAAAGCATTTCTAATCATAAATAGCTATGAGATTCCAAGTTGTTTAGTTGCACCCTTAGGGGAGATATATAACAGAGTAGACAAGTCTATTAATTTCTTTCATGCAGAGCACATGATTGTTGTCAGAATAGTTCCAGTGGTTGGCTGCAGTCTCTAATTTGGCTAAGTGTTGTTTTTCCCTCAACTTTTTTCAGTTCGATGGTTTAAGTGCTTTTATTGGAGGAGCTCTGCGACAACCCTCAGAGAAATTATTAATTTTTAAAATCATAATTTGAATTTAACAAGCTCAAAGTTAGGGCTTTCAAGAAATTCAGTGATTTTTAAATAAGCTATACTTAAATAAGCTTTATTTCCTCTTAATTTGACTAAATATTAATAGCTTTATAAGTTAAGACAAATATTATTGAAAAATATACAAGATTTAGAGACTTATTGGGCTAGAAAACACTAGCTTTAATGAGTTTTCTTCACAATCGCAAGCTTTAAACTTTGTATTTATTAAAAAACATGAATATTTAATAAGATAAACCTGTGAAACATTAAAAGTACTCCTTTTTGACTTGTGTTTCGGAATAGTCGTAAGCACAGCATGCATATACCATTTTAACAATGATTTTCAAATCACTTGTCCTGTTTTCACCATGGGAAATGACTGTAGAAGAAAATTTGATGAAGATTTGCACAAAAGAAGATGACAGTCATGTGACACAACATCGGTGGGGAAAAAAATATGGTTCTGCTCTCTCTACCCCTACCTCGCCTCAAAGTTTGTAACCCTGGTACTGGGATACCCTATATATGTTACAGCCATTTCACAAAACTTAAATTTTAAATTTTTTCCCAAATTTTCTCTACAAAGTGGCCAGTGTCTGAAGTCTGGCATATGTGCTATCGTGCATTTGCAGAGCGGCCAAGATCATGGATATTCTGGCAATAACATATATACACCATTAGTTTCATAAAGTAATAATATTATACATTTTTGCATGAAAAGAACAATAACAAAACATCTGCATACCCTGTTATCATATCATTATTTTTTTTTTTTCATTGCAAGCACCAAGAATTGCAAAAATTGTCAGATTTGTGTTTCTATCCCCCTTAAAATTTTAATAAGCTGTGTTTATAAGTGAAGAGTCTGAGGGCATCATGTTCTTCAAGGAATCACATGATAATCACCTCTTCAAGGAACTAGCAAACTACAGTTCAAAAAGTGCAGATCTCTGTTACTAATAGCATTGAGGATTATGTTAATAACAATGCCTCAATGTGTTGCAACAGCCATAATATACAGTGGAACTTCAGTTAACGAGCAGTTTGATTAACGAGAAATTCACATGACGAGAAATTTTTTTAAACAAGTTTTGACTCACTTAACAAGCGATGATTCACATTACGAGCAAAAAGTTTTTTGCTTTGTTTATTGAGTTTCCGGTTATCATAACTGAGGCCGATGGTTTTTCTTTTGGCCCCACACTTATTGTGGAATTGTGGGTAATATTCACCCATAAGGTGTCTCCCGTCAGTGTGCCTCACTTAAAAAATTAACACACGTGCAAGCTTGACTGTTTACTACACGAAACTAAAAATAACATCGTAATCACATGTGTGCACTCAAAGGATTTTTTTATTCTGCATCCAAGTGTAATGACTCTGCTGTTTAAGTATCTGTGATCCAACGATGGCCTCCATGATGAAGACGATTGAGAAGAAAAGCTGTAGGAAGATGATTACTCTGGAAATTAAGTGGGAAATCATCAAAAGCATGAGCAAGGTATGGGAGTCGCCGACATTGCAAGATCCTATAAGAAGTTTATATCTATGATTTGCACAATATTAAAGAAGAAATAAGAGAGCTAAATACAGCAAAAGGAATTTCAAGAGTATCAAAGCAACGGCCACATGTGCCGGAGGAAGTAGAAAAGTTGCTGCTCATGTGATCAATGAAAAGAAACTAGCTGGTGATACTGTAACTGAGAACATTTTCCGTGAGAAAGCAAAGATGCTGATATCGTGAGCAAACTACCAGGTGTGTGTCAACAGAAAACAAAGAAGGCTTTCCGGCGAGCAGGGGATGGTTTAAAAACTTTAAGAAGAGTAGTGGCATCCATAGTGTTTTGAGGTATGAAGATGCAGCTAGTGTGGATGCTAAGGCAGCTGAAGTGTTTGCTTAGGAATTTAAGAAGCTTATGGTTTCGGAGGGTTATCTTATGCAGCAAATTTTCAACTGTGATGAGACAGGGTTTTTCTGGAAAAAGATGCAGAAGAGGACCTGCATTACAGCAGAAGAGAATGCAATGCCCGATCACAAGCCCATGAAAGACAGTCCCCTCTGTTCTGTGCTAACGCAAGAGAGGATTTTAAAGTGAAACCTCTGCTCATGTACCATTCCGAGAATCCACGAGCTTTCAAGAAATGCAAGGTGCAGAAGAATCAGTTAAACGTTATGTAGAGATCAAACAGCAAGGCTTGGGTCACTCGTATCTTGTTTATTGAGTGGATCAATGAGGTCTTCAGTCCTCAAGTAAAAAAATATCTTTCAGAAAAGAATCTGCCACTCAAAGTCATGCTGGCTATGGATAATGCTGCTCATCCTCCAAGCCTTAAGGATGACTTACTGGAGGAATTCCAGTTCATTGAGATCAAGTTCCTTCCTTCCAATACCACTCCCATTACTTCAACCGATGGACCAATATTTAATTTCCAACTTCAAAAAAAAAAGCTTTACATCAAAGAACTGTTTCAGCAATGCTTCAAGGTGACTGAGGGAACAAACCTTACCCTCCAAGAGTTTTGGAAAAACATTTAAACATCATGCACTGCCTCAAAATCATCAATACAGCCTGGGATGGGGTCACCATGAGAACCATAAATTCAGTTTTGAGAAAACTTTGAGCTGATTGCGTTATTGAACACAATGAGGGGATAGCTCATAAACAAAAGCCACCAGTTGTCAAAGAGATAGTGTCCTTGGGACTGGAGATGAATGAGAAGGCCATTCAAGAACTATTGGAGGAACATGGCCAGGAGTTAACCACGGACGAGTTGATGGATCTCTACTGCATGCAACAGAAAAAGCCTATGGATAGGATCTTGTCTGAGGAAGAGAAAAATGAGGAGGAGTCCCTCACTTCAAATGAGACTAGAGAGATGTGTAGGAATTGGGAATCTGTGAGAAATTTTTTTAGAAAAGAACCACCCAAAAAAAAAAGATGTGGAAATGCGAGCAATGAATCTGGCCAATGACAATGCAGGGGTGCAAGTGCCCCTCATCCATTTCGGAGCAGCAAATTTCATTTTTGGAGCAGAAATTTTGAAAATGGAGCAGAACTAAACACGAACTATATCTGCAATATAAGGAGTAATTTTTCTGTGAAATGTGAAAAGTTTTGCCAAAAATGGTTGAAACAAATAATTCTAAATAAATTCCATTCACAAATTAAAAGCCATTTAAATTTTTTCTGAATTATCTTATCTGTCATTAATAAAACGTGTATTACTGAAATGACGAATACAAATTATTACTCTTTTCAAATTAAGCGACATGCATACTGAAAACCTAGGCAGCAAGAATTTCTGCTGCTTGAACACCAAAATCTTATTCCTCCTGATATAGCAAAAAAAGTGTGTGCAGAATATAATAAGAGTTTCCGTGAAAAAAAAAAAAATTGGCTTCTCACAGAATTTAAAGGGATTATTAAATTTAAAAGCAAAATGCAAAAAATGAGAAAAATATAAATACCTTATTTACTTAAAGAATTTCTCAACCTAATAGCATGTTAATAGATTACAAATCACGATTCGCTTTCAGAAGTACAGCATCTCAATGAATATTTTTTTCCAATTTTTTATGCCCTTGAACATAAGATTTTGTATGTCTTATTCCATTAAACATTAAAGCATTGCATGGACAGATTTTTCAATGTTCGAACAGACTTTTATTTATTTGTTAACAATGAACTCTTTTTCACTGTCTGTGTTACCATGTGCTGAAGATAAAAAAGTCTTCACCAAAACTGGCAAAATTTTGAACTTTGGGCAGCTTTCAAAGTTACAAAGTTTGAATATGTCTGCCCAATATCTATCTATCTATTCTCTGAACTGATTTCACTTCTTGTAATTGTTTGGATTGTAGTACAACCCATTCATCACACATAATCAATAGTTCTGTTGGTGATACAATGTTAAACAACATCCCAGCAATACGTGAGGGAGTAATGTACCATCCCAGCAATGCACGAGAGGGAGTGCGAAAAACAAGAAAGGGTGCAAATATTTCATTCTCTCCAACAACATGTTTTGGAAAAGTAGGACATTAATATATATTAGGTATCTCACAGAAGTTATGTAAAATGAGCATGCCCTAGTACAAACTCCTTCCTCTGACTGTTGTTAAGAGCATGCCCCTCCCCCACCAATGCAGTGGCGGACCGTGCGGCCATATTGGGCGCCGCTCAAGGAGGGGTGCCAAATGGAGTTGAAAGGGTGAAAAAGGTTTGTCGACCAAAAAAAACGTGGTCAGTAGCGCCAAAAAAAAAAAGGTTCTGCATGGGTAGAGATTTTTTTCGCTCAAGCCGGCCCCGTTCGCCAAATCCGGATTTTCGCGATGTGAAATTGTTACGATCGGCAACCGCCGACGATAACCACATGACCGCATAGTGGCTAGATGACAAAACTATGAATATTTTAGATGGAGTTTTTACAGATTCAAATTTTTTCCCAACGATCTCCGAAAAATTTCGGTAATTTAAACGAGTAAACCAATCCTCTTTTCGATGCATGCCGTCTTAGAACGCAGGTTGGCAGCCGCGAAATTACCGTTATTTTCAGTATATAGCAGGAGAAAAAATGGTCTCCGAAATCGGAAAATTCGGCATATTTATTCAGGGACTTTGATAGCCCGCCAGTTATACCAATAACAGTACAGGACTTTATACTTCAAGGTAGTATAACTACTTTCCAAGGTCACGAGATAACGCGATTGTGGTAGATGGTGGGAAGTGAAAATAAAATTGAAGTTTCTTCCCCCCCCCCCCCGTATCTTTTTCCGTGTCTCGGAAAGAACGTGTCCCTGAACATCATTTTCATGCGAATTTTTGCTTAATTAAGGGTATTTGACGTACTACAGTGCATTAGCGGTACCTCCGCGAACCACAAACAAGAATTGGCGCAAATGCGCAGGGATTCGGCGCCTTGGCGCACCATGTAGCAAGAGAACCGTTTCGGCGCAGTTTGGCGCAGCTCTTGCACCCCTGACAATGCCATTTCCCATTTCTGGGGAAACCTAAAAAAGAGACAAAAGCAAGTGTCCTTGCATAGGTTCTTTTTCAAAGAATAAGTTTGCAAACAAAAGATATAGTCTGTAAATCGTTCTTCTTTCGCTCACTGTTTAGAGTAAGTAAATTTGCAAACATTATATCGTATTGCATGTTTATTTTATGGTGTTACTGTATTATTTTATTATAAGATTATTTTATTGTATTATTTGTTATACTATTATTGCATTTTGCTGTTTATTAAATGTCTTTTTATGAATCATTTTTATGTCGAATAATTGTCGAACGAATCATCCGAATTTACGTTATTTCCTATGGGGAAGTTTGATTTGAATGAGCGATTCGGGTAATGAATTATTTGGATAACGAGCATGTTTATGGAATGAATTAAGCTCGTTAACCAAAGTTCTACTGTATCAGCAACTGAATATGTCAATGGTAATGAAAAAATTGATTTACTGATTTGACCACTAATAATACATATTTATGAGTTCCTTTTCCGATTCCTGAACATTGTAAAGAAGACAAATTCTATTCTATTTTTCTTACCATAAAAATATTGTACCAATCTCTTTACCATTCTCTTTACATTTTCTAGTAACTGTTTCAGAAGATATGCAAACTAATAAAAGGAGAGAAAACATAAGAATGTTGGTTGTATAAGGAAAAAAACATACATGTGTAGAATTAATACTTCGAACACTGGGATTGAACTCAAAAAATGGAATCAATGAACCAACTGAGCTAAGCAAACCGCCATCATCTATTTCTCTGTAATTAGCCTGAGAGAGTAAATAAGGGAAAAAATTAATAAAATAAAAATTTGAAAAAGTTTGTGTCGAAAAAAAGTTAACAAGTAAAGAAAGTAAATGGAATTGAAATAATGTATAAGTTTATTTGAATTGGTTATATATATATATATATATATATATATATATATATATATATATATATAATATATATATAATATTATATAATATCAGATTATATAATATTATATATATATATATTTTTTTTTAATCACATTTTAACTTTTTGACAAGGTAATAGCTTGTGAAAGTCTTTCCCAAGACAGGGAAGCCCCCCTGATGTTAAGGCATTGAACCCTCTGGTCTAAGATATTGATAGGCAGCCCCCCTCCATCTCAAGCCCAGAAGAGGGGGAGGATGCGAGTGGATATGATGTCCTAGGCGATAGACAAGGGCAGGTGCTAAATTCTTCTTTTGACCAAGATGCTTTCAACCTTAGACACAGCATGGACCACATCTGATATTTTAATAAAGCCTGCCTGCATGCCACTGTACTAATTATATATTGTCAAAGAGTTTGGCAGGGCATGAGTTGAAGACCCCCCCCCCCCCCCACCACTAATATTTTACAGCAGTGGTCCTCAACCTTTAAGTTCCTGAAAGGAAAAACACTTGCAATTTTTTTGCTGGGCAGTGGGCATAGTTGTCCAAATATATTATCAAATGGTTTTTTTTTTATCCCAGTGAAATAGTAGTTTGATAGTTATTCTCGGGTGCCAGTGTAAACTTGGCATGCACCAATGTGCTAATGGATATCGGGAGATTGGGAAAACCTATTTCAGAGGGCCGCAAAAGACTTAGGCCTGTCTGTGATTATACTGCTGCAAGTCTGTAATTAAATATTTGTATCATTGTGAATCATTTGTTATGAACTTAAAATTAAAAAACAATTAACTGAAAATTTACAAATTTATTGTTGTCTCAATTATGTGTCCCAAATACATAATTTTGCTGTATTGTCTCAAATACATAAATCTGTACAAATACACAATCTAATTTAACATGGAAAACTAAGTTTCAAGAATTATAACACTTACATTTGAATAAAACTTAATTTGGTACATTTAACTTACTGGTTAAGTTTTCTTTGAACTAACAATACAGATTAAATGTCAGGCATTATTCTTGAATAAAAAAATACTGAGTAAGCTGCAAGAGTTACAAATTAACTTTTGAAGCTATATAAGCTGCCGCTTTATTACGTGGAAATTCATGGGAGGAATTATGGAAGAAGGAATATTAGAATAAACAGTGTTTGTGTCTCTACAAGCATTCTAACTCAATGTAATGAATGATGAAAACAGCATTCATGACTGTATCTGAGGATAACTATTAAACATACATTTGATATGCATATTTTGAATAGGATTGTTAAATGAAAATTATTATTTGGCTTTAAAAGAGGAGTAGCAGCATGTACAGGATGACCGTTAACAGGAGTTTGAGTGTAAATGTCATTACACAGAAAAATCTCTGTATATAAATAGTATCCAAAAGCAATCATTTACCATAATAATAACTTATACAGAGCTTTATGATGCATTTGAAAAGTCTTTTCTGGCTATAAATATTTAAAAAGAAAATGTAAAGGAAATTTTTAAGAAATTATATTCTAAAATTTTTTGATTGTCTGTTTAGAAACTGCGCATTAAAAAACACAATTAGATATTAAGCATTTAAACAGCTTATGCATATGAAATACATGACACACAGTATGACAAGATCTGGAAATCAGTAAGAATAGTTTTGGGTTCATATTACCTGACATAAGGGGGATCCAGATGAAGCAATATTTATCAAAGCTTGTTCAAACACTCCAATGTATTTAATTTTTCCAGATACAACATTTTCGACACGACGCATCAATCTTCCTGGTGTTGTGAAAATGTATATTCCCGGATACATAATAGTAGAGTCATAACTGCTTCTTTCTTCCATGGGCAGAAAAACAATTTCTGAACATTTTAGAACCTGAAAATATGACAATAACAAGATAACCTAAAGTTGTTCTTGATTTTTCACAATTCATAAAGGGATAGACAACTTTTGAGAAGGATATTGAATCCTTGATTTAATAAAGACTGTAAACATGGTAATAAAAATGAACTACAGTGGATCCTGCTTATAACATTCCGATTTAGAACGATTTCCAGAGCTTAGTAGGACCTGCTTTCATGGGCTCAATTCTTACTAATACTCATTGAAATTTCCCATTTGAAGCGTTTTCCTGCTTACAACGATTTTTCAGGATGATTTTGTAGAAAAAGTGATAAGAAAGATTTACTGTTCATCTCCATGGAATATTTTGGTGCGACTCATACTGATGTTGCCTCTAGTGTAGCCAGCGATACTGTAGCTGACCATTACATTGGCCCCCAAACAATGAGAAGAGTGAGAAGTTGGTCACCCCTGATACCAGTACACACTCTCTTCTGAAAAAATATATAGGCTGAAATTTGATCAGAATAGGCCTAGTATTGGTTCTCCCCGCCCCTCCCCCGGAACCGCCACTGCATAGAAAGTATAGAAACTACATTATAACTGAACTAAAAAAGACATACAGAAAACTTCCCCAGTTCAGTTATAGGGCTTTGCAGTTCTGGAAAGCCAAGAAGAACCTAAAGGAATACCGACATTCCACACTTGCCAATAAAATATTAGAACAGAAGAGCAAATTATTTGAAGGTAAACTTTAATAGCTTTCATTGAAAATTTTTTTTTCTATTTGAAATAATGATACTTTGTATAATAACATGTAATCTAAAAGGTCTGATTCAACTGAACTCCAACTCATGAAAATTGAAAATATAAAAGCTTTGAAGACACACTTTCTCTACATCCGGAGGAAATTCTTTGAACCTCAGCATGTTTACAAGTTTTCTAGAAAAATCTGAAGACACCAAGCCACAGACTTTTCCATCAAGTATCACATGGTAAAATGATTCCGGTTTCAAGAGTGAATGCAATGGCATCATTCCCAAGGTTTCTAAGGCACTCTCAAGCTCCACATTTGAGTTCTTCTCTGTGATAACCTGAAAAACAAAGTTATTGGTTCAATATTTAAAATGAGGAGTTGAAGAAGACCATAAAGAATTAAGGAAAAAATTGTTTCCAGTTTTTACCTTTGCATTCACAGTCAAATAATTCGAAAAACCTGTTTTCATTCCACTAGGAGTCTGGACCGGACAGATGAATCCTATAATTACATTTTTTTTAATAATTTTATTTAAATTCCAAGACTGGGAGAATCACCAATTTGAAATTTTATCAGTTAACAATGTATCTAACACACAAGTCAGTTGATAAATTTTGTTGCAATTAATGTTTATAAAAAAAACTTTTTCTTTGAAAAGTATGACGAAATTTAATTTCTTGACTCCCAGTAGAGAATGGACGGGAAAAACAACTGAGAATGTAAGTCACAAAAAATTATTTATTTTCATGGATAATCTAGTATGCATCATACCAGTGGCATGGTAAAGCATACCACTGGCATGCCACATACTATAACAAATAGTTTAGTTTTCGCAGCTCTGGAAAGTTATCCTGTAAAATTTGATTTTTGTGACTTGTGTGTGCGCATGCTTTTCCATGTCTCACACACAAAGCAACAATTATTCTATAAAATGGTTTTTTTTTCAAATTTTTTTGTTTTAATTCATTTTTTATTTAGTGGACACACCCTATGAGGAAAAAGTTTAAATTTACTTTAACAATGTTTCTATAAGCTTTATGTTATTAATATTTTTCAAAAGGAAGGGTAAGATTTGTAAACAAGTTTAGTGTAGCACCTGTCTTAAATCTTTACTTTCAATAATAATAGTCCAGAAAGTGAAAACTTTAAAATTTTATTTTTGATGCTTTAAAAACTGGCAATCATTAATTCCAGAATGGTATAGGATAATTGTTCAATGTAATACTGGTAATTGAAAATAACCACTGAAACACAATGAAAATATTGCACTTCAAACAAAAAGAAAAGAATTTTCCATATTAAGTGGAGTACACAGAGCATTTCAATTTTCAGAGTTCTAGCTAAGTGATTCACAAAGGGTGTGCTGTGAGATCTATCAAGCGATGTCATTAGATATTTTATGGACAAAATTATACTGAACAAATGAACGAAGCAATAAAGCTGTGATTCTCAACCTATTTGCCATTACAATTTATGGGACAACCAAAATTGCTTTTTTATTGGCCAGAGATTCTCTGTGAAGAATTTAGAACTCCTTAGGGTTCAGCATACTGTCACGTTACAATGAAAACCTTATACATCAATTTTTTTTAAATGGCTTTTTGACAGCATATTGCGAACATCATATCTCACCTATTACACCTTTATTAAAAAAAAATCGGCAAAGATCTGCTTCCTATAGAAAAAAAATCTTTTGTGTGTTATTCAATGGGGCATCCCATCCCTTTGCTCTTCCTATAAAGTTGGGGATTTTTTATGTATGAGGTTTTTATTACAAGGAGACGATATGTAAAAGTTATGGGAACCCCCCTTACTCTAGCTGATGCAGACTACGTCCGCATCAGCTAGAGTAAGGGTGTTCCCAGGAAACCAATGCAGACTACATCTGCAACTTGTGATCTAAAACCCACTATAACTACTCTTTTAGCCTATTTGCACGAGTGGGGTTGAACATGAACAAATGAACAATTGGGTATTTATTACATTTTATATGGTGGTTGCCTTCTTGGTTACATAGGACAGATAACGAGACATATAAAAATAAACAGTGAGGTATTTATTACATTCCATGTGATGATTGTCCTCTTGGTTACATAGGGCAGACAAGGAGACCCATAAAAACTAGATTAAATGAGTATGCTCGTTGTATTAAAAATCAAGAATGTGAAAAATTGACCATCGCTGCTCACTGCTGGCAAGAGGGTCTTAGATTCAAATTAGATTTAAATTTCAAGAAGGAGAAATCTTCCACAAAGTAAAGTCCAAGGCTGATTTAGACTTCTACGAAAGCACATATATTCAGGCCTTCAAAAATAAATTAGTAAATGACAGTAAATTAACACTACCGATCACAGCACAATGACTTAAGTTCATAACTTATACAAATACAACGCCACAACAGGCAAATTGCCCAACGAGGTGGCTGACTTAAGAACATCATGGATCCCCGAGCCCCTACCTACTACTGCTACACCACACATGAACCCCCCCGCCCCCCGCGGAACCCCCCAACGAATCGGTACATGCGGGAATGTGCGTGTACGTGTAGTGCAACCTGACGTAAATTTTTTTGTTTCTGTGTAATGCTTGTTATGTGTAGTGCTGTCATCTGCCCCCAGTTTTACTAACTATGAGTGAAGTGTTATGGTTGAATGATTTACCGTTTTAGGACTGTTGCTCTCTGTGGCGAGACTTTTTAACGGGGAGATCGGCTCGCATTTGCGCCTTGAAGTTGGGAACCACAGAAAACCAACTTCAGCCGACCACCACTGTGGGGTTCGAACCCGGATTCTCGCATCACGAGTCCGGCACTATAACCACTCGACCACCACTCGACCACCAATCAGGAATTGTAAGAAAATTTGAATAGACAAATCAGATAGCTCCATTTTGCAGGCAGCCAATCAGGATGTTATAGAAGATTTACGCACAGGTGCTTCATTCTGGTCATGATGTTTGACTTAGACAGACGTATATATTTTTTTCTGCTGAGCAGTCAACAGTTAAGATTTGGTAATCAATCCAAGTGGGATCCTCGGTCAGGGTGATATTTTGTATCCTCTGCAGACCACACCCATAGTGTGTCGAAATGCATAAGGAGTTTTGATTTTTCCTTGTATTTACCTTTTTCGTTGGTGATTTTTCTGAATATGCAGTGGAAACCTCGATACAATGATGCATCAATACAACAATACTCTATGGATCAAGAAAAAACATTGTTGATGGATATAGAGGGATTATCTTTACATCAAAAGGTAGCATTTAACATTCCACTATAGGCATTTCCAAATAAGATTTGAAAAAATATCGTTCTAAAGGGATTTATTGTTATATCTAGGGCCGGACAAATCCCAGGTGACTAAGAAATTGGTCTTGGCACCTAAAATTTTCTTTGTGTAGTTATTAAACTGCAGGCTGAGAGCAGCACAAAATGTTTGCAATCTTATAGCAGCAGATCTGCCAACATGAAAGAGGGTCATTATGATCTGAAAAGTCAAAGGAAGCAATATTTTGGACCTTTTTCCACCGGGTAAAGTTTTTTTGGCACCTACATTTTTTTGTAATTTGTCCAGCCCTGGTTATATCAAGCATCATTGTAGCGAGATTTCACTGTACCTAATTTTTAGTTGAGTTCAACAAATGTGTTGTTGAAATGGCACTTGCAATCAGGGTTCTCTTTAAGGTGGACACTTTGGCAATCTACTCACTATGTCTATGGGTAGAGCAAAAATGGCAACCAGTTCAAAGCAAATAGAATGTTAAATTATGGGAATCCCACCACTTGTTATGGGTAAATACCAATATCTATAAAAATAAACTAAAAACATTTTTGAGATATTGTTGACACAGTAAATGAATTACTAACCCCAATATTCTGGATGTATTTTACGTATAGATGGAGTGTATTGGTTGAAAACAAATTTATGAATTTGATGACAGTATGACAAGTGATGAATAAAGTTTGTGCTTTCACAAAACAGAGAATACCCAGTTTCCCAATCCAGGTTCATCTTTGCAGAAGGAACGTTTCCAGTACTCAAAGCTTTATTCAAATAATATCCGAGACCCCAGGCTTTGTTAGTGCAATGGATCATGACAACTGAAAAAAAAACAAAAACAATTACACATAAAATTCTGGACTTTGGTATACAAGTGGACAGCATAAACAGGTAAAATAGAAATTGATACAGAATAAAATTAATATTCTTTGTCAGAGAGATTGAATAGTCAAACTCTAGATCAGGGGTTCTTGACCACGAGTTTGCAGACTCGTTGGGGGTTCTTGGAAAGATTTCAAGGGGCTCTATGGGCTTGGATGTGAAAACAACAACCTAGTATATTTATTATTATTAAACAACCTAGTATATTTATTATTATTAAACAACCTAGTATATTTATTATTATTAAACAACCTAGTATATTTATTATTATTAAACAACGTAGTATATTTATTATTATTAAACAACCTAGTATATTTATTATTATTAAACAACCTAGTATATTTATTATTATTAAACAACTGTTGGCTCCTAAGGAAAATGGCCGCGGCTTCAATTCAAGTATTCCGGGTTTTTACTAACGTTTTCAAAAAAGCAGACTTTATTCGAATTCAGAACATTAACAAGCGTAGCCTAAATACGACTACTCTCCTCTACCATCCCTTAATTCAATCTCTCTAATACTACCGCTCTCATACTTTCTTTTTTAAGCTTGACGTTCTTACAAATCGCTCGTTCCCTCGAGCACAAAGTCACGTTACATTTCTTCCTTTTCAGCGGCTGTTCAACAGCTTCCTACACTCGGTCATCCTGACCTGCAATCGTCCCGATTGCCCCACAGTACTGGTCTTTACGTGTCGACCTCTTCGGATTACGTCTTGGTAACACTGGCTCATCTTCTTCTTGCACTGAAATGTCTTCATCATCGGACTCAGACTCACACCTCCAAGCTTTTAGTTGGCTCACGTGCGCTGTTGTCGTGTACAGATGACCTTTCACTGTTGATTCCAATTCAGTCACCCGATACGTGTCATTTGGTAATACAGCCGTGACAGTCATCGGTCCTCTATACTTCGGTTGAGTCTTCGTCGGTTGCCCCATGGCTCTCGGACTTTTCTTCATAACAACAACCTCGCCTGGTTCGAACACTATTGTAGCACATCTGCGCTTATCGAAGGTGCTCTTCATTTTTCTTTGATTCTCCACGATTATATCTCGAGCTTCTTTTCTTATTTCCTCTGGATCCATCCACGAGTTATTCTCCTCATCTGCTAACCGTCTCAACATTCCATCATTGAATCTTGGAGAATATCCATGCAACATCTCAAATGGTGTCTTACCAGATGACTTGTTCACAAAGTTGTTCAGATTTCGTTCTACCAACTTGATTTTCACGTCCCAGTCCTTATGGTCTCTGTTCTCCATACCTGTAGTTATCGACGACAATATAGTCCTATTTGCTCTTTCGACCATCCCATTTGCTCTAGGGTGTTTCGTTGAATTGAGCGTATGGTGAATTCCGTTATCCTTGCAGTACTTTTCAAACTGCTGTGACGTAAAACAAGAACCACGATCGCTTATAATTCGGTCCGGTAGTCCAAAGTCATTCACAAAGATGTTGACCGATTTCATTACACAAGTAGTTGAAGTATTTCTAACTGGAAATAATCGTACGAATCTGGTAAGGTTGTCAATGATCACTAGTAGCTCCTGATTTCCCTTCGAACTTTTGACAAAAGGTCCCAGATGATCCATATGTATCACTGCAAACGGTCTTTTTCCGGGTTCGATTGCGTGCAGCAATCCCTGTTGCTTACCTGCCGGTAACTTATTGACCAAACATTCCAGACACATAGCTATATGACGTTTTACATAGCGTTTCATGTATGGGAACCAGTACATTTCCTTGATCTTCCCAACTGTTCTGTCTGTGGCGAAATGCCCCATAAGATCATGAAATTTGATTACAGTACCTTTCCGCATGCACTTCGGAATTACATACAATAGTTTCAATTTTCCTTTATCGTCCACCTTCCTGAAGAGTCGGTTATTCTTCAGCTCGTACCCAAGAACTAATTGTTTTTCCTCCTTGGTCCGGTCCGTATCGTTTTTCTGTAATATTTCTATCTTTTTCTTCAGTTCGTCATCTGTATGCTGGATCATTAGGATTTGATCTTCCTCAGTGAGAGTTAAGCATATCTCTAATTTCTGATCGATAAATGAGTCTAGAGTATCTTTTGACTCTGCTACAGGTGCTCTACTAAGTGCGTCTATATGTGCCATTTTTGATCCTGATCGATGTTTCACCTCGAAGTCATATTCCTGAATTAGATCAAACCATCTGGTTATCTGTGGATTCATGCATTTCTTTGTATTCATGTAGACCAAAGCTTGACAGTCAGTGACGATAGTGAACTTGATCCCAATTAGGAATTGTCGCAATCTATCCAACGTCCAAACAATCGCCATCAATTCCAATTTACTCGAGTGATATTTACTCTCAGTTTCCGTGGTCTTCTTGCTCACACAATATACTAGATGCCACTTGCCGTTCGTTCCTTTCTGCAACAACATTCCCGCTAACCCAATTGAGCTCGCGTCACAATGGACTTCGGTTTCCGCTCTCGCATCATAGTGTGATAGTATAGGTTGGCACATCAACGCATACTTCAGTTCTTCAAAAGCCCTTGTCTGTTCCTCTTTCCAAGTAAACTCTTCGTTCTTTCGAGTCAATCGTGTCAATGGATCAGCTTTCTGTGCATAGTTTTTTATAAATCTTCTAAAATAACTAGTCAATCCTAGAAATCTACGTAGTTCATGAACGTTACCGGGAATCGGAAAGTCTTTGACAGCTTTCAACTTCCTCGAACCTGGCTGAATGCCTTCTGCATTGACAACGAATCCTAAGAACTCCAGTTCTCTTTTCCCGAATTCACATTTTGTCAACTTCAGCGTCAATCCGGCTGTTCTCAGTCTTTCGAACACTTCTCTAATTCGCTCCATCATATCTGTCCAATCCTTCGCTGGTATCAAGATATCATCGAGATAGCATAAGACCTTAGTGTTCATGAGTGGACCCAACATTTGACACATCAGTCTTTGAAACTCTGCTGGTGCATTTGCTAACCCGAATATCATACGTTCAAACTGTCCTGTTTCATCTGGAGTGATGAATGCTGTTTTCAACTTCGCTTCCTCCGTTAGCGGTATCTGCAAGTATCCATGAGCTAGATCCAACGTCGTAAACACTTTACACCCAGCCAAATTTTCCAGTAAATCATCGATTCGTGGCAATGGGAATTTGTCTTTCACTGTCTGATTATTCAATCGACGGTAGTCCACAACTAATCGGTTTTCACCTGTCTTTTTCTTCACCAATAATACTGGACTAGCATACGGTGACCTAGTTTCTGTGACTATACCATTATCTTTCCATTCTTTCACGATATCGCTGATTGCCGTCCTCTCAGACAAACTTGTTCTATACGGCGGTACACAAATAGGTTTGCTGCCTTCTACTTCCTTAATGTCCATCTTAGTCAACGATGTACACCCAAGTTCCTCAATGGACAATGCAAAAACATCTCTATACTCATTCACCAATGACCAAACTTCACGCTTTTCTTCTTTCTCAGTTGAATCGTCGAACTTTATCTCATCTAAACGAATTCCTCTTCTCTTACGTCCTCGTCCCTCACACGTAGTACCCACATTAGCAAATTTCTTATCGCGAGACTGTAATTCATCCCACAGTTCATCCTTCAAGGCCACACTTGAAATGATATCATCCTCACAGATTACTTCAATGTCCCTCGATCCTATAACGGCCTCACTCACGCAGCAATCAGTCGAAGGACTCACTTCTTCATCCACCAGAATATCCAAGTTTTCACGTAGCTCATCACACACAAAAGAGTTTCTGACTTCGGGGTTTCCTACAGCTTCATCAGATTCTTCTAATTCCCTCATGCTCAGTTTATCAACAACGATTGACGCACGACCGATACACTGTCCTTCGCCAAACTTCACAACATGTTTCCCTAAATTCAAAATAGGAACCTTCGTTTTCCCCTTCACGACTTCTAGCAAGACATCAGTATTTCCTTGGCTTCCTTTCATCAGCACCAGTCCGTCCTCCACATCTTCTGTTCTGGCATCGATGACCTCCATCGTTGCACCTTCAACTTCTTCTGGATTCATGGTCATCAGCTCTATCCTTTTCTCCTCGACTCCGACATCTCGAACACATGGCAACTCACTTGCGTGCCACACGCGCAGTCTTCCTCCACTCCCGGCAAACTCAATTTCCGGCGACATCAGATAGTTCCGTCCAACTATCAAATCATACGACTGTGCATTATCATCGACGACCAACACATCCACAGCTGACTTTGCACCATCCACTTCCAAATCCACGTTAAGTTTCCCAAGTGCAACTGCTGATGGCTTCACCAGATCTCCATAACCGAATAATTCTTCTGATTTCGGCACATACTTGAGCTTCATATCCTCCGCTACGGACTTCTTCAACAATGTCACACTACTTCCAGTGTCGATCAAACATGAGATGAGACGCCCATCATTGATCCTAGCATTTTTGATGCAGTTCCCTTCGTAACAATCAGCACAACCATTTGCTGCCAAGTTGACTTTCTTCGTTGTAGTCTGATCACAGTGCTTTTGAATATGACCGGCCACACCACACAGGCGGCATGTTAAATTCTTCTTTCTTGGACAATCACGCGACACATGACCCAGGTATCCACACGAAAAACATCTGGGCTCCCATTCCTGCCGCTTATTGTCTCTCGGAACCGTTGGCCTGACACGTTGTCCCTCGCCGTCACGAACTTCACTCATACGAGGTCGATTGTTCCGGTTCAAAGTCGTTCCCATCATCATGTCTCTCCTTGGATCCACGTGCACAATTCGATCCTGAGCAACGGTTCTTCGGTGAGCATCTACCCTTTGGTCATCCCAAAATCCGGATCTTCGTTCATCAGTCCCGGTGAACTTGTGACTTTTTACATCCTCGATCTCGGATCTCACGACTTCGTATTCATCGAGCTTCTTCGCTAATTCATCAGGGTTCACAAAACTAGACCATTGATCGATGAAATGTTCACGAATTTTCGTCGGTACCCGCGATTTCATCTGTTCTGTGACGATCAGTTTCTTCAATGATTCAAACTCGGTAACATTCAGAAGAGATAGCCACTCGGAAAAGAAGACATTCAATTCATATCCAAAGTCCTTCCAAGTCGACTTCAGACGTCGGGAGTGCTGGATAAACTTTTGCCGTATCTTCTCTGTCGTCAGCTTGAATCGATTCAGCAACAGTCCCTTGACGAAACCATAGTCGTTAATCCTCTCCTTGGGTTCACGGATCACGATTTCGGACACTTCGTAAGGCAGTAACACTAATAAGCTAGTGACCCATTGTTCCTCTGGTACTCTCGCAAGTTCGGCTTGGCACTCGAAGTACTGTAAATACAGACTTAAATCCCCGTTATCCGCGTCGAACTTCTGTATCTTCTTCGTCAAATCGCACGGTACGATGCGATAACTTTCGGTGACATCATCGATATTTCGCGACGCCGCACATGTTATCCGAAGACGCTCCAGTTCGAACTGCCGCTCGGCCTCTCGTTCCTGTCGCTGAGCTTCATCTTCTTTCTTCTGTCGCAGAGCTTCGGCTTCTTCTTTCCGTCGCAGAGCTTCGGCTTCTTCTTTCCGTCGCAGAGCTTCGGCTTCTTCTTTCCGTCGCAGAGCTTCGGCTTCTTCTTTCCGTCGCAGAGCTTCGGCTTCTTCTTGACGGGTTTCGATGATCTGCTCGAGGAGGCCTCTAACAAATTCCTCTTCATAGTTCTTCGACATGACGATGAGATTCTTCAGATCGGCGACTCTGTCATCTGAAGACGGCTTCTCTCCCAACTCCAATGCCAGCATCTCCAAGTCTTTCTTTCGTCCTCTCACGAGAAATGACATTTTCTTCTATCGCAGTCCGGTTTTATATCCCGCTTCTGATAAATCTGTTGGCTCCTAAGGAAAATGGCCGCGGCTTCAATTCAAGTATTCCGGGTTTTTACTAACGTTTTCAAAAAAGCAGACTTTATTCGAATTCAGAACATTAACAAGCGTAGCCTAAATACGACTACTCTCCTCTACCATCCCTTAATTCAATCTCTCTAATACTACCGCTCTCATACTTTCTTTTTTAAGCTTGACGTTCTTACAAATCGCTCGTTCCCTCGAGCACAAAGTCACGTTACATTTCTTCCTTTTCAGCGGCTGTTCAACAGCTTCCTACACAACCTAGTATATTATAACCTAGTATATAAGCATGTTGAGTACACCAATATTAAGAAAGAAAAAATTTCAACATTCATTCGCAAGATATTTTACATAAACATATAAAACTGGTAAACTAAGACAATGAGTAAAAAAACTTGCAATAAATTTTCTAAGTTGAATATAACTAATCATTAAAATGAAAAAAAAGATTAAATAGTTTCTCTGGCAATTAATAAGACATTAAGAAAATCTTTAATTTTTTTAACATTCACTTACGTGGTGTCAATGAAAATGAAGTGCCTTCAGTTTCAACTTTTTTATCTAAAATCCTTCTCACAGACCTCAAATACCCTAGAAGCTCAAACTACACAGAGAATACAAACATATGAGATTTAAATTTTGTTACGTATATAAGATTTATGTTGTTAACCAGTCAGGTGGTTATGACAACATATGCCAACGTGCCAATTTTTAAATCGAATTATTAAACAATTAATCCAATTATTTAAATAAATGAAAACAAATTAGTAATTGTTCCAATTATCCTAATTTTTTTTATGATGATTTTAAAAAACAGTGAAGAACATGTTAAATCAATTTAAATGTATTCATAAACATTTTAATCCAAAAAATTTATTTTATTAGCTTCAAACTTTTAAAAAAGGAAGAAAGGAGAAATTAATTGGACTGAGTGATAAAAGATTTTTAAAAATAACAACGATTACAGAACGTGCAACTGAATTACAATAATGTATTTATATTTTTTATGAATTTTTAGCAATGAGAAGAGAAATGTGACAGTAAGATTAATCAGTTTAACAAAATTCATTAAAGTTCTAATAAAAGAAAAATTATTTGAAATTATTTCTCATCATCACTATATTCTTACAATACTATTTCAGGTTCAAATTATTAACCACCTTTTATCATACAAACTTTATAATAAGTTATTTTTTGCAAACAATAATCCACACACAAAAAAAAATTAAAAAATAATTCCTACAATTTCCTCTATTGTGTGGTTGTTGCTACAGTTTAATGTTACGTTTTTTAAAGAAGAAATCCTCTTTCCATATTTTTATATTTATCATCATATTAGCCCATACATGTGCATTTTGAGATGAAAATTTAAGAAAAGTCCACATAGATTAATAGTTCACATTATTAATTTTAATTGTAAGCTTTAAATGATTTAAACCAGTAAATAACTTGGTTATCATTTTTCAGTGTGACACAAAAGTTGCAAATAAACTAAAAGCTCACCCTTAAAAGCATTAGGTATAGCTGACCACCTAATAGTAGCTCTTGGTTTCTCAAATCATCTGGACTTTCAGCAGCCAGTTCACCTTTCACCAGCTTGAGGAGTTTCTTGAACATTATACTGTAAGCACAAGTGAAATAAAATGAAACTGATCAAATACACAATAGTAATAATGAATGATAATCAGAATATAAATTCCTTCTAAAATTGTTGTAAGACAATGGGTGCCCCAGAAAGTTTTTTAAAACTTTTATTACCAGAAACTTTTTTAAAACTTTTATTACCAGAAACTTTTTCAAATTCCTCACCACATTGCCAGAGTAGTAGCATGACATGAACAAAGATCTTTTCGGTAAGGTCAAGATTTCTTCTTTTTTTCTTTTTCAAGCCGAGCACAACTCAGGTCTATCGCCATGGGCAATTTACTACCTAGTGAGTTGTGCCGGAAGTGTAAGTATGTGTACCTAACAGTCTGAGTGCGTATCTAGTGTTGTGTATGATTTTTAGTGCTGCCATCTATATCTCAGAAGTGAAGTGAGTGAAGTGTAATGACTGAATATTTGTACTGTTTGTAGGACTGTTGTTCTCTGTGGCGAGACTTTTTAACGGGGAGATCGGTTCGCATTTGCGCCTTGAAGTTGGGAACCACAGAAAACCAACTTCAGCCAACCACCACTGTGGTGACGGTGGGGCTCGAACCCGGGTCCCCACGATGCGAGTCCGTCATTATGACCACTCGACCACCACAGCAGCCAAGGTCAAGATTAGACTAAAAAAGTTCACTTTGAAAACATCAACTAGGCGTTAAAAATGACTGTGTGCAAATACTTCAACTTTTGAAAGATGGATTGCATCATTCAAGCAGAAATAATAAAAAATATTTGTATCACTTTTCCACAGATGGAATTTGAATCCTGGTTGGGAATGCTACACCGATCGAACTGACATTTTTACCAAACACACTGTCACAATACCTACTAATAGCTCCTTCTAAAACAGTACAGTGAAACCTGTCTAAGACGGACACTATATGAGACGGAAACCTGCCTTAAACAGAATCAAAATACAGTCATCCAATGATTAGAGCTTTTATGTGCACCTTTATAAAATGAAAATCTGTGTAAAACAGGATATTATTTCAGCCTGTTGACGTTCCATTTCATACAGGTTTCACTGTATATGCAGTACCTACAAATTGCTATTATGGCAAACTTCACAAGTAATAATAATTACTTTATTTCCTTCATTATTGTTGAACAATGCTAACCTCAAGTTATTTTAACCGTTTTTAAAAATATTTTTTATGCTTGAAAAATTACAAATAATGCAAATAATTTTTTGCGCTATTTACAATCTGCAAAAAAATTGATCCATTTTTTTTTTTTTTTTTTGTAGTTCTTTATGCATCTTAAAGAATCCATTGCATCTTTTTCATGCATCTTGACTGATTTCACAGCATGGCTCCCCACAAAGGTGCTGACAGGGCTACAGCCTCACACATTACACTATTTTTTGGAGTATTACATTATTTTTTTACATTATATATATATATTACATTATTTTTTTGGAGTCTCTTCCACAGTCCAGTCTGTCACAACTGTCTTAGACAATTCACACAGCAAATTATGAAGACATGTAAGTTTACTAAGAATGACGCTATGGAGATCACTTCCAAGAGCACAGTTTAAAATGTGTAACTTACAAGTTCCGATATAAATAAGTCAAGGTGTGGACTAGATAGTTTTATTGTCCCTCCCTTTTTATAGTCTTTTTATAGTCCATCCCTTTTTAAAAAGGATTTGCTTAAATTTAACGGTCGATGCCAGTGTAATCGTCTTCGACAAATGAAGCACTTTCATTTCTAGCTCTTTGCTAAGCATTGTAAATATTGTTTATGCTTCTGCATGCCTTAAAAATACGGAAGACCATTGAGTATTCTCAGCCACTTCGTTGGGCATTTTGCCTGTTGTGGTGTTGTATTTGTATTTATATCATCACAAAACCTAGAATAGGCCTATGTACCCAACTGTTATGCAAACTGTAGTGTCACCTATACACAAAATGTGCACCATAATGATGAATGATGATACTGCCCAAGACCATGAAGTAGTAAATACAATTTTTTTTTTTTTTTCAAACCAGGTATAGACCTGTGATTATATTTTTAATCACCACTCTACTTGTTGAACTCTCACACTAAGCAAATGAAAAATTAATAAACCACCAAATGGTCCCTCCCCATGGTTTAATAACTTTAAAAGCAATACAATTTCTACTTTGGCAGAATCATTAATTGCAATCTACTACATTTGTATCATTTGGCATTATATCAATGATTCCCTCCTAAATTAAAATCAAGTATATGAATTTTGTTGATAGGTTTTGGTAAAAAAGTAGGACAAAACCAAGAAAGTAGGACATTTTACCAAAAGGTAGGAGGAGTGGGAGCTAAACAAAATATGAACAAACAAAACAAAAATTAATGAAAATTTTCACTGGTTGAAAGTAATAAATATAATTTTGTTTTTTGGTTTTTCAGTATATTCTCCAAAATCAATGAATAAATTAATCTAATACAATCCGTAAATGAAAAACAAATTATTTATTATACATATAATTGATTCTAATTGCATTCAGGGTGCATAGCGAACAGGGCATATGGCATTTCACTGGCAATTCATTGATCCTAGAGGTATATTTCCAATTAGAAAAAGTTTCCAAATCACGTTATTACTCAATTATGTCTTTCATACTGCAAGGGGTTACATAGGTATTAAAATTAAAAAATTAACTTTTTATATCATCCTCATGTGCCAAAAACCCAATTAGAAAGTTGTTGCCCAGTCTCTCCTGATGCCAACTAAAAAAATTCCACATTTTTAAGTGCAGTATTCGCTGAGATATTCAAATTAAGAAACAGAGTAAAGTTGGTTTTTTTTTAAAATTTAAATACTGCAAACAAGGGACTCAGCATTTAAATTTGTAAAAAAAAAATAAATGTTCACATTCATGGATTCTTAACTCAAAAATTATTTACCATTTTATAACCAGAAAACAACATCCAAATATTATACGTCATTTTATTTTCTACGAAAGACTTGAATTTATGAACTTTTAATTCATGACATTGAATGTCGATATGTCAGATGTCATGTCTCAATAAAATTGTATTACAAAGTGAATTTTTTCCAACTGATATTTAAATGAGAAAAAAATATTGAATCAAATATCACATCATGCTGCTACATGGGTGTTGGAATTTGATATGAAAAATGAAAACAATCAATTTACTTTCAAATTAACTGAAAATAATTATTTACTTTCAAATCAAATGAAAATAATGATTTGTTCTCATTTAAACAAATTATTATTTACAATTTACTATTATGCAACAATACCATGGAAACAAATACTGTATCAAGGGATATATTACTATCATTACTATGATGTGGATATTACAAAATAATGAAAATAAAATTAATATAATACACAAGGGAATATTATTGTTATTTTAGTCATTGGGAAAGGAAGATGAGCACCAAAAACACAATGGACATAAATAGTGAAATATAGAAAAATGATCTATTTGAATATAGAAAAATGTCACACATTCAACAAATATATGTCTATAATTAATTGTACTCAACCTCAGCATGTTGAATTTGTCCTTATCATTTACCAAGTTTATCAGAACACTGTCCCTGGAATAAGAAAGTTAATATTAATCTTTAATATAAATCTTTTATTTACATCCATGAATTAAAAAAATAATAATTGTGAATAAAAACAGCAAGAAATATCCATTTCGAAAAGACTGAAAAAGTGATTCTGATTAAAAAACCCAACTTGCCTTTACAACCATTCAAAGTGATTTTTTCTTTCAATTTTTATAAATGTTTTTTTCTTTGTATGCCATGTGACAAAACGCAAAAGAGAAATGATAACAGAAAATTAAATCACGATATTTACTTTTTTACAGTACACAAAAAATGAAAATAAAAAACCACCTTAAGATAACAGCTGTAACACGAAATGAATCTCTCTCTGAATCAACGAGAGCTTTGAATGTCTTTCCAAAGTAGGCTCTTGCTTGGGATTGAGTATAAATGTTTCCATCTTGCAAAGATTGAAGCATATTGTACACACAACTATATAAGCACAAAAAAACTTGCAATAATTATAAAATAACAAATGTATGCAATTAAGGTCCGAGATAATTAACAGTTAAAAATTTTAAAAATAACACAGATTTCTTTTTCTAAATTTCTATCATCACCATCATGTATTTATTATTCTGAAAAAAATTAATATCTAATGTTTAATCGCAAATGAGTGAACAATTTTCACAGCGATACCCATGAGCAGAGGTGGTCTTAATATTACCATCCTCCACCAATCAAATATTTTCAATACCCCTATGAACAATACCTTTTTCGAAAAATGCAATTTTGGACCCCTGTGGATGGTTGCAATGCCTAAAAACCAGGTCTGCTAAGAGAGTGATACAGAACAGATAATTAAAGAAAACTATTTTTTTACATTGTCTTTGCCAACTGAATGCTGAAATCCATTTGACAAGAGAAACTGAATATTCTTAGCTCACTTTAATATATATTTGCACAGCATGACCACATAGAGTCTTATGGCTCAAAGAAGCAAATACAAATGTTTGTTGCACATTATTATTAGTAGTATAACTGTTTTCCTGAACTAATTAAGAATGTGAAACATTAATTTTTCTTACCTTTTCGAAAGCGGATCTAATTTGTCAGCAATTTTTCTATACAAGTTCAGGTCAGTATCATCTATAAGGACTTTACACAGCAGCAAGAAAGAAACAAAGTAATACATCCCATTGAAGCGAAACATGACTTTAACTGTATTGTCTTCAAGGTAACGTAATGTCAAAGGCTAAAAGGAAAAAAAATTCAATGATATTACATTTCTGAAAGAATTCAGACATTTGGCAGATGATATTAAATTGAATATACCATATAATGATATCATCTATAACGATAATCCCATATATAAAATATATAATTCCAATGGGGACCATATACAGTCGAATCCTGTTATAATGAATTCCAAGAGACCAAAGAAATCACTTTACTGTAATGAAATTTCGTTACAATGGAATGTTTCCGTTTTCAACATGCACTAAAAAGATTTTTATATCAGAATTTCATTGTAAGGAAAAAAATTACTTATTTGTGTTCTAGATAATAAAAAGAAAGTTGAATTTTAAAAATAACTCAAAACACATTAAACCAATTAGGCATCTAAGTTTTTTCCATAAGTTTTACTCACTTAACATGTTAGAAGCAAATAATCCATAATTTTCTTTTGCACAAGTATTGCAAAAGCCGAGGAAAAAACAAATTCCTCTAAAGCAGCGGTTCTCAACCGATGTTCTAGGAGCCATCAGGGCTCCATGTGCACTTCACAGGGGCTCCGCGGCCACTCAAGAATAATAAAATAAATCAATAAATTCGATAAAAAAAAACCAAAAAAAAAAAAAGGCATAAAAGGGTACCGCCGTATAAATAATATACTAAAAAGGGCTTCTCAAGTTAAACAGGGCTCCGCCATAGAAATTATTCACTGAAAAGAGCTCAGCGAGTCAGAAAAGGTTGAGAACCGCTGCTCTAAAGTATAAGTGTGCTCAAACAAATAGTCTGGAAGGTTCTCTCGAGCTGATAAATATTGTTTTAGAGTTTCCAAACTAACTACGGCTTCAGATGCTGTAGGTACTGAAACACATATTCTTGTGAAAGCTCTTCTTCCTCACTGCTGTCTGCAATGAAATGTTCTACGTTTTCTTGTTTCATACGAATGGTATCATTGTCCGTTAATGGTTTCGAAGTGAAGACATCATCGTAGGGGGGAAAAAATCACCCAACGTCACTCCATTCAGAACAGATGTTTCTTTTGCGATGTGTTCCCACAAATTGGTGGGTGCACTTTCATCAGCATTATTCAGTGTTTCACAGAACTCTGCTGCTATTAAATTTACTTTCTTCCACCCATTACAAATAACTTTTTGAGTGATATCTTTCCAGACTCCAGCTATCAAATCCATAGCTCGCTTGACTTTCTTTCTTTTAAACTGAGCACAACTCAGGTCTATCACCATCTATGAGTGATTCACTACCTAGTGAGTTGTGCCGGAAGTGTAACTGTGTGTGTACTAACAGTCTGAGTGTGTATGTAGTGTTGCGTTTGATTTTTCAGTGCTGCCATCTATATTTCAGAAGTGAAGTGAGTGATGTTTTATGATTGAATTACATTTGTACTGTTTGTAGGTCTGTTGCTCTCTGTGGGAGACTTTATAAATGGGAGATCGGCTCGCATTCGCTCCTTGAAGTTGGGAACCACAGAAAACCAACTTCAGCCAACCACAACTGTGACGCCGGTGGGGTTTGAACCCAGGACCTCGCGACGCAAGTCCATCACTATGACCACTCAACACCACAGCAACAGCTTGCTTGACTATGCTATCAGGCTTCACCATAATTTCTTTATTATCAAGCTGGTGAGGAATATCTCAGCAGTTGCGCATGGTACTTTCCTTTTATGCATTAATATGGCCTCAGTAAAAGGCCTCAATTATGCATTAGTCAAGTGGTTGCAAAACCGACATGCAGTTAGGAGGCATGTATTCGATGCTAATGCTCTCAAACTTTGGAGATTCATTGTGTGCCGTGCAGTTGTCAATAAGGAGTGGGATCTTTCTATTTTTTCATTTAATTTCTCCATCAAACTTAACTAGACACTCATTAACAATTCTAGTAATCATCCACGCCCTTTGACTTGATTTGTAATCACAAGGCAGTGATTTCATGTTCTTGAGGCACCATGGATTTGCAGATTTGACAATCACTAAAATTTTTATTTTTTTGGTTCCGTTCATGTTGTAGCAAAACAAAGCAGTCAAGTGTTGCTTGGAATTTTTGCCACCAATGCACTTGTCTTTTTTAAATGTTAACGCTTTGTTAGGTAACAGTTGGAAAACGATTCCAGCTTCGTCTATGTTGAATACATCGAAAGGATCGCATGACTTTATCACTTTTGCTATTTTACCAGCTTTCCATTCATTCAAATTTTTCATGTCAACTGAATTTGCTTTGCTACCACACCATACAGTTCTTTGAAGTGATTCTGCCCCCAGCCGACACTTGCTTGAAAGTTTTTGCATCCAAAAGCATGTGCGAATTCAAAACGTTTTCTCATATTAGAGGACCAGTTATTGGCACATTTCGGGAACGATGTCTTAGAACCAGATAAAAGCAGATGCATACACATCTTAGAAATTCGAAAGTCTGATCTTATTCCTATTGGATCCTATAACTGCTGTTTGAATTTTCAATTCCAATTTTGTCAGATTTCTCAGAAACATTGAAAGATTAGATGGAGATATGCCATATTTCGATGCCACATTGTTTTTCCTTACACCAGTATCGACTTTAGAAATTATGACAAGTTTTTCTTCAATTGAAATTTTTTTTTTGAGGAACACTCATTTCGAAACAAAAAATATCAAACATTAGCACTGATTTGATTTCCTTCTCACGCACTGTATTCATTAAAATTTCTTCTCGCAACCCCACACAAGCTATAGGAGAACAATTCAGTTTTTTCCCAACAGTGGACAAGCACCATTTACATCAGGAGGGGGAATAGCAATAGGGAAAAAATGGAAAGAGTTATGGGAAATTGGGATGACACAAAATATATTCTAAAGAAGATGGTGCAAATATTTCTTTTTTCCTTATAAGGGGAAAAAGTTGCCGAACAGAACTATATTCACTCTTTTGATGATTTTCGGACACTTGTTTTCGAGTTTGTTACAACGGGTTTTTCATTTCGTAATACTGGAATGGTGCAATACATTGTTCCTATGAAAACTGATTTGAAGTATTGGAAAAGTTTCCGTTATATGTTATAATGGAATCTGACTGTATTGGGACTCTGGTCCCTATGCACTCTTTTCACAGTTAATATATTACAGCTTTAATGATAATTATTTATAGAAATAAATTTCTTTTTCCTTGAATATTGTTATACAGGAGTTTCATTATATGTCTCACAGGTAAAACTCGTTTAGATCAAACGTGTTTAGAGGTTAACCAGAAAACAAAGATTGCAAACTTTATTCTTGCCATTTTTGTCTTCAATGCAGAAGCAATGATTTAGATACATACTGACTGATGACCATCATTTCTTACAGATCTTATTTTGACACCAAATACTGAGAATTTTTCTCCGGATATAGTCTTTTTCCAAGATTGGCGAACAATTGCAAGGGGCTGAAAGAATAAATGTATAAATATACTGCACACATAAATAATAGCACCAAGTAAATATATTGTCAGATTCTTATCAATTATCATACATAAGCTCTAAACTGGAATTTTTAAAATTCCAGATATTGTAAATTTCAAAGAAAAGAAAAAAAAACTACAATAAAAAAAAGTAAAAAATGTGATGCTCTAGCAGGGTTCCTAACAAAATCTGCTTCATAATTTTCTTGATCGAAACTCCTGAAGAGAGAAATACAGTCAAGGCTTGTTAATGATCCCCCATCATTCCGTGGAAAGTGGATGTTATATTAGAAGGTTGTAAACATCAAAAGGTTAAAGAAAAACTGTTTCTTAATCCTTCAGGTATTTTTTTTACATTTTCTGATCCACACTATGATTGTGTGAGCTGATAGATGGTCCCCCCGTTGTATTTTTACGAAGCGCTGGAGCCTTAGGCTGAATTACATTGATCAGGCACATTGTAGAAAAATAACATACTTTATTGGTAACAAAAAGTATTATGTAAAATGAATTAAATGAGGTCATCTTCACAGCAGCAAAACATCATGGCCCAGGAAGTCAAAAGGTAAACATCAACAGACGGACAGCATTGACCACGGTTTTTTAGTTCATAGTTGTTGTAGTTTTACAGCATTCCTCCCCTCACGATGAAATAAATCTCTTGACCAGTGTTCTCTTACGAGTCGACCTACAAAGAACAGAAGAGGGTTGACTCGAAACCGGTGCAGAGCATTCAGGATGCCCAACTGAAATATTGGTAGTAATCACAAAACCACCATCAGCAGATTCGAGAGTAGTCACTGGACACCTTGAATCTTTAGTAGAAGGAGGCAGCAATAACTGAAAGTCCATACAGTACTCAGATGGCATTGCAGGACGTTTATCTGAAGCATGATCTTTTCTCATTTGATTCTGATGACGTTTCCATTTCCCACGATTTGTCTGAACCAAATACATCATTTTGATAAGATGTTTGAGGACTTTGTCATTAATCCACTTAGAACCATTCGAATAGTTCTTACAGAAAACTCTGCTATTGATACTGAACTTGCGGGTAGTACTGTCTTGTGGAAGTGCAATGTTCTTATCCTTTGGAGGAAATAAGAGGGAGAGCAGATTTCTAGGCTGCCTGCCATGCAATAGTTGTGCAAGAGACATCAGGACCAGATGACATCTATCCCAGGGTCTTCAGAGAATGTGCTAATGAATTATTGGGGCCAGTCGCACTGATATACAGGAGAAGTGTTGCTGAGGGTATCGTCCCAAGGAATTGGAAACTTGCTAATGCTGTTCCTATATTTAAGAAAGGTAGTAGAGAAGCTATGCCCAATTATTGTCCAGTGAGTTTGACGAGCTCCCTCTCGAAAATTTTAGAAATTATTATCAAAAAGCAATTGGTGAAGTGGCTAGAGGAGAATAGTCAGATAATCAGCACGTGTTCAGGAAGGGGAAGTTATGTGTAACTAATCCCCTTTGCTTCTATAATCACGTGACTAAGGCTTTGGGTAACAAAGTTTGAGTACACAAGATTGAGATTGGGGGCAACTTGCTAAATTGGATAGAATCATGGTTAAGAGATAGGTCACAATGAGTTATGGTGAACGGGGAATTCTCTGGTTGTACAGACGTCACAAGTGGAGTTCCTCAAGGAAGTGTCCTTGGCCCCATACTTTTTTCACTTTTTATCGATAAACTCGATCAGGGTATCGATAAGATTGCTAGCAAATTCACAGGTGATGTGAACTAATGGGGGTAGTCAGGAATCAAAGCGATAGGGAGTTGCTCCACACACACAGACCAACTTAAACAAGATTGCAGCATGGATAATGGAATGGAGTAAGACGTTTAGCATTGGCAAGTGCATGGTCACTCATTTCGGTTCTAACAACCGATATTTCTCTTACGAGTTGAATGGTGTTGGACGTGGTATAGCCCAGGTCGATATGATACTTGCATAAAGTACCAAAGGATGTTTAGAGGTGTCGCGAGTTCAATACCCGGTTTATTCTTGTCAGAAAAATTTCCTCACACAGGGTACAACAAAAACGGTGACTTGACCACAGCAAAAAATTGCTACCGCAGGGAGTCTCCCATCAAGGGGTTAGCACACCAACCTCTCAATAAATATAAAAAAACAAGCCTGACATTCGGAATCGGCAATAAATTGTAGGTCCCGGGTCTAATTAGCCCTCGTGTGCAGAAAATGACCATGGTGCAACAAAAATGATCAAATGATTGAATGGTGTCACTATCACGGATGCAACTAGAGTCACGAATTTGGAATTCTCTTTGACGAGCGGCTTAGGTTTTCTGAACATTGCTCAGCAGTGGTCAAAAAATTGAACGCAGGTGTCAGGGGAGACATGATAGACGAGTTCAAAATTTTCAACAGGATGGACAAAATGGACCATGAATTATTAGTACACTATCAATCAGCTGCTTTTACAAGGGGGACACCAGTATTGATTGGTACGGGACAATTCTAGGTTATGGTGTCGCAGGGAATTTTTCTCTAGTAGGGTTGTTAATTAGTGGAATAGCTTACCCCCGGAGGTAGTAAATTGTAACACAATTGACACGTTTAAAAAGAAATACTATAAACATGTTGGGGTAAATCGAGAAGCTATACATACTTAGAATAAGACAACCATAAATATTCTTTATGGGCATTGTATAATATATTTCATCATGTATAATATATTGTTTATAGTTTTTGTAATTGCATTTTTAATTGGGCTGCTATATTTTAGAAATATATGACATCCATATTTGTTATGGGCATCTTTTCCTCAGCCACATCGTTGGGCATTTTGCCTGTTGTAGCCTTGTATTTATGTAATAAAACAAAGAAGATGAAAAAACTTATACTATACACTCCAGGGTAAGCTATTCCACTTATTAACAACCCTATTAGAGAAAAATTCCCTGCAAAAAATTTATACTATCCACTTAATTGTATACTACCTCTTTTGCAGGGAAAGAAAAACATTCTTTCTCTCCCTTTCAGTTATCAGAGTTTGAACAAAAGCTGACTCTGCCCACTGGCTTTTGATTGATAGGATAGGGGGGCAAGGAAAACATGATATCAGGAGAGGGAAACTTTACAATGGCATCTGGGCTTGTCAATGCCAAAAATAGAGGGGTTTAAGAACCCGAGATAATTTGGGATTGCCAAATATAACGGATCAAGTTAGACAAGATATCTGAGGGTTGTGCAACTATAAGGGTTAAAAGAACCCAAAATTTGAGTGGAGAAAAAATTATATTGTTTATTGTGTTATAATTTAAGCAGTTACAGTGGAAGTGTAACAAGTCTGAATAATAAAACTGCAATAATTAATTGCATGCATACAATATGCACATACAATTTAAGGTGCAAGTATCAACACAATCAGCTAAAAAATACACACTCAAAATTAAAACTCACATAATTTTGCCTTTGAATATGATATGTTTGGAAAATCCTTTCTCTGCCACTAATGATGAAATATCCTCCTGGATCCTATTAAATACCAATCATTATAAATATAGAATACAAACAAAAAATTTGTAACTCACTTTGAACATACAATGAAAAGCTCTATCTGTACAAAAAAAGATTTAAACTGTCTCATCACACATATTAATTTCTGTGAAAGTAACCAAAATTCAGCTGCAGTCACAGATACATAGCTCAATAAGTTACAGTTAACATTGCTCAGGTATTGATGCATAAATTTTTACAAAGAATTAGAAACTGTGCATTTGAAATTTTGTGTTTTAACTCCAGGAATAATTATGAAATCACCCAACTGTGGGTATCATAAGTCGAGGAGGGGGGATTATTGTAATATGGGAGAAATAGAAACCTTTCCCTTATACTAACACATTAAAGAAGAATTTAGTGAATGATAAAGGATGAAAAATGATAATAGCAAGGAAAACCATGAATAAATGAACTTAGGCACCTCATTTATATCTGATTTGTGTGACAGAAGTAGAAAGGACACATCCAGTGATTCTTAGCGATGCTTTCTGAAAGAATATAACATCTGTTAGCCGTTTCTTCTTAATTTCAGTTAATTCGTTAGAGTATGGTAACAAGGCTTCCTCTACCAATTTTTCTACATGTGAAAAATGTCCCATAGATAGGTCTATGACATGGAAACAATCCACTGCTGGTTTAAACTTATGAACTTTTCTTCCCATTTCTTAATTTTGATCATCTTCATAGTATGTTATGTCATAGTATCACTTCGGTTTCAAAATCAGTCAGTTTGATTAATACTTCTTCTGTTGATTCCTAAATTCATGTTAATTAATTTCATCTATGTGCACATCATTGAACTGTTCTCCATCCATCTGCTTTGCTAACGTGACAATGTCTTTCATAACCTTTATGACTGTCTCCGTAGAAATAGATGTGTCCACACAGGCACATGTTGTAGCCAAAAGTTCTTTCAATACAAGATGACTGTTTCCATCTGTATAGCTTCTGCAGCTCTAGCAATGACACTGATGGCATCAGTAAAATTCATTCTTTGAGACGTTTCCTGCATTTGTATATTCTTTGATTGCCTGCAGAATCTTCATTGAATAATATTTATAGCAAGCCATAAATGTTCACATAATATCCAATCAAGCAGCTGAATGCTAGATTATAGTCTCCCGAACTTTTTGTTTCATGGTTCCTTTCTTCAGAATTTTTTCCCCCTCATTGTCCCCTACCCCCAACTCAAGTAAACCTATAGGATCCTATGTTATACCCGTAGCTTCTATCACCCATTAGGGGGTGATTTTGCCCACTTTGATGTCATGGTGTTCAAGGACATTATCCAGTATTCAAAGAACTTCGGATAACATGTCTTTAATGTCAAGGCACTTTCTGTGACTTCAAGAAAGGAACAACATTTGAACCAATTAAATTTGTTCCAAAAATTAACACTGTAACAGTGTTTTTCAGAAAACAGGGAAAGAAATTGTGAATACAAAAACCGTGAATACCAAGGGCCGACTGTAAATGCTAGAAAAAGGTTGTCTTCATTTATAAATACCAGTACCTTTTCCTCTTCTTTGGCCAAAATCAGCTGTTTTGGTGACATATTCTTCAACAAACAAGCAGAGGACTACATAAAACAAAACAGAACACTGGTTATTTCAATACATTTTTCATATAAAAAACATAAATGATCTAAGCAATAGATATGATCTAGTGTTGGTTGTATTTGAAATTCAACAATGATAATGGTATAACTGAAAAAATCAAATGCTATTTATGGAAAAATACACCCCCCCCCCCATGTGATGTGAAACATGTATGCTTCTAAAAAAGTACTAAAAATATTTAAATATGATAAAACACGTTGTAATAAAACAGAAATTTCAGGTGTCTTGAGCAGAGATTGTACAAACTTTAAGTAGTATTGGAACAGGAACTACTCTGGCAGATAAAGCTTCGATATTTTCTTTTGGGATGCGCCATTTCAGATGAACTGTTAATTTCCCACAATATGTCTCTTTTCTCACACGGCACTGAAAATAATAAATTTAATTTGTAGCAATTCACATGAAAAATATCATGATAATCTAAACTCATAATTTACACGTGTTGAACGTGTAAATTATGAGTTTAGATTATTTTCTGTCATCATTAGCCACTATGAAAGGATGTTTTTTTTCGATTAAGAAGGAAAAAACATGTAACACATGAATCAGGCAATCAAATGAAAAATCCTTACAATCCATTTTGTCTTCACATAGGTCTAAACAGGATTTTCTCCAGGTGGGGGATGGGAGGGTTTCAATTTATTTTTTCTTCTGAAGGAGAGGGGGGTTGTTTTTTTCCTGCAAAATAACATTATAATCTTGACACAAGGGGTGGGGTTATAACCAACCCCGCATACACCAATGTGTCTTTATCAGGGGGTTCACAACATTTTCAGTCTAAGGGCTGGAATTCTGGTGTACTTATAAGCTATGTTCATATGTGCAAATATTGCGGTAGCACTGGCAGTTTCAGCACCCGCTTGATGACTTTTTTTCCTTTGTAAGAAAAGAAATAGAGAGCAGTCATTGACGAAAATTCTTGAAGCAGGTTTTAAACGCCGCTTGCTATATTTCCCATGGGAATGGGGCTATATAGTGTGACACACATCTGATGGTATATTTCTTTCAAACTGAGCACAACTCAGGTCTGTCACCATCTATGGGCGATTTACTTCCTAGTGAGTTGTGTCGGAAGTGTGACTGTGTATACCTAACAGTCTAAGTGTGTATGTAGTGTTTGATTTTTCAGTGCTACCATCTATATTTCAGAAGTGAAGTGAGTGATGTGTTATGATTGAATTACATTTGTACTGTTTGTAGGTCTGTTGCTCTCTGTGGGGAGACTTTATAAATGGGAGATCGGCTCGCATTCGCGCCTTGAAGTTGGGAACCACAGAAAACCAACTTCAGCCAACCACCACTGTGACACGCCGGTGGGGTTTGAACCCAGGACCTCGCGACGCAAGTCCATCACTATGACCACTCAACACCACAGCAACAGCTTGCTTGACTATGCTATCAGGCTTCACCATAATTTCTTTATTATCAAGCTGGTGAGGAATGTCTCAGCAGTTGCGCATGGTACTTCATGGCAACAGTGGGGTTTGAACCCGGGACTTCGCGACGCGAATCCATCAATATGACCACTTGACCACCACAGCGGCTGATAGTATCAAGTAGTAATATCAACTCACTTCTCCCCCCCCCCCCGAATACCTTTAGTACACGATGTTTGAAAGTATTTTACTGCAAAAAGCCCTTGGCTGACTGAAAATTCCCATAATAGTTGAAAAAACATAAAAAGTGTCCTTTTTCGTTTTTTTTTCTTAGAATTCTTCCTGAGATTGTTCTGCACAAGCACTAATTATTCTGTGATACATGTCACAGCTTTTGGTACATTCTGCTTTGAGCACCAGATAGAGCATCTTACCAAGCTAAAGGTTATGCATCTCTAGTCTAAATCATGGTATAGCTTTTAGAAATCAAACAATTGATGTATTTAGGAATCACTTCCTAACTGGTATCACATAACCGTAAAAATTGGCGCCATGTTCCTTGGAATCTCATAGGGAGAATGTGTTCATGTCTTTTTTTATGTATTTTTATCTTGTCTTATGTAAGTATAAGTGAATTTTTATGTTTGTTTTTACATGTTTCTCCGTAAACATTTCAAAAACAATCTACAGCTCCACAGAATAAATAACTAAGCAAAAATATATTGATCCAATCCCTTTATTAAGAATCCATTGTTAGGACTGATGTTAAAAATTTAAGAATGATTCTATAAAAGACACGAAATGTCTGATGTGCGTTATAAAGAGCTGGGGATATAACGAGGGGATACTGTAATAAGCATTATACATTCATAAAATAAAAAAAATTCTCAGAAGAAAAGAATCAATTTATTGTATGCTTACCTCAGAAGGATACAGGGGAAATTCTGATAAAATTAATGGTTCAACAAAGGCATTCTGATAGAAAGAGAAAAACATAATGAGAGAAATTTGAAGTAAGCAGATAAAGTAAATGGATAAATATTTGGCAAATTTGATTTTTCATCTACTCTCAAAATGAAACATTTTATCATGTTTCGGCATGATTGTGATCAGCAGTGGGAACCTGAAGTATATTAACACATGATAAGAATTTATATAGGCCTACCTTCATTACAAGGCAAATCAAAAACTACTCTGAAGATCATAATGAAAATGCCATTATTAAAGTAAAAAAAACATTATTAAAGTAAAATTTCAAACATGTTTCTCCATAAACATTTCAAAAACAATCTACAGCTCCACAGAATAAATAACTAAGCAAAAATATATTGATCCAATCCCTTTATTAAAGAATCCATTGTTAGGACTGCTGTTAAAAATTTAAGAATGATTCTATAAAAGCCCCGAAATGTCTGATGTGCGTTATAAAGAGCTGGGGATATAACGAGGGGATATTGTAATAAGCATTATATATTCATAAAATTTACCAAACAAATTAACAAAATTTCATATTTGTGTCATACAGAAGCAATAGTTATTGGACAAGCACTCAATCACTTCATTTCTCAATTACTTCACTTCATAAATGTATACACTACACAGTTCTTATTAATTACATTTTAAAAAAGACGTACACACACAAGTAAAATTTACTCACACTGATGATAACTTCAATGCCATTCCCTATGCTGGGTGAAATGTTCTAAAGAATGAAATACGAAATATAAAAATTTTTAACATGCATTTCACTTCATCAAAATTTAAGAAAGTCAGTAGCCAATAAAATTTTTTAGCAGTTCAAATTTTTGAATGCCTTAGAGAGAAAATTTATTCCCTCTTTTCTTTACATTCCGCTACAAAGAACGAGATTAACGTAAGTTACGGGTTACGGTAATATAAACGAAAAACCTTCATCCTGTTATTGCTTCCTTTGATTTGGCAGACCATGGGTTGAAGACGCTACTTTAAAACTAACTCTTACAAACTTAGCTATTGGGAAGCGATAACAGAGGACTTTTGTATAATACTGGTGAAATAATACAATTAAAGGTTTGACAAATTCCAGGGTATAAGGTTCCCATGGCAATCGAAAAATTTGCATTCCCATCTAAAATTTCTAATGTATCATAACTAAACTGATGTCTAAGCCCAGCACAGAATTTCAAAAAATTATGCTAGCGTACGAAGTACAAATGGATGGATACCAAGTGAAGATAATTGGAAAGAAAAGTCACATTCCTCTGGGTAGTCGAACCACCAATCTCGCACTTTTCAGGCTCATGTTCTACCATTAAACTACAGAGGACAGACATTTTCTTTCCTAAGAACACTGTGTTCCTTTGGGCTGGTCCCGCTCAGTCCAAAGGCTTATCTTCGCTTGGTATTTAGTCCCATTTGTACTTCAATGTGCAGTCCCATTCAGCCCAAAGGAACGCAGTGCTCTTAGGGAAGAAAATGTCTGTCCCCTGTGGTTTAATGATAGAACACACGCCCGGAAAGTGTGAGGTTGGTGGTTCGATTCCCCACAGAGGAATGTGACTTTCTTTCCAATTATCTTCACTTGGCATCAATGTGTACTTTGCACAATTAGCAGAGAGGTCCATCGTTTCGTCCTATGTCGCCATCTGGAGGCTAATTTCATTATGAGCTGCTGCTGAGTTAGCAGACTGTGTATTGCGCAGTCCTGTTCAGCCTAAAGGCACACAGTGTTTTTAAGAAAAAAAAATGTCTGTCCTCTGTAGTTTAATGGTAGAGCACATGCCCAGAAAGTGTGAGGTTAGTGGTTCGATTCCCCACAGAGAAATGCACCTTTTATTTCCAACTACCTTCGCTTGGTATCCAGTGTCATTTGTACTTTGTACAATTAGTGGAGAGGTTCATCGTTTTGTCTTATGCTAGCATATATGCTAACATGGAGGTGCTATGTCCCATATAAATCAAAGAAAGCATCATTATGCAGGGTATCTACCACAGGGGATGACAAATTCTAGACGCCAGTCACCATGGCAATTAAAAAATCTGTATTGGTGCCAAGAATTTTCCATATATGGTTGCTAAATTAGTCTAAAGAGGTCATGAGGTTTCATGACAGTGCAATTTTAACATGGAAAGAGGATATTAAGTACTATCGAAATTTCGAAAAACAGAATTTAGGATAATTTTCCTTAAGCAAAAGTCATGCTTGGTTCCTAAGAAATTTGGATGGTGCTTGAATTATTTTTTTGCCAAATGCTGATCTAAAAATTATGTAACTTTTCCTTGACTTATTTGGCAACATTCAGTGATCTAACACTACTGCTAAACCACACATACGCCTAATCCATATTCCTCTATGGAATTTCTAACAAAAGCAATTTAATACTGATTATTTGGTGACTTTGCCAGTTTAACATTCCTTATTTGGATGAATACCTGTTTTTTCTTCCAAAAAAATTAAACATTTCGTCGCGATTTGGCGCAATGATGATCGACAACAAAAACTCTGATCGATTTTTCTGCTTACTGAAAACCGACTCACATTCACATTTTAAAGTTGGAAAACCATCTTCTGACAACCATACTACATGATATGGGTATCAATTACTTTTGCAATGGCAAACCTGATGAGGGGGGGGCATGATTTTTAGTGATAAAATTAAGCTCAGAAACTCGCTGGGAAAAATCTGAAAATTGGTTCGTAAAATTATGATAGATACTCTGTTTTTGACCATTTTCTGAAGGGGAAGAAATGTTTGGCCTCCTATGAAATTCAGCAGGAGTATAAATTACATTTTGATTCATCCAAACGTGATATAATATCTGCATAAGAACCAATTACAGTTGTGAAAATCAGAAAGTACATATACGGCAATAAAAATTTCCCCCATTATGTAAAATAAGCTTAAAATCTGAAAACTGTGTATGTACAATAAATAATAAAAATAATAATAATAATTTAATTTAAAAAAATTGAAAAATAAAAACAATTTATCATTATAGATTACCTTAACCACATGTTGCAATCCTTCACCAATGGCATAATTGAACGAATCTATACTTGCAGCTGATACTGCATACATGGCAACCCTGTAATGAAAGTAAAATTTATCTCCACAAATAATAAAATAATTCAAATTATGAAATAATTTGAAAAAATGTTGCTCAGATAACATAAATCAATTCAATGAACCCCTAAAGCAGAATATGCTGAAAACTGTGAAGTACTTCACAGAGCAATCATTGCTGCTGTGCAGAACAATCTGGAAGAGTTTTAAGAAAAGTGTAGAAAACACTATTATGGGTATTTTTACTGCAGAACATTTTCAGTCAGCCTTGTTGCAGAACAATGCAAAACGTTCTGCTTTGGGGCCAATAAAATAATGTTATTTCACATATTAATATAATATTATTACAGTAAAACTTCTATTAACTGCCACTCGTTTAACAGTCAGTCTCTGTTATTCGTCATCGTCTAAAAGAAATATGCAGAAAAAACCGCCCCAGGTTTTAAGTTCCAAAAAGATCAGATCACTGCTATGATCTGTAAAAATGCCACAGGCAATCATAGACTTCTAATTTGAATCCATTATCAAGAAAATTGGTGCTCTTCCGAAACGTAGAGATGTAAAATTCTCAAGGATATTCTTGTTATTTATAATATAGTTACATATAGGCCTAATATCCTTGAGAATATTCTCTGGAAGGACTACTTTTATAAATTACAGGGGAATATTCTTATAGAAAATAATAAGAATTATTCTGAAGTTATTAATAATAGTCCTTCCAGAGAATATTCTCGAATATTCGATGAAAACATTCTTCAGTTACCAAAATCTTTCCAGAGAATATTATCAAGAATATATGTAATAACATGTATTATAATAAATAATCTCGATAAATAACTTGAGAACAATTAGTATTTTCGATAAGAACATTCTCTAGTAATTTATAATAGCAGTCCTTGTCTTTCTTCCCGTCAAGAAGATGGGAATATTGAAGTTTGTAGACCACACTATTAAAGTTTGAAAGCAAGAAAAACCAACATGGCTGAATTGCACAACTTTTAAAGAAGTATGAGTGATACAGAATTTAAGTATATGTACATTGAAGAAAACAACAGTTCTGTATCTTAGAATGAAGGTGATTGTATAAGAATTGCTTCCTTTATCAATCACCTTTGGTTTAATTTTTTGTTCTGATCTCAAGGTTTTTAAAATCTCCATAACCAAACTTTTAAAACCTCTCATCAAGACCAGGACTAAAAGTTACCATTGGTGGGTAATTATGCCAAAAATTGCTTTTTTTTTAAATATTTCAGGCAATGAAAACTGATTTATATTTCATAATACAAACAAAATTAGTAAAAAACATTTCATTATTCACAAAAAAAATTAATATTCTCAATTATTCTCCAATTTTTACACCCAGGAGAATATTCTCGTTCTCCTCACATCTCTACCGAAACATGATTTCTATCTCAACACTACAGCCGTCAGACAAAAAATGTCTAACGCAAATGGTGAGGTGACGGGAAACTTTGACAAATGAAATAATGGATAGAAAAAATAGAACAACCTCATAAATTCGTCAAACACGTGTAAACAACTAGCTTGAAAGGTACTGATAACAGGATGCTATGGATGCATTTCTTTCTCAAGGGAGTGGCATGTTAAGCAATGCGTGGGGTCAAAATTACCCCACCACGCCAGTTGAGGGTTAAGACAACCCTGCTTGACCCAAAAAGTTGATTATTAAAGTGTATTTTTTTTTAATTATCATTCAACAGAAAAATTTGCATATGCAAAGACAGATAATTCATTGGGGACAACTTTGAATACAGTTTATGGAGCATGTATTATAATCAAATCAAGCAATATATAACCATTTATTTAAAAATAACATGTTATTTTTATGTATATACATATATTGTAGCTTAACTGAATGGGTCAATCTTTCTCTTATCTGATATGAAGTCTAAACCTTTTTAAAATAAAAAAAAGAATGGAAACAACTCACGCCCCATTAGTTTATGGTTTCATTGAAGTGAAATTTCTCAATCTTTATGAAAATGTTATAAATGATAGCTCTTAAGAGTTTCGGTTTTGGGTGATAATATTTAAAAAGTTTATGGCACATCCGGGAGTTTATCATTTTTGATCTTTTCACCCTGTCGAGATTTCAGATGTTTTTGCTTTAAGTTATAACATTAATAGAAAATAGTTTGCCCATATTTGCTCAAGAAAAATACAAGACATCAGATTTCAAATACGGGACATTGCGCAAGGCTAGTTGTTTTAAAGGCACATCAGGCAAAGAAAAATTTTCAAATAAACGAGGTAAACTTTTTTATGTAAATACGATTTATACTCCATTTCATTCATGTTTTCGATGTGTATGTCATGTGAATTTGAAACTTATACTTTGATATTTCATATTTTTCATCAAATTTATATTGAGTTCGCTTCTTTAAATGAAGTGTTTGAAATATCATTCGGGCTTTGTTGTAGTCATGTTGTTGAATAGTAATCTCTTATAAAACTTTTTATGTGTAGAATTTATTTGAAATATTTGATTCCGATTTTGTTTCTATGAGAAGCTCGAATTCTAGATGTTAATTCGTGATTTTCAATTTCCGTGTGAGCTGCGTTGTGTCTCCCATGATTTAGGGGGCGGAGCTGTTCTTATAGGCTCAATTACATTGGGTGAGTTTACTAGCTATTTTCCGGCGAGTGAATTTCAATTACACAGGACTGGTAAAATCGCTCACTAGATGAGCGAACAACTCGTTTTCTTTCCCTTCCTTTTTGCGTATTGTCGTTCTCATTTGTTGGAAGTCAAAAGCGTGAGGGGAAAAATGGTAGCCACACCTGAGAAATAACAAAAACGCCGGTGAGTAGCGAGAAAAGTAGCCTACCTTTCAACTTTTCGCCCTAGCAGAGTGAGGGGCGAGTTTGCTTGATAACATTATTACACTGCTCGACTTTAGTAGTAGCGAGTGAAACTGTAAAGCTAGTAAATGAGCCTTATTGTTACTTTGGGGGAGGAGCATGTTAAGGGTTATGAATCTTTGTGGAGAATATTCCATAATCTGGGTGAACAATTAGCGACACTATTTCAACCGCCAATACAAAAATGCTTATATCCCTCAAAATCTGTAATCGCTGAGTAGGGATATAACTGGGAGGGAGTAGGCTGGTCAGTTGCGCTGGACCCGAGGGGGGGGGGGGATTTCACGCTGTAACCTCTTTTTTCAACATTACGGGGGGGGGGGGGCTCCAAAAGGCATGTTTGTCCTGGCTGACCTAGCATCCATGATTCCATAATCATGATATGCAACAATTTGGCAAAACAGCTATAGTGTAATTCTTTTTTTTTGGGGGTGGGGGGGGGGAAGTTTTTCTCTTTAAAGAGAAATATTTCTGATTGTGCATGAGGGGAAGTCACAAGAGTGAAATTGTGTCATGCTTTTGGATGTCTTTCTTGCCAAAGAAAAAAATTGTGAAAAGGGGATTATACTACAGCAGGTGTGTGTGTGAAACAAAAAAAATGATAAAAGCAAAACGTAAGCGATCAATATTAAAACATCCTAGACTAGATACTTTCAAATCAAGCACAACTTTGGCCTATTGCCATGGGCGATACTACCCATTGAGTTGTGCTGAAAGTGTGAGTGTACCTAACACTCTAAGTGCATATATTGTGTTATGTGTGAATTTTTTCGTGCTACCATCTATATTTCGAATTTTGAGTGAAGTGTAGTGATTGAATATATGGATTGTTGTAGGACTTTTGCTCTTTGTGGCAACTAGATACTACTAGTACTACTAAACCAGATATGCACTTCTTCCATATTCCTTTGCGAAGCAACACGAAACTGGATTGAGATTGGAAATGAAGCAACATATAAATTGAGCAACAATAACATGATTTTGGAATGAATTTTCTGAAATAAATAACTGATTTCTTTTTTAAATAATACAATGGTTCCTCCTTGATGTATAAATAAATATTCTCTGTAACAAAAAATAAAAACCTGGATTCGATTTTTAGTAATAATACTATCAGGGCGCGTCCCTTTCCATCACCCTGAATAAAATTCTTTCTGGGTTCTGTAAATAAAACATGATTTCAGGATATAAGGACTAGTAAGCAAAAAAGTAATAAAAATGGAAATATTAAAGACGCAACCTGAGAATCGATATCCGAAACGAAACAATCCAACAAGAAAAATCAAAGGTAACATACTCCATAGTGCAAAATGGTACATGCCATACAAGGAAGGAACAAAAAAAAACTTCATCTGCGGTAATACAAGAGAATATTATAACCAGTGCCCTCAATGGGGTGAAATTTAACAGTAAACAACAGTGAAAAAAAAGGATGGCAACCTACAACAGGAAGGAAATGATAGCTGGCAGAAAAATAAACATCGGAGAAACATGGCCAATCATCACCGTTCAGGATGAAAAGTGCCAATATGCTAGAAAGGAAATTGCCAAAGAAATAAGGAATAATACTGAAGCGGTTCCGTCAGGTGAATAATGTTCGTTCAGTCAGTGTGTTGCACTATGTTACATGTGCGTGCAGCCAAGTATTAATATTAACAGTGTGGGGAGCAAAGGATGGTCACAGAAACAAGCAGTGGCTTGAAGTGCTGCATGATGAATGACAGTATACTTTCTTTAATCCGGCACATATCAACAAAAGTGTGCCTGATTACTGGAAGTTAGGTGAAAAAGTCGGCTTGAATAATATAACCTGCTCTTGAACAGAAAACGCCAGATTACTGGACGGGGCATACTAGTGCACAGGTGGATTATTCTAAGTATACTGTACTTGCTGTTATAAAGTCTCTCTGCAGAGAGCAGGCAAACATACAAGATGATAATGACATAACATGAAAATTCAAGCATTTACCACCTGTACTTCAATATATGAAAGGCAGACGGCAGCACCAGCAAGAATATGAAACAAGCACAATTCTGACAACATAAATACATTAGGTAGGGTTACCAGATTCAAAAACTCAAAAAGGAAGACTTGCTCCCGCACCCTTATTAATGTCACTTCCAATTTTCACAACAGATGATGCCACTATTCTGACCAATAAAACCGGCCATAACAATTTTTCCCACCTCTCTAAAACAGAACCGCTAAAAAAAGAAATGAAAAAAAAATCTGGGAGCTTCTTTCGACGGCTATTGATCAAAAAAAAAAAAAAAGACAAAAACACTTGTATCAAAGAAAAAATATATGTTTCAAAAGTGGAAAAAAAAAATTTTTCCTCAATAAAAAAGGTAGTCTAGTGACCCTTCATTAGGGCCACATATACTGTACTAAATATGGTACATTACAATAATTAAGGACCATTTCCGCTTGGGCCTAAATGGTCATATTACAATACATACACTCGGAACACAAACTCTGGCATCTACCAATTCATTAGAAATTCTGTGGGGGAATGTATATGAGGTGCATGTATGATTAAGAAGTCTACTGTATTTCAAGGCTAATTGGATTGTAACATACCTGTTACCAGGCGCAGGCACCATCTTAGGTTAGGCCTCAAAATATTTACAATCGGCCATGTGATAGACGATCGTGGCTGATTGGTAATACTATTTGTATTGATTGTCTTAGAACTTGGATAAAAATAAGAATCCGGGAATTCAACTGAGGCTTGTTGCAAAATAAACCTGATGCTTGAAGAGTCACCAAAAAAACTTGGCACATACCCTAATTAAAGAATTAAAGCCGATGTTGAATTTGAGGTCTCATTGGTTATGAATATACTGTGGTGGTGGTGCTTTCTATTAAAATTGAAATTCTTTATATAATTATTAAATTCATTACAATATGTCTTTCCAATATCTTCCAACTTCTCCCAGTGGTGGTCAAAAACCAGTAATGGTGAGTAATTTTTAATTGGGTTGCTGTATTTTTGAAATATATGACATCCATATTTTTATGGGCATCTTTTTATCAGCCACCTCGTTGGGCATTTTGTCTGTTGTGGCGTTGTATTTGTATTTGTATTCCAATGTTCTTTGATTTTTCTCCTGAAATGAAAGCAGAGGTAGAATGTTGTTTGCTGCTTCCGATTTGTAATTAAATTGTGTATAATATGTGCTGCTCTGGTTCCCCGCATCTCAAATATATTCTTGAAAATCATGCCAAAACCTTGTACAACAAAAGCAATTGTTATACCATCTAATGGCAGTTATTCCAATGTCTATGTATTAAATTTTCTCCTTGAATTAGATAATGGAATTAGTCATATTGAACTATGGTTAACATGATTCTATTTTACGTGGTTTAATAAATACAAATGTCTGTTTAATCAAAGCTTGTATCTCTATAATCAAGATATTTTTATTCCCTGAACACTGGAAAATTTTACAATTTTTTGTTCTGCAAAACCCCAGAAAAGCTCTCGTGGAACTTTGATAGGAAACCTATGTTCTATGATAAATATCTTTTGTGAAATGTGTCATTTTATAATGGATCATTATTATCAATTACAGAATCAGCAATGGATGTCTATAAATCAACCTATATTGAAAAATGCTTCAAAGATTTGAAGAATGGTAAATTTGAAGGTGTATTAGAAATAATAAAGGTAATTCAATGAACATTTAATTTTATACGAGTGTCTTTTTACAATTTCATATATTCGATATGAATATAAATACTGTTCTTAAACTTTGTTAAAATGGGTTAGTTATTGAGTTTCATTGGCTAACTTTTGTTATTTTGCTTTCTTCCGATTTTGTTTCCCATGGCATTGTTTGATTTCTCTGTTTTAAGTGATGAAAAATTGCTCACCTGGAATGAGGTTTTTTTAGAAATAATTTCTTTTATAAAATTAAATGCTTAATTTAATTAAAAACTCCACAAAACATGAAAAAAGAACAACCAAGAAACAATGAAAATCCACCAAACTGGAGAACCTTCCTTGAAGTGACAAAAGATTAAGACATTCAAACAAACGTTAAAAATCTAGAAATGCCTTTGATCAATTAGAGACAACTGTGACCTGATGATAGCAAGACTCTATGGAATATTTTGCATGTGAAGCAAAGTTTACATAGTGACAACTAAACAGTAAAAAACAACTAGAATTAAGAAACATTAGGAACGTTATAGAACATTTGTTTTTAGATTTAGTGCTGTAGTGGTGGGTTGGTAAGATAAGGAGTTAGAGATGGGAAGAGTTCAGGGTACATGGGTTCAAACTCACCCACCTCAAGAAAATTACACTTATTCTCAGCCACCTCGTTGGGCATTTTGCCTGTTGTGGCGTTGTATTTGTATAAACTTCAGATTGGGCCAAATTAATAAGTTTAGTAAGTGTGGTGTGTTCTCTCTAATGACCACCTAATCAATTTGAAATAATAATAATAAAGGTTCTATCTAGCAAAAAAAAATTCCCCTTGATTATACAGAAAGGCAATATAAATTTTCAAACACCCCAACTGCTGCAACAAGAGAAAGTTGAAATTCTACCCCTACCTTAAGGAGCCTGAGACTCTCTCCCCTGCATAACCATCATCAGAATGAAGACAAAAAATAATAACTAGAACACTCTCTTTGGTTTGCAGTGCAAAACACATTTTTAACAATCATTCCCAAGAGGTCCAGTGAGAGATTTTGTTTAAAAATAGTGTTTTCCTTTAATTCAGCCAGTCAAGACTGGCAATAATAGTTTGGTTCTGTTAGTTTCAATCAGTTTCATCTAATATCTCAATGATGATGCTATTCATGCTGCAGATTTCATTCCGGTAAGCCCAAAGCAGAATGTGCCAAAATCTGCGACGTACGTCACAGAACAATTAGCGCTACTGCAGAACAATTCGGAAGAATTTTAAGAAAAAATGCCAAAACACTTACATATATGGGGATTTTTACCGTGGAACATTTCCAGTCAGCCAAGGGCTAGTCGCAGAACAGTGCTAAACATTCTGCTTTGGGGCCGGTAAGATGTGTTTGTATCTGGCCTCCAAGGAAAGACATCTCTTTGAATTCTTAACATGGACTCAAGAGTAAGTATAACAGTTTTTGGGATTAGTCTTGGGGTCCTGGGCATAGACACGATTAGGTAGCTCTGGGAAGGGGATTTTCCCAATGTTCTGTTTAATGTTTTCTGTAGTTTATTGTTCTCTCTGTTGGATTGGGCTCAGCTCTGCGGATCAGCAAAGTACAGAGTTTCTTGACCTCCTGGCCAGTTTAGTTGAGAACCCTTTGTGTTCTCTAATATATCTTGTATCATTGCGGTCAGTTGCTCAACCCCAATTACACTTTTTAATTCTATGATGATGATGCTAAATACTGGTGTTAGAGAAATGTGGAGTCTATGCTTGAACTCATGACAATCCCTTAACCTGAGAAAATTGTATTGATTGTTGAAAATGTTAATTAATATAGAATTTTTTTTATAGTTTTTACTGAGATTTAAAGTATCCCTCATGCTATAGCCTTTTATTCTGTGCAAAATTATCTAATTAAAATTGTTATTAATGCTTCAACTTTATTTCAGAATGTGGTAGAAAATGGTGATTCAAGTCATTCCTCCCTTGTTTTTCGTTATTTCCGTTTGCTGTGTAATTACCTGAAGAGCCTCACATCATTAAAACCAGATGTTGAAAACTATTTATATAACTCGGTGCACTCATGTTCACATTATCTTGAAAAGTATTATGATGCTGCTGAGCTAATGAGAGTTGAACCGTATTTCCAGAACTATATTTATTGGATTATAGAAAGCCTTCTTCGTTTGGTATGTACAAACCTTGTGTGGGCAATAACAATATTTTTGTCTTTTTATTGTTTTATAAATCTGCATATTTGTGAAGAAAGAATGGTATGAAGTTGTAACAATTTCTCATTTATTATTGTTTTTTAAATGTTTATGAAATCATAATAAGTACCAGGATGTCTATACCATCACAGAAAAGTCACAAAGTCCCGAAAAAGTGAAAATCAGATATTTTTGATTCTCCAGACATTTTTTTTTTTCGATTTTTTTAAAATCTAAAACCTAGGCTTTGAAGAAGCTGTAGCGTTCAATATTTTCTTCTTTCCTCTATCTTATCTACCTATATATATATATATATATAAGCTCACTATTGTTATGTGGCGCAGCGCTTCGCAACACAACTCAGCTGTTGTGCACACAGCTTAATATCGATCAATAGCGTTTTCAGTAGTTTTACATTCGCAGGACGCTTTTTCAACTTGCACGGGTGCCCCCATGGAGCTTGTTTTAAAAATTTTCCTCATATGTGCCGAAAGAACTCGGATGGGACAAAAACAGGGGGGGAAGGGGAGTCTAGGGCTGCCAGATGTCCGTGTATACGACCCTGAAGTGTGTATGCCGGAATGGATTGCATTGGGTGTTCATGATCTGAGGGCTTAGGTGACCTCGCAAAGTTGGTTGAAGGCATGGGTGGGGATAGAGAGAGGGAGGGTGCTAGGGATGACTCCCCCCCCCCCCCATTAAAAAATGATTGGCATAGGCAGGTGAACATTTGTTGTCCCCTCCCCATTCAAGAAACAACCTGTAGGCATATGGGGCTTGAGCCCTTAGGATCCAGTTCCTATGGGGTGCTGTATTTAAATCTTTAAATTTGAACATTTTTAAAAAATTTGTAAAAATTGTGTTTTTTTTCTATTGTGTTGTAGGGGTTGCCCCCCGCCCCCATCATGGTCAAGCTCATTATTCAGCACTGAGAGGCTTCATGCCAATGTTGGCATGTCTGTATGTATGTATATGCATTGACATCTTCATCATGCTCTGCAGAAAGTTTTAAAGGATTAAAATAATTGATTTCTTATCAAATGTTTTTATTTTGTAAATTCACTGGGGCTTTCCCTCTTTTACTAAGATCCCCCTATTTTATTAACCCCCCTCCCATCCGAGATGGTCGCTACTCACAGTTTGAAACCACTGGTATAAGAAAACAGTCCAGCATGGTTGATTTTGTCGAATGAAAAAAAAAAGTCACTAAAAAGTCCCAAAGAAGTCACAAAATTTTGCTTTTGGTATTTTGTAGACACCCTGAGCACAAATCAAAACTTATTATCCTGACTTTTATTCTATTGATGGGCTTTGTAGCAATATGAGTTTTGGTGGAGTTTAATATGAAAGATCCATCTTAAGCAGCTTCCAATCGGGGCTGCTTCAATACAAATACAAAAGGTATACGTTATAGTGAAATAATTCCTTGCAAGGCCAGGTTCTCAAATTGGTAAAGGCCCCAGTAATGTGATTTGGTATTATGGTTTTCAACAGTAAGTATGAAATTTGAAGTGCAGTTACTTGAAGCAAGGTAGGAGTCCCAGAATAACATTCATTTGAGGAGGAGGTATAATGCTATTAAGACGGCCCTGGTTCCAATATGTTTCTGTTGATTCTTAAACAATTTTTTTATGAAAATTTTTCTTGTTTATCAAATGAAATGCAGCCATACCTCAATACAACTATTTTACAACTCGTATTTTGATGAAAGAAAAAACTCAAAGCAAAATGTTTCGAATTGCTTTGGAACAAGCCTTCAGCTGACTGAAAATATTCTGTGATAGAAATTCTCATAATAATGAAGAAAACAGAAGAATTGATTTTCAAACTTTTTAAAAAAATTCTTCCAGAGATTGTCCTGCAACAGCACTCATGAAGCCCATTCTGTGATGTGTGTCACAGTTCTTGGTATATTTTGGGGGGGGGGGGGAATGTTTCAGCACTGAGTGCATGCTCAGCTCTATTTACATTAAAATAATGCCTCTATTATCCTTTATATACATTATAAAAAAATTGAGGTAGGCTGCCAGATTTGACGTGAATAAATTTTTGTGCCTAGCCTTGTGTGGTAGGTACCACACAAGCACCTTTGCAATGTGCATCTGATGATACCATTACTTTTGACCAGCGGTTCTCAACCAGTGCTCCGCGGAGCCCTTGGGGCTCCGCAGCCGCTCGAGGAAAATAAAATAAAAAAACAGTCATTTGAAAAAATAATTATGATTACTTTAGAATAATAAAAATAAATCAGTAATTTTTCTGAATAAGTAAAAAATAGGTCTATATATCTCCGCCATAGAAATTATATGCCAAAAAGGGCTCCGCAAGTCAAAACAGGTTGAGAACCGCTGCTTTTGACTTATGTTGGCTACTTCCTGTAGCCATATATTTTCATTGCTGAGCATTTAAAGAATTTTGTCATGCAACTTTTTGCAAATGCTCCCAGTATCGTCAAATGATTTAAAAGACGTATTCACATAAAAAAAATGTTCTCTGTGCTTGTGTTGTTTTTGGCACTCGATGTGAGAAATGAAATATCACTATACAGTCAAAATTGGATACCTTGAAATGCTTTTGGAAATTGATACTATTGTTAGTTGTAAAGAAATGAATTCACTCAATAGATATTAGTTCTTCAATGTACCTAAAATTTAAGTTTTGGAAGTGTGATTCTCCATTGTAATTTGAATTGATAGCTTTTCTTAACCGAAAATATTTCCCTGTCTCTCAGAAGTACATCTTTCATTCTTTTTCATTTCACTTGTAATCATGTTTCATTATTTTGCTTTTGCAGAAATTCCATTCTCACTCACTGGAGTTGTCAAAGTTTTTGAGATGTGAAATGAAAAAAATTGAGTTGACATCTGCATCCAATGAATCGCATGGAATCATCAGTCGAAACCTCTACCATATGTTTTGGAATTCTTCGGTTGAGTTAGAGAACAACTCTAAGGACTTTGAAATTGGTTTCAAGCTTCGTTGCGAAGGATTGTATTTCATGCTGATGGTAAAGAAAGATGTTCAAGACTCTTGTGATAAATTGGTTCTGTGCATCCAAAGATATTTCACAACAATCGATACTTTCGATACAAAAACCATTGAACTTTTCTTAAAAAGTTTTTATTCAGAGTTTTGTAGAACCATGTCTTGCTTGGAAACTCTCTGTGCAAAAGAGCTTCTTTTTATAACATTATGCAAATGGAGTGGTACACTTTTCAAGGCACCTTACAGTCAACAGATATTTTCATTGCTGAACATGTTGTATAGTAGTCTCAACTGCACATGCAGCAGTTTTTTTAATTTCTCGAAGTTTTACATAGATATCACAAAATTTAGCATTGATTTTTTCATTTTTGAAAAAGATGTAACGTTAACTGATGATATAGTCAACCAATGTAAAAAAATTTCACACATTCTGAGCATTTCAGAAAAAAATGCATCAGAAGTCACTTTTGTTGGCTGGAAATTCTTTTACTGTGCATTCTCTCTTTACGTGAAGCTCAAAATGTGTAAAGAAAAAACATTTGTGACAAAACTAGACGATGTTCTGGAATCTATCGTATTGGTTTGCAATACATGCTTCGAATGCATGACAAAAACTGAAACTATTGATTCATGCTCAGAAATTGCTATTGGGTCATCAATCAACTTGATGAGAGCTTGTGAAATCGCAATAGAGGTTGTATCAGGTGAATATGGTGTCAAATTAGAGTTGTATGTTAGGAATTATGATTGCCAAAAGTTACATGATTATCTTATGAGTGGTCTTATTTGTTTTTTTTTCTTTATAGTTTCAGAGCATACAGTTTCAAAGTACATAACTATTGCTTCCAATAACGCTCTGAAATTAGAAGGAATCCTGAAAAAGGGTGATAAATTTCCAATGGGCTTTCAGCGCATGCAGCAGTATGGTAAATTCAGTTAATATTGATTCCAGCATAAGAAAAGCTATTGTTCTCAATCTAAGCATACTTAAAAAATTATTACCATGTTCACTAGTGTCACTCTATCCTATCTCTCTCCCTTTTGTGTCTCTAGAATCCAAGTTATGGAAGAATCTGGGTTCTTAATAAGTAAAAGTAAGCAGTGGGATTTGAAAATTATACTTTTATGCACCACGTTCGGAAATTTTGGGTTATTTGACATACTACAGTGACAGTTTCTCCAGTCTTGTATGTCTCTCCGGTCGAAAGAGTTGAATGATCCTTTCATTAATTTTTTGCCAGAATTTGTGTAATTTATTTATTCATATGGTTTTCAGTACAAACTGAGCCACTTTGTCTTCTTTGTGCTTCCAACTTTGTCAACCAGTTAGTTATTTCAACATAGATCTTTCCTCTGCCTAGCCATTGTGTCCACTTCCACAGGTTGTTGCTTTCAGATGACTGTTCAGCAAATTTCTACTGAAGAAAATTCCCACCTGTTCGAAATGGCAGAAAAATTGTTGATTCCTATCCAATTAATTCACTTCTTTGATCTTAGTTCTGATCGTCTGTCACAGACACAAATTTTGAGACAGACTAGTGGTTGAATGGCTCTTTGAATTCAGAGATGGGGTTTGACTGAGAAAATGGATGTTTGTTGGTTAGTTTGTCATGGAATCTAAATCTAATTAGGCTATTATATGAACAAAGATGAATAAAAAAATTAAGTTATGCACCCTATGTCTAAAAGGGCATTTCAGACTATTACTATGGTTACCCAGGTTCGAACCCCACCATCGCCAAGTGGTGGTCGGCTGAAATTGGTTTTCTGTGGTTCCAAGGTGAAAATGTGAGCCGATTTCCCCATTAAAAAGTCTTGCCATGGAGAGCAACAGGCCTTCAATGATTCAATAATTACACTTCGTTCATAGCTAGAGAAATCGATGGCAACACTATGCATAACAAGCATTACACAGAAACGAACTTCACGGTAGGCTCACAACACGTATACATGCATTCCAACATGTACCAATTCATTAGAAGTTCTGCAGGGGAATATAGACGAGGTGCATGCGTGATTTAGTACTAGACTAATTACTATGGAATCTTGGTTAATCAAGATTCATTGAGACTGGCACCACATTGCTCTGGTTGAGACTGAGGCACATAAAATCTGTTAAACTCCTCCCAAGTTCATTGGGGTTTTTATTATACAAGAGTGATTCTGTGATTCCTCTTGCTGCACTGAACCATTGATCTTAGAGGCATATTTCCAATTAGAAAAACTATCCCTAGTAATGTGTAAAACAGATTCGTCATTCATGTTATGAGGGGTTGTATAGTTATTAAAATAAAGACACCGTCTTCAAAAATCTGATAAGAAAGTTGTTGCCTGGTCGCTGCTGAGACCAAAAAAGGAAATTCCCTGTTTCTAAGCGCAACGTTTCAGAGATATTTAAAAAATGAGGAAATTTGGGAAAGAACAGCATAAACTAACAGACAATGCCCCCATTTATGCTGTTGTTTCTTTCCCAATTTTCCTCAGATTTTTGAGTTCAAATATCTCTGCGAATATTGCACGATTTAGAAAAGTGTGGGTTTTTTTTTTTTTTTTTTGGCTCAGGAGAAACGCCAATAACTCTCCAATTGGGTTTTGGAGGACAGGATGTCTATATAAAAAGTTAATTTTTATATTTCAATAACTATACAACCCTTTGCAACATGAATGGCCTATCTGAATTTTACACATTACTTGTAGGGATGGGACAAATAGTGATTTGGCCAAATAACTGAATATTGAATATTCAGTGGCCGAATATTAACTAAGTTAAAATTCATCACAATTAAATTGGTGTTTTTAATTAAAACTAATATTATTGGTAATGTCGAATAATTAGAATTGAATTTTAATTATGCAATGTGTATTTAAAGAAATATTAGAAAACTGGTAATTAAACAATTTATATTGTGATGATACTGACAATCAGATTTAACAATGATATATTGTATTTTAATATTACTAATGGAATCAATTTTTTGTAGCACTTGTTACTAATTTTAAATCTAATTAACAAAATATCAACCATTATTTACGCTCAACTAGTAATGTATCATAAAAATCATAACTTATTTTCTTATTTCTCCTCTCTAGATGTTCTTTGCCCCTTTTGCCTCTTTATGTAGCTCAATACGTACCTTGTCTAGGTACATCTTTCAGTTAGTGGATTTGTGTAATTCATGCTCATTTCCACTTTTTATTGCAGTAGGATTCTATTTTCAATTTCATGTTTTCCCTGTCTAAGAAATTCTTCCTGACTTAACCTTTTCCTCAGAAAGGGATATACACAATAAAATATATTTGATAAATTTTAAATTTATGGGAAAAGTTCCAATTAACATAATTTTTCTAAAATTAGTTTGAAGTACTTAGATTTACACAGATATTCTGCAAAATACCTAAGCATTATTCGGCTGAACTTAATATTGGGCCAAATGGCTGAATATGGAATAGCAACCTCATATTCGTCCCATTTCTAGTTACTTGGATAGTTTTTCTAATTGGAAGTATGCCTTTGAAATCAATGATTCACTAATAAAATACTGCAAGGAGAATTATGGAATCATCCTGTATGTTGCTGTAAACTTAAATATTTTTGGTGGGTGATTCCATGGAATCTAGCATTGTGACTAGATGTCTCATGTTGTATGTTTCAGTATGAACTACATCTAGATCGTTAGTACAAATCCTAGTATTCAATGGTGACTTTACTCACAAATTGATTTATGCTTATTAGTAGCCTGTATCTTAAAAATTTGTTTTTTAAAACAAACTTCCTCATAAATTTAATGGAGTTCTCATTTTAATTTGTTGTACTTTTTCAAAATATAAATATTCATATAAAAGCTAATGCACCTTGGCACACTATGGTATATTCTACATGTAAAAAAGAATTAATATCGCTTATATGACAAATGGAAAACTATAGATGCCCTCTCACTGTTGTCTTGAACTTGCTCAAAGCACTCAAGCTTCCTTATGTTAAATGATGGAAAACTACTGTTTCTTATCCATTTCATGCTCTTAAGCAGAATATTCACTGCCCTGTAAGAGTAAGTCACCACTGTATATTGCATACATATTTTTAGATTAAAATTTTGTAGTTATTCTATTGTAACACTTTTTCTTACATTGCAGTCTGTGCTGTATCAAATATTGGTAAACTTTGTTATCGCAAGAGTTTGTTTCAAGAGGCAGCTTCATTTTTTGCAATCATCTTGGATGGAAAATTGTTGTTATCAGAATCGAAAATAGTGAGTTCTGGTTATTAGAATTAAAAGTGGAATGAACAGTGTATGTTTAAATCCATTTGATATTCAATTTTTTTCCCATAGAGTCTCTGCTGCAAAGTTTTATTTATTGCTAATTTTTTGTAATAACATAGTTTAAATGTATAAAAAACTACAATAATGAGCATTTTTGTAATATTTCCTAACCTCTTTGAACATTAAATTCTGGTAGTGTTATGTAAAATAAAATTTTAGTCATACAGCCATTTCACTGACTTATGAGCAGATATGGGTAGGGAGTGGCATAGGGAAGCCATGTCTCCCCCCCCCCCCAGAGTCAGTGATGGGGTGGTCTTATCCAATATATATATATACTGACATTTTTATGGTCTTTTCTCCAGCTCTATCTCCACTTGTGTGAAGAGGTTCTCGATTTATCAAGCCTGTTAATTAATGAATTCATATCACAAATACTGGTTTTCAATTCCTAGGTATTTTAGTCGTTATTCATACCCAATTTCATGGTGTTTGATATGCCATCTCTTAGTAGATTCCACTTTATCCCTTTCAGACTCAGTAGTCTGCTTTTTCCTTATTGTAGATATTTTATTTTAACCTCAGGGAATTGATTCCTGACTTCAACGACAACACACACACACACATCCTCCTAGAAGTCATTTCAAATAATAATGTGCCTAAATATTGTGTTTTTCAGAATATACAAAAGGACTATGAACTTCTGATTTCTTGTTACTCTAAGTTGAGGAAATTTGATGAGGCTCTAAAATGCATTGTGAGAGCCATCCTGATGAATGAGAGCATGGCAAAATTTTGCATGACTCTGTGGATGAAAATTAAAAGGAAAGCATCAGATGTTGAAGACAAAAGCACTGTAGAAAAGTAATTTTCACAATTTTTGTATACCTTTATGAGTATCATATGTTTCTCAACTCTCTTCATCAAGCTCAGTATCTCTCAGATGCATCACACCATTTAAATGTCATTGTGTATTTTTATTAAATTGTAAATTCTTAAATTATTACAGCATTAAATATTATAAAGCAATTAAAAAGGACCTGATGTCTATCTTTTGTTTCTAATTTAAATTCCTGGTTCATTTCAATTTGTGAGGTTTTTCCATTAGACTGATAACCCCGATATAAGGGATTTTTGTCTCAGAGACACTGCACATGCTCAGGTCATTTTTGACCATGGCCACTTTAGGGACTGAAGAAATGTATGCTGAGATATTTTAATTATTAGCATGCAAACCTGTATCTTTGGTCTGGATTTGAGTCTCAATGAACTATAAGTTATAGAACAAAGGTTCTTAATTCTTTTTAAGTTCCTGAGACTCCTTATGATAATAATATTAAGTCCTCATTAAATGTAAAATATCCCACAGATTTGTGTGTATATATATTATTTATTATTTTTATAGTTTAATCTTAGAAACTGAAAAAATATACAGGGTAGGATAGTTTTAAATTCATAGGATAAACTTTAAGAGGTGATATAAGACATCTAAACAAGCATTTTCAATTCTAGAATGTATGTTTGAATCACAGTATCAAAGATAGTAGAGGATGTTTTAGAGAGTGCACAACAGCACTTCACCAAAAACAAATATAATATTTTTCTGACAGATTTTTGCTGTTATATGTGCTATCAACCATTCAAATGTGCATAGGCACCTTCAAATTTGAGTTTACATTTTATTGGTGCAAGGATCATCAAGGTTATGCTGCGCCTAACAATGATCAAGTGATACAATGATTTGTGGTAAAATTTGTGTTAGAGATAGGACAAATATTTGGCTGCTATTCTGCCCTTTTGCTGAATATTGGGTTTGGTCGAATACCTGTGTAAATCTAAGCACAACAGACTAATTTTTAAAAATTATATTAATTGGAATTTTTTGCATAAATTACCAATTTACTGATTATATATTTTATTGTGTGGTGTATATATCTTTCCGTGAAAGAGGTTATGTCAGGGTGAATTTCTAGGATAAGTAAAATATGAAACTGCAAGTAGAATCCTACCTCAATAATGTAGAAGTGAGCATAAATTACTCGAATTGACTAACTGAACGATATACCTAGACAAGAACATCATTGAGAGCTACTGAAAGGAGCAAAGAACATCTAGAGGGAAAAATTAATCATAAATTTTATGATGCATTAATACTTGAGAGTAAATAATGGTTGACATTTTCTTAATTAGATGTAAAATTATAACTAGTGGTGAAAAAAAATTGTTCTTTAAATAAAAAGATACCTAGGCTTATAAATTTTTTGACTAACAAAGATTTGTTCATGATTTTTCTGCTTTGGCTAACAAATACAGAATCAGCTAACAAACATTTCTGATGATATGAATGCACACACTAACATAAAATAGCCACGTCATGAGCTGAATTTTCACACCAATCATCAGAATAATGTCACTTTGGCCCGATTAACTCATGTCCACCTCAGAACCTTTTTCAAATGTATCTACACTTCTCTTTATGAAATTCTTTAACACCATTTCATGTAAAATGAAATGTTTAGTCAGCATTGAAAAAAAGGTAGCTTGTGTTTTCAGAGCATGCTTTCTTTTGGTGCAAGACTTAGCATCAAGCTGAACTGTCTGGACATTCTGGGAACTAATCTTTCCCATCTGCATGTATCAGACACAGAAATGAGCTGATGAAATCACAAATGGGTGGAGACACTTAACTCGACTAGGTTGTGTCTACACAAACTTTAGTGGACTGAAGCTGGTATTGGTTGTGTATATACTGGAAAATAAAAAGATCTTCAGCATCTCGCTCTCATATTATCCGATTCTCATTGGATTCTCATTTACCTGATTTTGAAGGTGTTCATTTTAGCCTTTAATCAGTTTTTTCTTTTTATAGCTTTTTTTTTTTTTTTTTTGTGTTTTAAGATTTTATCTTCAAATTTTGGTTAAAAGCTGAAACAAATCGAACAATTTTCTATACAAACCTATGGGAAATGCTGTTTCGGCTATTGAACATGATTCCAGAACGAATCATCTTTGTTTGCCAAGGTCACACACACATCACTGTAATATTAAAATACAATATATCATCATTAAATTTGATTATCAGTATCATGGAAATAAAAATCATTCAGTTACCCAGTTTTTAAATTTTAATTTAAATAATAAATTGTATAATTAAAATTCAATATTAATCATTTAAAAAAATTATCAATTTTATTTATAATTGTGGTGAATTTTAAGAAAATTGATATTCGGCTGTTGAATATTCTGTATTCGGTCAAATCACTATTTGTTCCATCCCTATTTTGTTACGCAAGTTGCACCATCAACAAATAGCATATCAAAGTGCAATACTCTTCACCCCCGAATGGTTGATTACACTTATTGCAATAAATTTATCAAAAAAATATTTACTTTTGGTGAAGTGCTGATATGCCTTCTCTACTGCCTTTACTATTGTTATTCAACCATGCATTCTATGATCAAAAATTCTTATTTAGGTCGTATATCACCTCAAAGTTTTTCCCATGAATTTTTAATCTCCCTGTATTTTTCAACATTCTATATTTCAATTTTTCAACATTCAATAAGAACCACATTGACATTACTTATTTTTTACACTATTTTAAAAAGTGTAATTCAGGGGGGAAGCCATGATTTGTTTGTTTTTTTTTCATTCCCTTGCTTTTTTGTTTGCAAAAATATTCTTAATTTCTGTCAAGCTTATAATGAATTAAACTGAAAGTAAAAATATTTTGACATTTTTTATTAAAAATATTCTGATTTCAGGACAATTTCTGATGTTTTGTGTGAACTAAAATATGAAATAGAACCATCCAAACTTATACAACTCTTAAAACTGGAATTGGCTGCTGTTAGAAATGAAAGGTTGAATTTTTTTTTAAATTTTTTAATCTTTTTCTACAGATTCCAGCTTTATATTTCTTCTGAACATTTTTTTTTCTTTTTCATTTCTTAGTAAATATTGTTTGGATCCAGAAATTATTCGCATATGCTGTTGCATGATATGCAAAGATAAAAGTAATCTTACTTTAGCAGATGCATTGCTAGATGTATGCCAAGTATCAGGCTTACCAGAGGAATTCAAGCTCTTTGGCAGGTAAATTTTCCTCTTTCAGTTTTACCAAAATCTATCTACAGTGGAATCTGAATTAGTTATATGCACAGTAAGGGAACAATAAAAAAGTATTCTTAATTATATCTTTAGTTCAACTCATTGAATATTCTGATTTTGGGGTGGAAAAATACAGTGGAACTTCAGTTTAAAAGTACAATTTTTTATGTGAATGTGCTCGTGATCCAATACACTTGTATATAAAATCGAACTTTCTCATAGAAAATAATGTAAACTCAAATAATTCATTCCACGTCTGTCGCCCTCATACAAATACAAATACAACGCCACAACAGGCAAATTGCCCAACGAGGTGGCTGACTCATGCCAGCCATAATATTTTGCAATAGAAAAGTGGATTGCTTTTTTCAAAATTATTGTGTTTTTATACTTATTTTATGTTGAACGTTCGAGTATTTCCGGAATGATACAAAAGAGTAAGGTGTTTCACTTTGGAATTTCCACTTGCAATTAACACACTCAACAACAGGGTAAGACAAGTTTTTCATGGGTTTTGGCTATGAATGCCACTCGCATAGTTCGTGTGATGTCTTGATGAATGGGCCCGAATCAAATAAGGATCCCATAAACTTTTGAAGGGTTTCCAGACCTGGCAACTCTCCCGATTTAGACGGGAGACTCCAGATTTTTCATCCTTCCTCCCGCTCTCCGGATTTGTTAAAATTTCTCCGGATTTTGGCGGAAAATTAGATTTTACGCTAGCTTTCACGTTGTCGTGGCATCAATGATTACAGTTGTCGTTAAGGAAAACGCCCATAGAGGACAGCCATAATCATTTCCATCGAGCAGCCGTAAAAAAGTCTCTGTGACCGCATTTAAGCAACTGGCAAAGACTTCGTTTTCGTAGCGTTTATCGGCAGTCATTTATCAGGGGCATGACCTTGGTTGCCAAAATTCCTGTATAATCGTTATTGTATTCCATTAACAGCCGTGCGGTAAACATATTTTTTAGTCCGCAGCTTTGTAATTTGAATTTTTTTAAATCGTTTCTTCCGATTAAACATCTTCAGAAAGAAAATATAAAACTTTAAGCTATATACAGCTAAATATAAAGCTTTTAAGAATTCATATACCCAAGATTATCAATCACTGATAGCATCCACGAAAGGAAACACTTATAATTTATGAACAGTATGTAGATGTGGTTTCTCTATTCCGCATGGAAAGACTGACATGGAATTATATTCTGCTCAGGGGCAATGCAGAACCTGCTTTAGGGGGGGGGGGAAAGAATGTAACTTTTTTTTTAATTATTTAAAAAAAAAAAATTCTGAATTTTTTTTTTTATGAACTTTTTTTTTGATCAAGTCTATGAGTATGAGTGTCGGGGGGGGGGGATTTCTGGATTTCAAAAGTTGGCACGTCTGGGTTTCCTTAGTACACGTGTGCATACAATGTGATTTTCAATTTGGTCTGCAATTAAAATAATAAAAAGCCCCCCCCCCCAAAAAAAAATGCTTGAGTGTGGCCCTCTTAATTAGGGTTGTCAGATTTGCTGTCCAGGTAGATACCCCACTCCCCAGCTGAGTTTTTTATTCTAAAAAACCTGCCTGGGTTGTGTTTTTTACAACCCTGCTCTTAATTAGTTATATAATTCCTAAAGATGTCCTTGCCAGCAGTATAAGGGAAAGAGAATCGTCATGTCAGCTTTATTTGTAACCATTGGGGTAATAGCTGAACATTTGGGTATATTATGCTACTCATATTGCAAGAAATATTTCATTTATCAAATTGAAATATGTTTAAAAGTTAAAAAATTTGGCTGGTTTTGCAGATCAGATTATGAGTAACTCAGTTTATGGGTGAAGTTCTGTATATCAGGGCTCAACTGCATATATGTTGATTCTCTAATCTATAACAATGCTTTTTCTTGTTGAGTTACTTCTTACATAAAAAATTATTTTACATGGAAAATTTTCATTGTATCATATGTGAGATAATAAGGAATTTGATTAAAATTGTTACTCTTTCAGTTCTAAGGTAGATCTTTGTCATAAAGCTATTTCATGTTATGAAAAAGCATGTGAGAAGATGCCAACTGATTACTCTCTGAAAATGAAGCTTGCTTTGTCTTTATTTTGGCTGCATCATCATGAAATGATAAAACGACAAAAAGATGCATTTGTGAGTGTTGTTTGACTAAACAATAATTGTTTTTTTAACATTTTTAAAGATCTTTAAAGCAATATTACATTCAGATTCACTCATTTAATATATATTGTGATGGTCACAGATAACATCAAGATTTCCAAGACCAGATTCACAGAAACGAGAGTCCCTAGAGAGAGAGAGAGCTTGGAAATCACATGTATAGTTATGCACTCTCCCTAGTTTGTGTAAATACAGTGGAACTCCAATTTAACAAATCATGAGGAACCAACCATTTTATTCATTAAATCATGGTAAAATTGATCTGGAGGATAAACACTCAAAACTGCTAATTTTAAAAGCTACTTTAAAATTGCTATTACAACTTATTTCTGCAAAAATTAAAAATATATATGTAAACTTAAGAATAAAGTTAGGAACCGAGGTGTGGACCCATTAGTCCCTGAACACTCTAAATGGCTTTTTCTCTTCCTTCACTAAAAAAATAACAGTTCTACGTCCCCTTTTTTTCGTTTGTCTCTAGAGAAGAGCTAAAGGTTAAATCGTAGGAAGACCAATCTTCAGATTGTGATTTTGGGTGATGAAAAATAAGAAAAAAAATTAGGATAGTTGAAAAATATTTTATTATGTCAAAGATTTTTATTCGTTAAATAGGGGTTTGAGCTTTATTTTTTGTCAGAATTTCAGAAAAAACTTTGTTAAATCAAGGAATTTGTTGAATCTGAGTTTGTTATAAATATTATAACAAACTCAGTCTGGCTGTATAAATATTAATCTAACTAAATTTTTATTATGTGAAATCAAAATATTGTTGTGAAGGTGTGCACAATACTAGTAAATGCAACCTGCATCAACAAAAGCAATATCATTCTTTTGCAGTCTTAATCAAACAATTTTTATGAAGCCTAAGAACCAACCAAAATTTTCAGAGTAATGGAATTTTTAATTATTATTCCAATAGGATGAAATCAATGAATATGAGACTGCATTGGAAGAAAAAAAGAAGCTGAAAAATGTCAAAGTTAATCCAGATTCAGAGGAAAATGAGGATGATTACTGTGATATCAAACCTGCTTTTGCTCATGTGACTGTAAGCATAGAGTCGGAAGCCATAGAGAATTTGTTTAAAGCTGCAGATCATCTGAAAATGGTTTGCGATATCAAAGGTGCTTGGCCCTGTATAAAAGATGATGTTGAGAGCTATGATTTATTCCAGGTTCTATACACAATTGCAGAGATTTTTGCATTGTCTGGCTATGTAAGTGGGTTTTCCTCCCCATAACTGACGATTCATTGTTTATAAATTATTTTTATACCATTTTTTTAATAAATAGTTCTTTCTGTGATGGGATTGGCTGAATTTATGCTTGTATTTTAGAACAAGTGTTTTCTATTTGATTTTATTTAGTGGTTTTTTTTTTTTGTATATCAATAGTATGCTCAAGAAATGAAAGCTCTGTGTATTCTTAAAGAGTTATCCTCCTGCTTATCTAATCATCATTATGAACTATTGGCTTCTGAACGAATGATTAACTTATTAAGTGAAACTGGCTACTTGGGTCTAGCTGGAGCTCTCATCAACAGTGTCACTGAACGCTTGTTCCCTGTATTAAATTTTGAAGATAAGCAAATAGAGGAGGCAAAATTGAAGTTTCAATGCACACAGAGTGAATATTATATGAAAGTGAATGAAGTAAGTGTTTTATCGTAAAAGTAATTAGTTTCAAGTGTTTTTTCTCAAAGTTTTTAACATAGCCTTGTTGTACAATTAATGTACTCATATTTCTATGAGAAAGAGAAAGTTCAGTTGTAAAAAAACTTACCTGAGAGTTGGAAAAAAATAAATAATTTAAAGTTAGATATAACTGTGCAAAGAAGCAGAGCAGGTTAATGACAGTTATTAGTAGAATTAGACGCGTAAGTGAAGTGAACGAGTCCACACATTCTGGAATGTGTGTGTGTATATATATATATATATACTACTTGACTGTGCATGCATCTCATACACATTTCTCTACGGAATTTTTAAAAAATTGGTATATTCCAGAATGTGTGTTCTGAGTGTATATGTGGCCCCTATGTATTTATGTTGTCAGAGTTACGCTTGTTTTGTTCTGCTGGTGCTGCTATCTATCTCCCATATTTTGAAGTGAATGGCAAAATTCTTGAATTTTTTCAATCTGCCTGCTCTCTGCCGAGAGATTTTTTCAAATTTGAGACAGGCTTGCATTTGCACTATTGCAGTGAGCAAGTCTATTGAAAGGCAAACTTTTATACCATTGGGCAGTGTTTCCCAGTCTTTTTGATGTTGTGGACCTCTATAGTGAAGATCAATACACCGATCAATACCCAGCATCATAGCTGCCAAGTCTCCCGAATTTTGGCTTCATCTCTCGACCTCCTGAAAAGTTCTTAAATCTCTCGAATTTTTATTAAAATTTTAAAAATCCCTAATTCTCTCTAAAAATTCCCTACTTCATTTAAAAGAATCCCTGCTTCTGAAAACAATCCCTAAGGAATTTCTTGTGGGGCAAAAAGTCTTTTGCCTCTGTTTTTTTCCCCCTTTCGAAATGACGTCACATGTCGTAAATGGGAGAATAGTGGGAAATTCCATTTTTCAGGAAGTTTTGCAAACCCTCTGATGGTAATGTTTGTCTTATCGTGCAGGAAAATAGCTTAGCAGCCAATGGTCCTGGATGATAATTGAAGATTATAGTGATGCGCATGTGGTCAAAAATTCCTCTTTTGTTGAAGTTACGTACATGAGATAACAGAACATGAATACTGATAAGCAAAAAAATATTTAATCAATTTTAAATATACTTATTCCCCAATGAATTTCCTTTCATAAAAGTTCCAGAAAAAGGCTGACTTTTCCTTTTTGTACAAGTTGTGTTAAGGACATAAACATCGGTCATGGTGGAAAGACTGACATCACCCATGTGAAATCAAAAAACATCAAGCTAATTTCACAAAAAGTCAGTGTTCTTCAAAAATTGACGTTTTTTCCTTCATCTTCTGATGATTTTGGGGTCATTCGCGCAGAATGTTTGTTCACATCATTTCTGATTGAGCACAATATTTTTTTTAGATCATTCAAGTTTTGGCCTCCAATTTTCCAATTTCACTTGCTTTTTGCATAGGGGTTTAACTTCCAAGTGTGTGAAATCCCTATTTCATTTGACTTCAATTTTTGAGTAGGGATTTTATTCCCTGTGCCTTTATGTTTAACCTTTATGTGTGGAAAACCCCTATTTTATTTGGAAAATCCCTTTTGTATTTATTAAGAAGTGGTTTTAGTATAAAATACGGGTTCACACGAAAATCTCCCTAGTTTTCATTTTCAAAAGTTTGCAGCTATGCAGTATCCTCCAAATGTAAATTTCCTGCTCCCATAAAATTTGAAATATATTGGTTTTTTTTTCAAATTTGTATATTATAAATAAAATTTAAAAATTTTAATTTCACAATTCATAATTTATGCATTGATAGTAAAGGGAAATGATCCCCTAGTCCCCTTATAGAGTACTCATGGACCCTCAGGAGTCTGCGGTCCACAGGTTGAGAACACTGCCATAAGATTTGCAAACAGTCTGTCTGACATACAGGAATGCTCCAGGTTTAAATGTTTTTCTGTCATAATATCATTCAATACTTGTAATTTCTGTTTAGAGGTCATTCAAAGAATTGTGCAAAATATACATTTAATATCTTATTTCAAAATAGACTCTGATCTTTTTTTACAACATAATTATAGTGTATACAGCATTAGTGATCTGATCATATTGTGTGATTTTTTTCTTTGTTTTTTCACTCACCAACACAATTTTACTCGTGTATGACTAAAAATATATTTTATTGAATAATTGATATTGATGTTTACTTCATTTTCTAGTATTCTCATGGTTATGCTTTGTTAAAAGCAGTTGTGGAAAACATCTCGATGAAAAGAAATTCAAAGTGTACTGTTGTTCTGCAGATCAGAGCACATTATCTCCAAAGTCAATATGCTCTGATTTCTCCATCTTTGCTTGGTGGATCGTTTTTGCCTGAAGATCAGCTTCCATGCTGGAATCCATTAAGTTTTTTACTGAGCTGTGTCTCTTTATGTCAACATATTTTGAAAAAGAAGCCATTTTCGAAGATTAATTCATTTGAAAATAAAAATAACAAATGTAAGTATGAAAATATCCTTTCTATGTATTTTGTTTTTCGATGATTTGTAAACTTTAACTCCATTTCATTTTATATCTCTTAATTCGTCATTTGGTGATTGAATTATTTTTGTGCAAATGATTCACAAACAGTTGTTTTTTTTCTCCCTCAGGTTTGATGTTGGAAGTTACTCATCTGTACTTGAAATCTTCATTTAAGGCAGCTAATTTATTCAGAGAAATCGGATGGCCTTATGCATCCAGATTCATTCTGCGGGACATCTTATCTATTGCTCATGGTCTTGTTCTGACTCGTTGGTAATGATTTCTTATTTATGTTTCATATGCACCATTCATTACTTGCTGTTGAAAATTGGCAATATAAAATGTTCAGGCAATATCAGTCTAGTGATATAAAATATTCGCCCGGATGAAATGAAATTTCATGATTTATAGGCATACTAGCTGATACCCGGCGACGTTGCCCGCCCCGTAAAAAATTTATATATATGTATAGCTTATTAATTATTTCTTTTAATCAAAAAATTTCTGCATCAAGTAAGAAAAAATTACTTTGCTTGAAGTCTTTAATTAAAATATTTAAAAATCAATTGCTTGTGGATACACAATATTTTTTGTTTTTCCATCTGGTGTGTAGATGTACAAATTTTTTGGATTATCAACACGCGAACAGGCGACGTAAAGCTGTCCGTGTGAAAAACAGGGCTCAAGTAGGTTGATACCTGCCACTGCTAACGACTGGCCTTGCGCTTTGTTGATTGTCATGGCAAAAGCTAAACGAACCGGGAACTGCAATCGCTTAAAAGTGCACTGCATTTCTTCCGTGATAATTGGGATACATGGAGTGAAGACAGCTTCTCCTTTGGCACATCCAGTTAAAATTGTTGCTTCGATGATGTAATTGTGCAATTTCTTCACGCAGAGTCTCTGTGTCTCCAAATTTCTTAAAAGCATTATAGGTGCTCCGACTTTGAGGGTCAAGTTGTGTGGTGGCACACCTGGAATATCCAAAGAGTTCAGAAATTCTGCAGGATACAGAACTGTCTGCGCTGTGTCTGTGACAGTGTCAACCGATTTATAAGATTTGGAGTCTCCTGGAATAATTTTTAGGATTTTTCGTTGATTTTGTTCACACTGTCATTTTTCGGTGCCAGAATCGCTCTCTCACAAAGCCACTCATGGTTTCTGTGATTTTGTTCAATGTTTGGGAAGACTTTGTCTGCAAGTTCTTGAACTGAATTTAACAACTGGAAAATCCATTTGGGAACGTAATCAGTCCGGTGCTTGGGTCTACGGGAATTCTTCCATTGCCAAGTTTGATCAACTGATGTGAAAATGATCGCAGTGCTGAGTCATTTTGCAGTTGAACTCGCATGTTGGTGGATAATGATAATTTTTTAACTTCGTGCCAGAGTGTTGATGATTTGAGGCAAGCATTAAATTCATCAGCTGGCGTTGAACGCGGAACTACAAGCAGAGTCTGACGAAAATCTCCAGCCAACAAAACAACCACTTTTCCCATGAGCCGCTGATTTCCTCGCAGATCTTTAAGTGACATGTTGACAGATTGCAGAGCCCGTTTGTGAGACATTGTACACTCATCCCAAACTATGAGGCTGCACTCTTGCAACACTTTTGCTGGGCCTGTTCCCTTGGAAATGTTGCAAACTGGAGATTTGTTATGGTTCAAGTCCAGTGGTAATTTGAAGGCGGTATGTGCCGTCTGACCTCCAGTAGTGTTGTTAGTAGTGTTGCGGCTATACCAGAACAGGCCACTGCTACTGCAATTTTCTTTTGTTGTCTCACCTTTGCCAAAAGTAAATTTTTCCCAAAATTGAAGTGGATTTGACACAGATTGGGTAGATAAAAGAATGCCAAAAAGATGTCTTAGACGAATGGCAGATTGAGTGATTTTTGCTTCAGTCATTGCCAAATCCCAGTGGTCATCGTTTTCCAGCAATCCTCGCTTTTGGCATGCTTCTTGCATGGTTACACAAACTTGACCATTAAATGTTTTCAAATCATTGAATGTTGTTGGTCCTTTGATGATGTGAAGCAACATAAGCAGAAAGAAGCATTCGCTACTTGACGGATGAACAATATAAATGCGGCCAAGTGTTTCTGATGATTTAACCCCAGGATGTCCTGCAACATCAGTTCCTTGTTTGCGTCGCTGCCATTTTTTGCTTGATGCATTCCATGTGTAGAACCGGGGAAGATCACAGTAGAAAAGTGTTCTGGCAAATACGTCGGTCTTACATAATTCAAAGAATTCGGTCAGTGTTGTCTTTGGTGGCTGTTGCAAGTTGTTTGCTTGGAGGTTTTCTGGATTGTAATATACCCTCTGGCCATTTTCAAGGTGAACACTCAGATGTTGAACTGATGGGTAGCGTTTGTGAATTTGGAAGCTGAGGATTCGCCAAATTGCTTCGTTGCTGCAAATGTATCTTCCCAATTGAAATGTTGAAATCTCATCGTTCGTTTGTTGGCCCAATCCAAAAATCGCTTGGTCACTTCCTTTGTTGACATACTTGCAAATGTACTTGATGGCTTTTACAGACTGGCAAGACTACATTAATGTGCGCCTGGAACATTTTTGACAATATTGGGGAATATGGAACTACCCACCTATTGTCAACGTTAACGTCTACATGGCGTATTTTCAATGTTGTGGTGAATCCGCCATCTTCAGGCTTTCATCTCCAGTACAGAGGATAGCCATCTTGGCCAGTCTGTGTTTCTTGTAGCATTGTGCGTGGATATTTCTTGGAGCATTGATCATTCATCATGCAAGGAGCGTTTAGCGCTCCACAGGGTCCGTGAATCATATTTTTGGTAATGATCTGAAACAACAATGGATCTTGATCTGGATTAGGCAATTCAGCAGAGATGACGTTGTCGATTTCAGTTGGCCGAATTTTTTCTCGCAGCCAGATGAGGATGTGGGCATGTGGGAGACCTCTTTTTTGCCATTCGATTGAATACATCCAGCATCTTGTTTCTCCGAAAATATGGCACTTCTTCACGACGTTCATCAGTTTTGTTAATTTTCTCTTGAACACTCTGGCAATCAGGTCATGTGGATCTGTAGCTTTCTGAGCAGGCAGAAGAGCCTCTTGTATTTCAGACCAAAGTGGATTGCATGTGAAGGTGATGAGCAGGTCAGGGCGACCATAACTCCTGACATAAGTCATTGCATCCTGGGTGTACTCATGCATGTGTCTTGGACCGCCAGTAAAGGTTGCTGGCAAAATCACCATTCTCCCCAATTCATTTGGATTCGTGTCATTGGCCATAGCATCTCTAAGATGAATGTAGTCATCTACTCTCAGTTTCTCTTGGTTTGTTCGGATGTAGAGTAGCCGTTCACTTTCGATTTTGGCGTACATATCTACTACAAACTGATGGAGGAGCTGCCGGGATTTTAATAAATGATTTTCATCTCCTACCCTTCTCATCAATCTGAATGCATAAAAGTCCATGGCAGATACCTTCTTTCCCGGTAGCGTGTCGCCTGTAGTTGGATTGATCTGAGTAATTCCAAAGTTATAATCGTTATTGCCTTGCCAAAAGATGATCGGGTATTGGAGAACATCGTACGATCTATGAGTCTCCGTTACTCTCTCTGTAGCCTGTTATTTCTTTTCTGTAGAACAATATCGCGGCTTTCAAATTCATTCCCCACAATAACAATCGCCACCTCATCAATTGTTGGTGCATTGAATGTCCGTGGATGGGCGCCTACTGGAGTCTCATCTGCTCTGATAATTATTTGGTAATCATCTCTTGGCATACGCTCCAGAGCAGTCTTGAACAAATTCACGTAGGAATTGTGTTCGTGGAGGAATTGTTGTATCGCCCGAACGATATGCTGTTTGGTGGTTGGAATATTGGAGCATCGTTGTCGAGCTTCTGCATGTTGGTCTCCCATGAAGAAAATCTGCAAAAATTTCGGCTCTTCATTCGTTCCTGGGAGCAGTGACCCTGAAAGATGGTAGATTTGTCCCTGTACTTTGAATGTAGGCATGAATCCAGGCTCGCCAATTTCTTTTGTTGCTCCGAAAGAGGTCATTTGGAAGCAAGAGTTGTACTTTCTGATGTGTTGCAGAAAGTGCTTGGAATCTGGTGTGGTTCCAGCCATCAAAGTGCGAAGTGGTTCAGGTGGTTGATTGATTAATGGCAGCTTGATTTTTCCATTTGAGTAGCACATCCCAGGCGCCTCACCATCCCATTTATAAGCTTGGCAATGGACACAGACCTTCGCCATGTGGCCAATCAAGACTGCTGGATGTTCGTGATAATCAAGTTCAGCATTGTATGCAAATGCAGCTTTTTTCAGATCTTGAAAAGCATGCTCTCTATAAGTGAAGACCCTAGTTTGATTAGCAGATAGGCGTTCTTCAGTCTGTTCTGGAATCTCATTTGTCCTGGAAGTGGAGGCTCTAGTTCGATTAGCAGATAGATGCTTTTCAGTGTGTTCTGGAGTCTCACTTGTCCTGGAAGTGGAAGCCCTAGTTCGATTAGTGGATAGGCGTTCTTCAGTTTGTTCTTTAGTCTCACTTGTCCTGGAAGTGGAGGCCCTAGTTCGATTAGCAGAGAGGCGTTCTTCAGTTTGTTCTGGAGTCTCATTTGTCCTGGAAGTGGAGGACCTAGTTCAATTAGCATATTGTCTTTGTTTAGTCTGCTCTGAAGACTCATTTTTCCTTGCCAATCGCGACCGTTTCGCTTCAGTCGAAATTTTTCCGATTGCTGCTCGCTTTTTAGGAGGCATCTTACACAGTGGAAGAATATTGTGGTCAGAATGAGCGAGCGTCTGTGATGGTCAGAGTTGTTTCCTTCACTTCAGTATTTTTATTCTCAGTTTTGTCGTCGTAGTTGTTGTTCTCTGTTGTTGGTGACAACAATTATTCGAACGCCTTTTCAGCATTTCTTAAATTGAAACTATACCTATACAATGGGCTGTGGTTGAGAAACTTAACTGATACCCGGCGACGTTGCCCGCCCCGTAAAAAATTTATATACGTATAGCTTATTAATTATTTCCTAATCAAAAAAATTTCTGCATGAAGTAAGAAAAAATTACTTTTATTTTTAAATATTTTAATTAAAATCTTCAGGCAATCGCTTGTGAATACACAATATTTTTTCTTTTTCCATCTGGTGTGTAGATGTACAAATTTTTGGGATTACCAACACGCGAACAGGTGACGAAAAGGTGTCAGTGTGAAAAACAGGGCCCAAGTAGGTTGATACCTGCCACTACTAACAACTGGCCTTGCGCTCTGTTGATTGTCATGGCAAAAGCTAAACGAATCGGGAACTGTAATCGCTTGAAAGTGAATGGCATTTCTTCGGTGAAATGCTTGTGCAGCGAATATTATTCAAACGCCTTTTAAGCATTTTTTAAATTGAAACTATACCTATACGATGGGCAGTTGATGAGATAAAGGCCACATTATCACTTACAGGATACCCTGTATATAGGCGAGCAGAAATACCCGGCGCTCTTCCCGGGTTTTCTTCAATTACTGGTAGGATCGGAAAAGTGACAAACCGTTATAAAGGAATAAACTGTTATAATAACAGAATTAAAGGTGTGACAAACCATTGTAAAGGCATATATTCTCGTCTGAAACGCATTGTTGGAAACCACAGTAACCAAAGTAAACGTTCCAAAAGTGATTGTTGAGGCCCGAAAACCATTGTTGCCCGACAGTTTTTTTGCCCATTTCGGGCATTTGCCCAGCTCTGACAAACTTTTAAAGTAGCCTACGGTTCAATCCCGGACCTGTTTGGTATATATGCAAAATCTGGCGACGATCGGTCTAAAACTGTAGATTTGTATAAAGAACACACATACATACTTTCACACTTATATATAAGATTCATAAATGCTTCATTCCGGCCATGTACTGGTTGACCCTATCTAATAACAAATGTTATTTTCTTTACATTTAGTAATCACATTGTAAGAATTATAAATATAATTTTTGTTAACCTTTATAATTATAAATAATACTGTCTTAAATCTTTTAATGACCAGTGTCCCCAACTGGGAACATCGGTTTTATTAATTAGAGAAAAATATTTTTTATTCATGAAAGCACTTGATTTTTTTTTTCTGAAGGAGTGAAATTCTGAACTTAGCACTTATGTCGTAAATTTAACTTGTGTTAAATCACCTTCTTTTCTGGGAAGAAAGAAATTTAATTTTTTTGGTTTTAATTTCAGTGTGTTTTCTGTGGACATGGGCAATTCAGAAATCATGCATGGAAAATTTTTTTCATACATTTTTCAGTTGATATCTTTAAACTGAAGGATCAAAAGAGGATATAAATGAAAAAAATGTGTGAAAATCAATCTAAATCTGAATTAGTCTTATAAAAGCTTGATTATTAAATTAAATTCGCCAAAATTACTGGCTTGACTTGAATGATTAGTGTCCTCTATACCTGCTGGGGAAAATTACTGGTTTCTGAAATAATTTTGTATGACTCCTTCCCTCTCTCTCCTTCTTGACAAAAAAAAGACACTTCAGCTTTAATTAGCTATAACTCTGTCAATTTTGGTGGTAAAGGTTCATAATACCACTCACAAACACATTGAAATCAAAATAAAAACTCAACATACTTATTGAAAATATCTGAATCATCAAGTGTTAGCCATTTTTAATTTTTTAAGAATTCAAACAAGTTGTATGTCATACCATCAAAACATGGATGTGTGTAAAGAAAATAAATGTGCATATGATCATTGAAAATAATTCTGAGGGTTTACTACATTGTAAATAGTATTGACTCTGTATTAATTGTTTCTTGAAGAGCAATTAGCTTAATTATTAAAATTAGCTTATATTATTAATTAGGCTTAAGAATTAGCCTTTGCATAGTGATAAGATTGGATACATTTGTATTGATTCACCTGTTTTTATTTTAGGTCTGCAAAGATTCTAACAGCCCTAGGTTTTCTAGATATTTTGTGCCATAACATAGATGACTGTGCAGTAAAAGTAGATGGTTTGAAGTATATCTTGAACATGAATCCTAAATCCAAAGCCAACGTTTTAAATTCTACAAATATTGGTCTTGAGCTAAAATCTAAACATGTGAAAGACAATGAAGAAGATTTTCTCAATCCTGGTCCAGAGGGAATATCTTTAGCTGGAGAAATCAGACTGAAACTTAAAGAACACTTATATGCATCCCCACAATCTCCCATTACTCATCGCCGTAGGAAAGCAACAAAATTTGAAGTGGATCCTTATTTCAACAAGTGTGAATGTGGTCAATGTACTAGTTGTTCATTGCTCGTTTCATGCCTTGGTATGAACTGGTTGCATTGCTCCTACCTTTGTGCGCAAGGTCTAACTACCGAGGCTATTCAAGGGTATGATAAAGTGAAACACTATCATAAAAAAGTATTGAAATCTAACATTGTCAAAGATGTTTTCCTGAATTTCAATACAAATGCTAGTTTCAAGGAGAAATATAAAAAATCCATGTGTAAGGACGATCTTGTATTTGCTGTAGGAATTTTAGTTGATAAAGCTATGTTACAATGTTACTCTGCCAATAATTTTGAATTTGCTCAAGATGCCATATCTGAAGCTCTTTCTTTATTGAAATCTGAGATTGCTAATCCAGAAATTTCTCAACCACATATGTTAGCACATGTTTTGTATCACAAGACTTTAATTGCCATCAGAGCGGCTAACAATATGCCATCCCAGGAAAACAATTTGTTTCAAAAATTTTGGTGCAAAGTAAAACACCCGGAAATTGATAGCCTTACAGAGAATATGTCTGACCTGTCTATATCAAAAACACCTACAAAATTTTTAAAATCGCATACAAAGCAATGTTTAGCTCCCATGAAGAAAAATTTGGTACCTTCTACCATTAAAAAAGCTTTGCTGAGTCTTCAGTCCAAGGACAGCACTTCATCAACAGAAGATGAAATAAATCAGATGAATCCTGTCATTCAGGTGAACTGTATATCTTCCTCTGCCAGTGTGTCTATTTCTCGAAATGACAATGTCTCCATCTTTAATTTTGACAGCGAAGGTGATGATGATGCATTTCTCAACCAAGGAGATAATTCTACAAAAAGCAGAAGCTGTAAGAAATCGGTTCGTAGACTATCTGTTGGCAAAAAAGTGAGAAGTCGACTTACACTGAAAGAAAAGAGCTCAAGAACAAAGTGTAAACGAGATCAACCTGTCACCAGTAAAAGTTCTTCAGATTGCGATAAGTCATCTGGAGAGCTTTATAAATTCTTCAAATCAAAAGCCAGTCTAAACTCTCCATCATTTATTCAAGCAGATGAGAGACAACCTAAGACCTATTTATCTAAGAAATCAGGAGTGAAAATGAAACAAGCAAAAGCCAAAAAACATCCAGTTAAAAGCTCTACTCTGGTTGAAGAAGTAAGAAATTCTGCTACATCTTTCCGTCCCTATTCTGATGCCGAAAGCATGTCTGATTCAAGACCAACTACCAGGACCCGAGCTAGAAATACAAAATCCAAAGGCAAACCAAAACCTGAGAAGAGTTTAATTACACAATTAAAACAGGGTAGGAATGTTCAGTGTATATCAGACTCTAGGATTGATTCTAAGAATTTTTCACCAGGTAGCAAAGCAACCATTATAATTTCAGATGAATCTACTCTAGGCATGCCGTGTGAAAACAGATTTTCTGTGGAGAAGATTCGAGATTGCTCCAGTGGTTTGGAACCTGTAGATAAGTGCATTAAAGGAAAAGATAGGTTAACAAAATGTGAAAAAGACAGTCTTTTGGACACAAAGCCTGTTCTTGCCAAACCGTCTAGCACTGATTGCTCAAATCCTTCAGGTAAGATATATACCACATTGACTCTCATCTTCAAATATTAATGCTTTTCGATAACATTGAATTACTCCAATGTTCTATTTTTCATATTGAATATTTCTCCATCAGCAGGACTGGACATGGCAGTGATTATTTCCGAGTTGAGAAGTGCTATAGCATCTGTGGAACATTATCCATTTTATAGCATTTATCCAAGTATGTGCAAGATTTTAGCAGTACTGGAAATGACATCACAGGAAGTAATTATTGGTTTAATAATTCAATTCAATTAATTATAAATATGGAATCATCTTTTATTTTTAATGCACTTATCTAAATTAATTAACCAAAAAGTGATATTTTTTTCTTGTAAATTGCAAATGTCTTTTTGGTAGAAGCATCTAATAAAAGGGGAGAGGTAATAAAAACGCATAAAAGTTGCATCAAAATTTCTCATTCTCACAAGGAAAATTGCAAACAGAAGTACTTGCTTAAATTACCTGATTGATAGTTAGTCAAACACTTCTATCTCCAAACTGACAGGATTGACAAAAATTTCGAGGTAAAGAGTTTTCAAGAAATAGTTTTGATATGAATATGTATTTTAAATCATCTGACTGTACTGGGTGCATCCGCAAAAAGTTGTATAATGAAATAATTTAAATGCTCATATCTCAAGAAGTATTCAGCATATATCAATGCTTTTGACGTTTACAGGTAGATCTTGTTAAGGGAAATCCAATGCTACAATTCTGGGTTTATGTCTTCTGGTCAGGCTTGGAGCCTGCTTTCATAACAAAATTGTTTTACTATATATCTTGAAATGTTAGCAACACAAATAAAAACCAGGGTTGTGTTTTGATGTCAAGAACTGGTTTAAACTATCAAAAACCTAAATGAATCAGGCCCGTCATTTAGGGGGGGCAATGCCCCCTGGCTTTTGAAAATACACTAAAAATGATATATATATATAATTTCATTGTATATATATACATACAATGAATGTATGTATATATACATACATACATGTGCTTTGCCCCCTCCCCCTGGAAAATGTTTGCCCCCCCCCCCCGGAAAAAGTTGAAATGATGCCCCTGAAATGAATGCTTTTGGATATTTTGAACACAATAGGTTGATAACATGATGAACTTTTTTTTTTGTATATTACATTTTATTTTTAAACACTAATTTATTACAATAATTAAAGCTAAATATGAATTATAATTTGCAATTTTGAATTTTTCAACAGACAGTCTAGAACAGATATATAATTTTATGGTCCATTTTATCTAAACTGCTAATGTTACCTAAACTGTTGATTACCTGTGTTCAATTTCCATAGGGAAATAGAACTGTTTATTCAAAATATGTGTGATAGGAGATCACAGGATTATGTTTTTGACATCAAAAACTTAGTATTAAAACAGTCAAAAACATATTGTCATTCTTACTTTTACACTTAAGCCAAGATTGCACTGTAAAACTTTTCTAAAAGTTCTTTTATAAAATTTTAATAATTCAACCAGCAAGATTATGGGTTGCATTAGCTTGAATGTAACCTATGAGCTCTATTGGCTGGATTTTTCAAATTTTATAAAAGGGATTTTATCAAAGTTTTATAGTGTAATCTCGGCCTTAGAATAAGTTATAAGAGCTTTTCATAAGCATCACATACAAGCCAGCACTCCCATTTTGAAGGGCATTTTAGTCCTGCAATTTTGTATTTTGATTGCTAAATATATTCTGATGGGGAAACAAGGGGCACAATATTCTGATGGGCACAATAAGGGTATTGTTTCAAGTATCAATGATTACCTAGATAATTTAATAACAGAAATCAGCATTACATATATAGTGTAAAAACTTTTTAAACACCTAATCTGTTATGAAAAGAGTACAGCAGATGATTTATGTCAATACACATATACTAAATAAGCAGTTGAAATTTTTGAAGGTCGAGAATCATGTTGAATTGAAGAATATCAAATAGTTCCATAGTTTTCCTTCAGCTTTTATGTTATGCTCTATTCACATTGTATATTTTACATGACATGCACATATATTGTCCAAAATAATTATGTATTCTTTGTAGAATATAGTGACTTTAAACGTTACACACACATGCAACCGATGTGTGTATTTTTAATGGGAATTTTTATATCAAAAAGCAATATTTAAGGTTTTTGACAGAGGCTTCTGATGTGACAGTTTAAACCGTCAAAAACCTGCTAACCCTGATAAAAACCAATGGTGTCGTCTGATACGCATTTTTAGGCCAAATCCAATGCTACCACTTTGGTTTTAATATGTCTTCTGGTCTGGGCACTAGGCTTGCTGCAAGCTTTTCAAGAAATAGAGTTTTGACGTAAATATGTGTTTTAAATCATCTGACAATACTGGGTACATTTGCAAAAAGTTGTATAACAAAATAAATGCTCATATCTTCAGTATATACCAGTGCTTTTATGTTTGCGGGTAGATCTCGTTAAGGCAAATCCACTACCCTTCTGGTTTTAATGCTACCTCTTCTGGTCTGGGCACCAGGCTTAGGGCCCGCTTTCATAATAAAACTGTTTTACTATGTATCTTGAAAGGTTCGCAACACAAATAAAAACCAGGGTTGGGTAACGAAATTGTTTTGTACTGTTTCGCAAGAGGTTTGCATCACTTATAGATGACATTGGTATCGTTTATTAGCTATTACAAATACAAATCTGGTGATACCAATTTAATTATGCCAATACCCACCATGATTCAAGGCACAAAGAACGTGTTCACATGAAAATTTGTGGTCGTGTCAATAACACAGCCTATTCTAATTTTTTGTGAGAGAAAGGAAAAACATGTCAAAATGGGGAAAATTTCAATTGACAGAAACAAATACTAAATTTTAATATGTACTAAATGAATTTTTTTGTTCAAATTGCAGAATCAGTGTACAATTACACTTAAAAATACAAATACATTAAAATATGTACAATTTATTTTTTCTTCAATACAGTTTTTATATATCTGATTTAAAATAATGTAATCTGTAATTGATGAATATTTTTTTGCTAGCCAGTGTCATCTATAGCAGCAAGAGCTGCAAATAATTTGGACTATAGCTTTGCTGTAGCTCGATTTGCTCTAAAAAATTATGTAGTGTTTTTACATTATGTTCCCCATTCTTTCTGTCACTTGTTAGTAATCCCTCTGAATCATCTGCGGCATTTTTGTCATCCGAGTTGGCCATACATTCAACAATAATTGTGGTATCAGTGAAGGGGTGCCACAAGTTTGTAGTGAACTGTCCCTTTTTACAAAATCGAAAAATTAAGTTTTGAGATTCAGATGTCTTTTAGTAATTTCTGACTTCATGTTCAGATATTTCATCTTGAGCATTGTGTTAAGAATTGTTAGAATTTGAGTGTACCACTAGGTCTGATCTATCACTGTGGCATCACAAGGTTTGTGGTATCACAACCTTCATGATCTCTGCCTGTGACTCAACATATTTGTTTTGTTCGATGTTAACCCCAATATGCTTATCAGCTTTGTGCACCTATGCTACGAGCATAAGCGGATACAAGCTCTTCAAAATGGAAAGGGAGGGGGTGGGCATTAGTTCCCCCCATCATTCATAGTATCCGACAATGATTGACAAGATCTATCATCACAATGGAAGTTGTAATATTACCACAAATATCTTTATCAGTTTCTTTCACCCTTGGGAAAAAGCCAGATTTATGTGGAAAAAAAAGAATTTCCGTGTTTTCTGGTTTACTATTATTATGGGTTGGCCTTCAAGGTAGAGAGTTAATCAAAAAATACTTCAAGAGGTAGGTGAAAATGCATTTTCAAATTTAGTAAAGTGAGTGCAGGAATTTTTTCTTAGAGTTATAATGTTTTGAGAAAGAAAGGTTTGACTATCTTTAAACAAATCTACATTTTAGCTTGTTAAAAAGTCTTATACAGTAAAACCTGTCTAATTTGGACACCTATGATTCCATTAAAATCTGTCCAAGCTAGAGAAGTATTGAAAATATTGAGGTAGAAAGTTATATTTTACAGCATCATTAAAATTCTTTAACTAGTAGAATATCACAAAAGAACTAACTATAATTACAAGCATTATAACCTTTTGAATATATGTTAGAAAATAATTGTGTACAAAATCTCTTTAATAAAAATGTCTTGTGGTGTATATCTAGTGCGGCCTAGAAACAACAAATAGTAGATTCAGTAGTGCCAGGAAGAGACAGAAAGAGAGATGAATCTGGCAACATGAGGAGTTGACACTTTTGGCCAGACCACGCGGTACTGATAGGAAAACTGTTCATCGACAACCGAAGCAACAGGTACGATGGCAGATCCTCCTCTACACACATAGACGGTACCAAGTCTGACTCAAACCACAACAACACGCTCGGGTAGGGGCGTACGTTTCAACCCTAAGTACAGCAACTTGTATGTGTAATCAGAAATCGTACTGTTGGTACTTGGGTGGAAGTAGTGTGGTGTATATCTAGTGCGGCCTAGAAACAACAAATAGTAGATTCAGTAGTGCCAGGAAGAGACAGAAAGAGAGATGAATCTGGCAAGACGAGGAGTTGACACTTTTGGCCAGACCACGTGGTACTGATAGGACGCTCTTCCATCACTTTACTTTAAACATGTAATTGTTCTTATATTATGTTAAATTAAAAAAAGGTTATAGTAGTTATATAAAGAAAAGGCTGGCTTGAGTTCTTTTCCTACTCCGACAAACTCCAATAGTCTTAAAATTAAATTTAACTGCAGTAATTAAATGTCAATTATATTAATAAGTTTTCCTTCTTTACTAACTTTTGTTTACTCATAATTGCAAGGTTAAAAGTCCAAAGTAAAGCTGAGTTACAAGCATTACACAGGAACAAACTTTACGTTAGGTTTACAACACAGACACACATTCCAACATATAATGTGTGTATCTGTGTTGTGAACCTAATCATTAGAAATTCTGAGAGGAATATGGACGAGGTGCATGTCTGATTCAGTAGTAGTAGTAAAGCGGAGTAAAAGATAAGCGTAGTCAATTCGATGGGGAAAACCTGTCTCTAATAAGCGGCACTACTAGCAGAAGAGCGAACTACAGAGTCGTCTGGATGCTGTTCTTTTCTTCCGATTCACTAATTATTTTTCCTGCCATCCTTATTACGTGGTTGCTTACTCTGTTTAATCTTATTTTAAATTGAAATTGTCTTGTTTCATGCCAATCCTTGGAACAGAATGTTAAACTTTATGCAGGATAGATGCAAAGGGAATTGTGTTTTTCTTTAAAAAACATGGTGATCATCAGTTGAACTTGCCAAGCAAGGAATGAATTATATAATAGACGTGTTCTGTGATGAAGGAAATCTCAAGCATAAAATGTCAATCAAACTGGATATGGCCGTGACTGTGCTATTTGCCCCTTTCTCGTCAGAGGGAGGCTATCAATTCAGCATCTTTTTTAACAGTGAGTGTCTACGCTTACTCTTAACCCAGCTTTAGTCCAAAGTGACAGGTTATACTGCATTATAATTCTTTAAAATTAGAAATGACTTGCTAGTCCATTGGCCAGATTAAAACCTGTAGGCTGGGTACCTAATAATGCTGACTCAAACCTGAAATGGCAATCTTAAGTAGCATTTCTGCTCAAGAAAGTTTTTAAAATACTCTCTTCTGATTTTGTCATCTACACAAATTTGTCTAGCACTTCTTTCTATCAACATTATACCATGCATGGATACAGTTCTCCACCAATATATGGAATTAATGATTTGGAAAAGTTATCATGAGACATTATGAGAAACTTCCTATCAGAGTATGCCAATTTAAATCATTGATTTAAATCAAAACTTTTAAATTGTTTTTGTTTACATAACTTCAATGATATTGTAGTAAAATTAACCTGGTATGATAGGCATGTTACTAATATGTGGTAAAGTTCATGATTAAAAAAAGTATAGAAGATCTTTGGGATAAATATGGACTTGAACTTAATCCCTAGATACAGTGCAGAAAAAAAAAGCTCCATTTCTAGATTATGTGCATGAAAAAAATTGCAGAAAAATATAGGCAGTTGAACTTAGCATTTCGCTTAACTGCACTAAGTATTTTTAATGCATTACAATGTGGCACTAGGGTTCCCCTGATTAAAAAAACAGGATTTTTAATTTTTTTTTTTTTTTTTTTTTGTATAACCCTTTGAATTCTATGCCCTAATTGCTGATTCAAAATAATAATAGTTGTTGTATCAACATAAATATCATTGGGGTTTCGACTTATTTTGTTTTAAAATTTTGAGTTTGCTCGTTTTTTACCAAACTCATTAAATCTATGAAAGAATAAAAATGTGTAAACTATTAAACAACATCATGCAAGTCGGAAATGCATCCATTAATTGTGTTAGAAACAATCTTGTCAGTAGAATGATTTATTTGATACTGAATGACTCTTTTGTTGTGCATCGAGTGAATCGAGATGTCTGCACCATATGCGTGATACTGAGTTGCCACCACTCATTCATTTTAATGGGGAAGGGGAAGCTCATGAATAAAAGCACTTTTCTTTATTAAAAAAACAATGTTAATACATGAAGTTAATTTGGGCTCAATGACCTTTTTCATGTTACATAAACACAGATTTTTTGTATATGTATTTTTTGCTTTTAGTTCATTTGTAGTTTATTTATTAATGCTTAATTAAATTAACAATTGGGAGAAAAAATCACTTGGGTGATATGAAAATATGAATTCTTGATGATTAACAAGATTTGCTTTAATTAATAAGCAGCCAGTTAATTTAAAGCCCTTTTAAGCCCTGCTTCCTATCATAACCATATAACCAACAGATTTTTTAACTTTTAAATCAATCTGTTTTAGTTCCAAGCTGGCACCAGGTGCTAAAAATGTTTGGTTGTGATAATGTGGCGAGCCCAGAGGCTTGACTGACCCAGAGATAAATCACACTGCCATCGCTGTATATCGCTGTCTAGTTGCTATTGTCATTGATTACAAGCTATTAGCCAAGTTAGTTCTGACTGTGCATTGTGTATCCCATTCAGTATATATTGACTCCAAGGAAGTAAAGTGATCAGCTCTTCTATAGCATAAAGATCGAACACACTCACCTGGATTGTGAGAGGACCAGTGGTTTTATTCCCTACATAAGGCTGTTGAATTTTTCTTTCAAAATTCATCTCTTATTTGTATCCAGTTGCCCGTACTTTTTGCGAGACACATTAGCAGCACATGTTTGTATAATTTCCATTAAATTTCTTATTTGTTTGCTGATCACTTTTTGTTCGGCAGACCATAGGCTTTTTTATAAATAAGTTTAAGGTTGGAAAGGGTTGTACTAGTAAAAAGCGAAGCTCTCAAATAAATTTTTCAATAAGTAGTACTAGTTCATTATGCTACATATTTTTTTCTAACCAAGCTGAACTACTAAAATAAATAACTAAGTGAAAAAAACAAACTAACTAAATGTTATGTGGAGAATGGTTCAATTCTGACGAAATTATTCAGCTCAGAATTATTTAATGAAATTCTCGCAATCATAAAATTTATTTGAATATTAATTTTTCATATTTTAATTGTTTTTATTTTATAGGATGAGGAAATGAATGATGAAGAAAAGAATTGTGATAAATACCTAACATCTGCATATCTTTTGACTGAGAGTTTCTCCGTCACATTGAGACATCGAGCTTTGATTGTCATGGCCAGGACTTGTTTGAGTAATCCAATGTGTGAGACTACCAGCTATGATGTCGGTGCTCCATTAACCAATGAATCAGCTTTTTCAAAATACAAAGAATTGTGTTTTCCAAGTGCAATTGAAAATGTGCCTTATTCCAAGCGTATGCAACAAATGATTGACAAAGCTGCTGAGAGCTATACTGTTGTACAGATATGCACAGTACAAGAACTGTGTGATGATACTACTTCTAGTGTGCCATCTGCTCCCAAGCTTATAATATGTCGCTATCGCAAGGGTACATCACCTTGCATAGTTGGAGTGGATAATTCTTCGAAATTTTCCTTCAACTTGTTGGAGGAGTTCACTTCCATCATGGCAGAAAACAGACTCACGATGGGGAATACAACCCCCAAACTATGGTGGTCGGCGAGAACAAAGCTTGATAGGCGACTTTGTAGTTTCATTGAATCTATGGAAAAGACATGGCTTGGAGGATGGAAGTGTCTGTTTATGGGGAGGTCAGTGGACAAAAGAAGATCAGAATTGATCGAGATTGCACTACGCAATCTTCCACCTCACTCATCAAAGGAACTAATTAGAGTAAGTGAACCTCCAAAGTTTAGAAAACCATTTGAAGTACCGTATATACTCTTGTATAAGCTGACCCCCCGCCCCACTTCAGGACCACCAAAACCGCAATAAATTGAAACCCCATGTTTAAGCTGACCCGAAAAAATCCGTGCATTTCAGAGAAAAAAAAATTCTTATATTTACAACAGAAGTGATTCAAACGTTTTAATCTGTTTCTTCTAAGTCTCCAAGCTCATGGTAATCCATTATATCATCGTAGGGGGTGCGGCATCTTCTTTTTGTCTTCATCTGGGCTGTCATCGCCATTGTCACTTTCAAAGGATATCTTCAGTTCCGTCCATCGCATTGCTGATGCAACACTTTTTGAAGGATCGGCGGAAACAGAATCCCACGCCTCATGTACAGGTTTCTTCAAGGCGCCACTTTTCTTTGTAGTTTCTTTGTTATCGGAACTCATCCATTCAATCCACAAATTCCTCAAATAGTCTTTGAGAGGCTTGTTGATGCTCACATCTAAAAGCTGTACAATTGACGTTAACCTACCTGGTATCAAAGCCAATGATGTTTTCAATTTTGACATCGGTTCTATGGGGTATAAGCATATCCCATACCAATAATGCCGGTTTCTCGAACACAAATGACTACTATACAAAAATGACTACTGATTGCGGGGGTCGAACAAATTTTTCCACAAAAAAACTCTGCTTATACACAAGTATATACAGTAATCTAATTTCCTAATCTGTAATAAAAATATTTTCTCGTACAAACTTTGTCAAAAATGTTCTAAAACTAACGGTCATAGGTCTTGTCAAATTTGTCCTCTTTGGGATATTTTATTCACAGCTGTCACCATTTCTAAAGACAATGTAATCAAGTAGAGAAAGCTTCATTATGGATGCTGCTCAACAAGTCTGTCACAAGCATTTTAATTACTGCAGTATCTTCATGACGCTTTCCTTTTAGTGGCCTTTTCATACTGGGGAACAAAATGAATCACAAAGCTATAGGTCAGGTGAATATGGGGGATGTGGTGGAGCATAGATACAGTGTTTGGTCAGATACTCCTGTACCAATACAGCAGTATGAGGCCCTGCATTTTCATGCAATAAGAACCTCTGTCCAAATATCTACAAATTAGGCTGTTAGTCTTACAATTTAGTATTTCGATTGGTAGATATATATCCTTAAGGGTATTGATTTAAATATCTCGGTGTGGTTATCTAGATAATTTGATAACAGAAATCCTCATTACATATATATGGTGTAAAAGAACTTTAACACATCTGTTATAAAAATTGTACAGCAGATGTTTATATCTATGCACATGTATAAGCAGTTGAAATTTTGGCAGTTCAAGAATCATCCTAAATTGAAGATTATGAAATCCTTTCATAGTTTTCCCTTCAGCGTTTATGCTATGCTCTGTTCAAATTGCATGTTTTACAAGGAACCAAAAAACATGTAATCCACATTAATTCTGTGCAGAGAATCATTTTACATTCATATTAAGTATTTATTATTTTATAACACATAGCCATTTTAAACACTACATGCAATTAACGTATGTATTTCCAATGGGAATTTTTATATTGAAAAGCGCAATATTTGAAAAAAAACGATGACAAGACCGCAGGAAAAAATTGCTACTGCAAGGAGTTCCCCATCGAGGGGTTGGTGTGCTAACCCCTCAATGAGTATAAAAAACAAGCCTGCCGTTCGGAATTGGCAATAAATTGTAGGTCCCGGTCTAATTAGTCCTCGTGTGCAGAAAATGACTGTGGTGCGATCAAAATGAGCAACATTTGAAGTTTTTCAGTTTTTTTTATAGAGGCTTTTGACCTGCCAGTTTAAACCATCAAAAAATTTAATATAGGCTATCATTTTGCACTATGTTTAGGAATTAGGCTCAAGTCTATATCTACCACGTCTTCTATATTTCTTTTAATCAAGATTTTTACCGCATTTCTATAACATGCTTACCACACAAGGTTATTTTTACTACAATATCATGGAAGTTAAATAAAGGAAAAATGTGAAATTTAAATTTTGTTAGTTAAATTAAGTGATTTAAATTAAGCTGATTTAAATCACCGTTCCCTGATAGCCTATGTGAGATAAAAAATATTCACATTTATTGTTAGAATTTATCGTAACATAGTTTATATGTTGACAAAATGATTTTAATCCTTGATTTAAGTGAAAAACAAAAATTCAAATAGATCTTTAGCAAAAAAGCAGATCTCTTTATAAAAAAATGTGGGGTGGCCAAAATTACAGGAAAATACAACACTGTCCCAGAAAACTAGTCATATGGTCACTGTATAACATCCTCCAAAAAAAACCCCATTTTTTTCCTCTTTTATTTGAGTGACATGTTTCCTTTTGGCAGCAAAATATTTTGTCATGTACAAACTACAGATTTTTCAAGTCTGGGAATCGGCTTTTTTTGAATTATTAAGAGCTTGTGTAATTTTCAACTAAATGCATGAACTAGCAGAAAATGTGGGTTCTTAAGCATAGCTTTATAAGCTGGTGAGTTCACATGGAAACACTTCCACTTCTGGATACATATCAGGTGACTGAACAAGCATTTTTTTGTTTGAATATCAAAGGTAGACAGTAAAAAAAATCAGTCCTGGAAATTCTCATATTACTTATCTGGATTTTAAGCCAATACAGTAAAACCTCCCTTTTGTGGACACCGACCAGACCAAAAAAAATGTGTTCGGGTGACCGTTAATTAGGGGTTTGAAATGCATTCTTTTTTTTTTTATGCAAGGGAAAGTTATTATTTGGCCACAAAAGAGGTGTGACCACATTTGAGGAGTGTCTGTCAATAGGGGTTTTACTGTGCTTGATATTTTTCATTAATAAATTGTTTCTTTTGTTTAGGTTTTTCTTGATGGTGCTACATATCTCACAGATAGGGAAATATCATCACTCGTCAGTGAAATTTGGAAGACTTCACCAGGAGACAACAAACATTCCAAGATTACGGCATACATAAAAAATGCAGTGAACTGCTTTTGCCCAGTCTCTGAACGAGAACCAGTTATACTGATACCTGATAAGGTATGTAATTACAACATATGCATGTTTGTAGAAATATGATCCTGATATGCTGATCATATTTCTTTGATCTCGTCCATCCCACACATGTATAATGTGATAAAACCTCTGTTTACTTATATTAGCAATGCCAGCTTTGCACCATATAACCTATAATTATGAAAAGCTTTGACTTTATGCTAGTGTCTTTTTATTGTGCGTCATTTCAATTTTCAGGAATATAATCAGACACCATGTTACATTTTTATTGTCCATGTCGCAACCCCCAAAAATTCTTTCCCTCACTTCTGGTTAAGAACTGCTAGTCTACACCTATTCTGTACTACTATCTGCGGAGGAACCATTTCTCTGCAGCCTAAAAACATCTTATGCCACTGGCCATTAAAGTTATTGTATTATATAATTGCTTCTTCATTTACACTCATAGAATCCCTGAATTCTACTCAAAGACCCACAAGGAGTTTGTGGAAGGTTAAGGTCCTGATTAAGCATCTTTGATTTGAGTCATTTGAATGAGATTGTATTATCAATGTTCCACTATATCTACTGCATCCACATGCATCAAGTATTCTGAACTATAATTGAACTATTTTTTCATACAGGATTTGCAATGCCTACCATGGGAAAACATGCCTATTCTCAGAAACTTCCAGGTAACTCGTATACCATCTGTGAGAATGTTGAACTATCATTTGGCATCTTGCGATCAGCATAATTATACGAATTGCAAGGAGATTGACAGCAGCAAAGCATTTTACATCCTCAATCCAGGAAATGACCTTCCCTCCACGCAAAAAGCATTCGAAAAAAAATTCAAGATGTAAGTTTATAATTTTATTATCTGTGACTAAACACATTTCAGGGGCTTCAAATTGAGGAGGTTGAAGTTTGCCGGAAGCAATCCATAATTCAATTTCAATATACTTACAGAGGCAGATTTATAGTTTTGGTGCCTGTGGGCTATAAAACGTTTTCTACCTTTTACCCAAGTCTATCTAGTCTAATTTTCTCAGACCCCCAATTTCTCAAATTTTTTCACCCTGGGATATACCTCTTCCCCATAAATATGCCCCAGTCTCTAAATCACTCTTTTGGTCATTTAATGATGTGATTCCTTACTCTACCTCACTCTTTGGGTTACTCCCATGCTTACACACTTTCTTGACCACTCACTGACCTAGCCTCTCATTTTCTAGGTCACTAATGTGGTCCTTCATAGTCACTCACTTTTTTGGTCACTCACATGCTTGCACACTCTCTGGGTCACTCTTTTGTTTGCTCATATGGTCTGATTTATGATTTTTCTGCCCTTCTAACATTCCAGTCTAGTTTTCTTGACCACTCATTTCTCAAGCTTCCTGCCACTCCGGACTTACCACCCTGGGCTGTGGCCTGCTTAATCCCCGACATCCCGTAAATATGCCGCTGTACAGTGAAACCTCACAACAACCACTAATGGGACCTTGGAAATATGGCAGGTATTGTTAAGGTACCACTATTGAAAAAAACAAACTGGGTCTGTGTAGTTTTCAGTACTAGTAATAATTAAAAAACATTACAGCAGCAGGACTCCCACTTGTCCTACTTTTAGATGAAATGTTCTACTTTCTAGATTTTGTCCTTTTCTTTTACCAAACACTGTCAACAAAATTCTTATAACATTTATTTTCATTTTTAAATGAAGAGGGAATCATCGATATATTGCCAAATAATATAGTAGATTGCAATTAATGATTCTGTCAACGCAGAAATTGCATCATGCTTTCTTTCAGGTTATTTGGCGGCGTATGTCAACCATTTGGTTTATTAATCTTTCTTTTGCTTAGTTTGAAGGCTCAACTAATTTTGTGTCAATGTTTTGAGTAATCATTACAAACTTCTGTCTGGACGGAAAAAAATACTTTAGTGTTTATTACTTTATGGTCTTGGACTATTCATTGTACAGTAACTAACATTCATGATCAAAATTATGGTGCACATTTTACGTATCGGTGAAACAACTGTTCACATTTGCATACATAAGCTTGTTCTAGGTTTTGTGATTCTGATGCTATCCAATAGCATTCAGTTATCTTCTGTATTTATAGGACGTGTGTGTGCAGAGGCATAAAACAATGTTTAAAAACCTCTGCAAAGAGCTAGAAATGGAAATGCTTCATTTGTAAAAAAACGATTTTGCTGGCATTTAACAGTAAAATGTAAACAAATCTCTTTAAAAAAGAATGGACAGCATACTAAAACCATCTACACTGCTCAAAACAATTAGGGGAGCAAGCAAAAAAGTGAAGAAAACCGTGCGAGACAGCCACGTATTGGCATACAATGGATAGTACACGCGTATCAATGCGCAATACAGAAAAAAGATGTAAAAAAATTTGGAATTAAGCTTTAATTCTTTGAAAATATGGAAAAAACATGAAAAGATTATTTAGGGCAACAATTTGGTTACATGTAAACGATAAAAAAAAGTACTGTTTAGACATGATGCATGAGTTTTAATAGGGCGTGTGGTCTCCTCGAACAGCTAAGACTGCTGCACACCTGTTTGCCATGGATGCGATGAGGTTATCGATCAGACTTTGGGGAATACTGTTCCACTCCTCAAGAAGTGCAATCTGCAAGTCTCGGACAGTAACAGGCGGCCTTGGTCGCGCAGCAATGCGTCGTCCGAGCATGTCCCAAACAGGCTCGATTGGATTCAGGTCAGGAGAGCACGCTGGCCATTCCATATGCTATATTGTTTCAGCTTCAAGCATGTTCTGCACCAGACGAGCTCTATGCGGTTGGGCATTATCATCCTGGAAAACAAAGGAATCCCCGATGGCTCCAGCGTAAGGGATGACATGAGGTCGCAGTATCTCGTCTGCATACCTTCGGGCCATCAAAGTGCCATTCCGAATGATATGCAGGTCCGTACGTCCGCCTATGCTGATTCCACCCCATACCATCCAACCAGCTCGTCTGTATTGCAACCTTTCACGAACAAATGCGGGGTTATTTCGAGTGCGACTGTCCCTCCATACCAGAACACATCTGGTGTCACACTCCAGACTGAATCGGGACTCGTCTGTAAACAGCACTTGGCTCCAATCATGTTGCTCCCAATCTCGATGTTCAGCAGCCCATCTTCTTCGGGCCGCACGGTGGCGTGGGGTCAACGGAATGCAGACCATTGGCCTACGTGCATAGAGCCCTCCCTCATGAAGCCGATTACGTACTGTTTGGCTGGACACCCTTCGTCCTGTTGCCAAGAGCAACCGTCTTTGCAGCTGCGTAACATTCTCTGTTCTGTTTCGACGGGCTGTTAACCGTATATACCGGTCATCAGTTGCTGTAGTGGCGCGTGGCCGACCTTGCCCTGGTCGACGTCTAATATTTCCTGTTTCTTGGAATCGATTCCACAGCCTTGCAACAACACTTCTGGCGACTCCAACAGCGTCCGCGACACTACGTTGTGTTTGCCCGGATTCCAGTCTGCCTATAACACGCCATGCCATGGATTCCAGTAAATCACGTTGTTGAGACATCCTCAAGTCACCTTGTCTCAAAAAAAAATACTGCGCAATCAAATTTCACAGTTACGGCAGTAAAACAGACGTTTCTGCAACATCCCGATTTCTGCCCTTATCTCCTTTTTCTGGTTTTTGACGTCATGAACTTTGATTTGCATATGAAGTTTTCTTCTTCCGTTTCCTGCTACGCTTTAAATTATGGATGATTCATTTTATGTTACTTATCGGTATACATCTTTGTGTAATTTTGTTAAAACCATGTGCTCTCCTAATTGTTTTGAGCAGTGTAGTTCACCTCGACTTATTTACATTGGACCTTGCAATTTGCACTGTGCTTTTGGAAGTGATCTCAAAGGAGTGCCATTTTAAAAAAAAACTTGCATGTCTTCATGATTTTCTGTGCATTGAGGAAGAGAGTTGACAGACTGGACTGTGGAATAGTTTGGAATAGGACTTATAAAAAAAGTAATATATTGGGAAAAGAGAGAGAAAAGAATTATCTGTGGTTGTGCTAATACGCTGTAAGAAAAAAGAAAAATTTTCTGCCATTTTGCTGTCTCTTGAGTCAATCTTATAGGGTAATGAAATAGTGTGCTATGATTTTTTTCTTTTAAAATTTTCTAGATTGAGATATATATATTTATTTATTTTGTGTTATGATTATATCGTCTGGGGAACTGTTCAACTTTTTCTAATTTTTTGAGTGGGAGCTCTGCAGCAGCAAATTATCAAGTTCTGAATTGACTGTGTTAAATAAACTGAACTGTTCCTCAAAATATAGTATATCTATGCGAGTTCTCTTATATAAATTTCAGCTAATTTTTGTGTACTGGTGCCAGTACTATCCTCAATAAGTTTATCTTTGAAACTTTGAACCCGCCATTAAGCTAGCAGTTACAATATAGTGACGACAGTGAAGAAAATACAAGTTGACGACAGAGGCTTTAACAAGAAAAACAGATCCAAGTCCCCACAGGAGGGTGAAGAGTAAAAAAGAAAAAGAGTAGTCAAAACTTATACAAGTCTGCTTTATGAAGAAATACCTGGGTGTTAAAGAGTTAACTTCAATTCCAATCAATAAGATACATTCTGTTCCAAAAAAAAAAATATGTGGCAGCTGTTTAGACGTTACCTACTATTATTTAGAGGTGGTGTTTTATTGTAATAAATGTAACTGTTGCAGTGTAATTCTATTTTTTTTTAGTGCAACTTATAATTTCTGTGTTTTATTTATTTATTTTTGTCGTTGAAGGTGTGAACCATGGGAAGGAATCATTGGTAGAATGCCAACGCCTGCAGAATTCATCAATGCTGTTTCCAACTATGAACTATTCATGTAAGTTGATAGTCTCAGGAATGTTAATAATGTATCATTTTGATAAAGGGTGAATTGTATGTAACTAACTTTAAAGCACATGTTTTATGTATTTATTCATTATGTATGGCATATACAGGGGAATCCAACCTGTTTTGCCAAACGAAAGGGGGTGTTAGACAAACCCAAGTGGATTATGAAACACCTCACCAACCCTGTCCTATCTCAAACCATTTGAGTTATGGCATATAGTTGATTATAGAAAAAAGTCTCAAGTCTGAAAAATTTTGAATTTGTGAAGTTTTTGAAAGACCTATAAGCAAACTAAGCACACATTTGCAAAGAGCAGAAGAAGTGCTATAAGGTAACACCAATTTCATTGAAATATCTGGTTTTAATGGCGAGCTATGATTGCTGAAAGATTGATGAAGTTCAAAATCGAATTGTCGCCAAAATTTTTAATTGCCATTTCTGCAACCACCCTTCTAGCTACAGTCGATCAAATCTACCAAAACTTGTCCATTCCACAAGCTTTTGGAAGAGTAATAAATCGTGTTCTGGTTCGCAAGATAATTAGCCTTTTGTTTGCAATATATCACTGAAATCAGCATTTGTCGAAGTATATATTAGATGAAAATTCGGAATCGGTGGTTACAGATTTTAACGACAAGCCTCTATCTACAGAATATCTGTATTTAATGGCAAGATACAAGCGCTGAGAGATCTGTGAAGTGAAGAATCGCATTGTCGCCAAAACCTACTAAAATTACTTTGATGAATGCAGATTGCAGTAATGTATTACAAACAAAAGACCAAATTTCTCTTGAACTAGATCACTGATATGGCTTATTGTACTCTCTTTTGAAAGCTGGTGCAATAGACAAGTTTTTGGTGAATTTGACCGAATTTAGCTAGAAGAGCGTTTGAGTAATTGGCGATGAAAAATTATGGCAACAATTTGATTTTAAACTTTGCCAATCTTTCAACACTGGTAGCTCGCCATTAAATCCAGATATTCCGATGAAATTAGTGGCACTTTATATAATTTTTTCTGCTCTTTCCCGATGTGTGCTTAGTTTGCATGTAGATTGTTCAGAAACCTTACAAATTCAGGTTTTTTTCAAACTTGGCGTATTTTTTCCATAATTGATTATCCACCGTATCTAAAACAGGTTGAGATATGACATAGTTGGTGGGGTGTTTCACTATCCACTTTATCTCATCTATCATCCCCTTTCGTTTGGCAGAATAGGTCAAATTCACCCTGTATATACCGATATACAACAGTATTATCTGTGATTGTCATAAGTAATCATTTCCTCATAAGGCAGTGGTTCTGGGGGTCTATTACGCTCACGTCGTTATACAACGAGGTCGTTAGTGACGTCACGCCCTTAACGCAAATTCTCAACGAGCCTCATAACGCAAATCTCAGCGACCAGCGTCAAAAACTTGATTTTTCTCAGCAACCCGCGGTATGTCGTTATCTATTTTACGAAAAACTCCCTGGTCTGAGAGTTGCGTTAGCTCCGAAAGGGATGGACCAATCGGATAATTTTCTCCGCTGCTGATATTCATCATCACTATTAACGAGTGCTGCAGCACGTGCGTTATTATTATTTTATTTATTTGTAGTTTTGTACGCGTTAGTGTGTGTTGGTTGTCCCTAATTTTCTAAGCTGCATTTTTTTTAATTCATCCGGATTCTTTTTATTTTCATCAAATATTTGAGAAAAAGGTAGGCTATGCACGCACATGATACTGGCGCGCGGGGAAATTTTCTAAATTATTACGTTTAAAAAATGATTTTCTATTGAAGTTCAATGACGCTATGTGAATTTGCAAAACGACTATCAAAAATATCATCATATATTACCATGTTTTTAACACATTTAATCTACCGTCTTGATGTTAAGTCAAAATCAAGAAACCTTTTATTTACATCATCAATTAGACAATTGGTTTCCTTGTGTCATACATGAAAATGAAGTGCCACCAAATTTACACTGTTGTTGACATCTTTTTTTTTTTTATACACCGATCAGAAAATGCACTCAAGGATTAGAAAAAATTTATTTGTTGATTAATAAAATTTACTTTGATTTTTTTATAGTGTACTTAGTGCGCAGAGTATAGTGTGTGTAATGGTGTTTACTGCATTACACGTCTGTGTACTGCACAGAAAGTAGCAATACTTAATTGATATTACAAAATATCAATGTTATTAAACGAATTAAGAAGGGGAAAATCTGGAGACGTTTAAATATATATTGACGTCGATTTTGAACGAGGTGTAAAAAAAAATATTGAGCGAATTTTAAAATGTCTTGAAAACATCGCGATAGAGAGGTTTACCAGTTAAATAATATTCTTATATTGAGATGAGTTTAAGATTAGAATAAAGGCATTTCCATGCAAGATTTAAAAAAAAAAAAACGTTTTGTAGAGTGATTTATCTTTTTACCGAGTATAATTTATACCGATTTACCACTATGAATAATTTTTTCCAATCAGTATGTGTACAGATAACATTCTAAACGATAATGCTGTCTCTAAATCATGTTACTAAATTAAGTAACGTAATTCAGAGAATTATTATTCATTATAATGAACAATTTGATAAATTAATAATGAATGAATAATTTCCAATTCTAACTAATTCGTCTCCGTTGCTCTCACCTTCATCGAAAAATGTACGCGCGAGCGGCCATGTTTATTTCCGTAACGCGAACATAACGAGTGGTCTCCGGTTCTCGTTAGTTAACGTTTTACGTAGCGATGTCGATAACGAATATCGCTAGTAACGATGTGAGAAAAATCAACCTTTAGCGATGGTGACGTAAATCTATCCCACAATGCACCGCAAACCCCAAACACGTTTGAAACGCGGGCATAACGACATGAGCGTAATAGACCCCCTGAACATTTCTTCATCCACAGCGCAATTGCCCAATTCATGGTTCAGCTGCAGCTCTCCAGAATATAGTTTGATAGGTATTTTCCCATGTAAAAGAACCACTTCAAAACATAAATAAACACACAAATCAATATCTCCAGCTCTCTGCGACGTCCTTAGGAGCAGCAATGCACACTTTAAGAAACCACCACCATAAGGTATTGTTATCCACCTAAAGGCTATTTACTACTGTAGGGGGGCAGAAGGTCTACCCTTCTTCTTTTATTGTCAAAAATTTCCGTACTCTTTTCACAATGTTTTAATCGGGCCGCTGTAGCTTCCGTGATTCGTGTGATGCTGTTTTCACAATAGCCTTTCTATAGCTTAGGCAATGTAAGGTATATAAAAAAGAATCCTTCCTTCTCAGTTCTTGGTCGGCTTATCAGATCACAATTACTTGATCGAAGGACTTTCTCAAGAGGATTTTCTCAGCCACCTCGTTGAGCATTTTGCCTGTTGTGGCTTTGTATTTGTATGTTAAAAAATTGTCATCATCCATAATATATATTAAACAGTTTCATTCAAACTCCTCGTAATGGCTTAGTAATGATTGAAAAAATGTAGAATTTTAGATTAAAGGGAAAATGTCCCATTTCAAAACAATGAAAAAATGGCACAGTTTAACATTTTGCAACCAGTTACACGTAGAAAAAAAATGGAGCTGTTCCGTTTGGTGGGATATATGATGAATATGACACATATGACCTGTTTAGTCTGACGGGATATGTGCCATCATATTAGTTTCCAGATTTGTTTCAGATATGCAGTCGTTTTCTGTATTTGCAGATTTCATATTCGCTGTCTCTTTCCCAGCTGATGTAGTGGTCGAGTGGTCATAGTGATGGACTCGCATCGCGAGGACCCAGGTTTGAACCCCACTGTGGTGATCAGCTGAAGTTGATTTTCTGTTGTTCCCAGCTTCGAATTGTGAACGTGAGTCGATTACCCCATTAAAAAGTCTCACCACAGAGAGCAACACTACTAATACGAATTACGAAAGCCTGGATAACCAAGCGGAGATCGAGATGTTGTTCGGAAAGAAAATTCACATTCCTCTGTGGGGAATCGAACCACCAATCTCTCACTGTCCGGGCGAGTGTTCTAACCATTGAACTACAGAGGACAAACATTTTCAATCCTTAGAGCATATGTATGAATGCCCGTTCAGCATTCAGCCTCCAAGGACAGCCTCCAAGCTCAGCTAATAGCCCTTACAACGTTAGCCCCCAGATGGCGACATATAGAGAGAAACGTTGTTCTTTCCGAACAACATCTCGATCTCCGCTTGGTTATCCAGGCTTTCGTACTTCGTATGAAAAGCGGAGAGTGGCATCGTTTCTCTCTATATGTCGCCATCTGGGGGCTAACGTCGTAAGGGCTATTAGCTGAGCTTGGAGGCTGTCCATGCGCAGTCCCGTTCAGCATTCATACATATGCTCTAAGGATTGAAAATGTCTGTCCTTTGTAGTTCAATGGTTAGAACACTCGCCCGGACAGTGAGAGATTGGTGGTTCGATTCCCCACAGAGGAATGTGAATTTTCTTTCCGAACAATATCTCGATCTCCGCTTGGTTATCCAGGCTTTCGTACTTCGTATGAAAAGCGGAGAGTGACATCGTTTCTCTCTATAACACTACTAATGTTCAACATTACACTTCACTCCCAATTTGAAACACTACAAACTGCCATAGCATAGATAGCAGCAATAATTCATTCACAACACCATATGTACATTCAGACTGTTAGGTGTACACACTCACACTTCTGGCACAACTTAATCGGTAATAAAATTACCCATGGCGATAGACCTGAGTTGTGCTCTGTTTGAAAGAATGGTAGGTGTCCTCCCAGTTTTCTGTTGCAGAACTAATTCTGCAATAATAACACACCATTGCAGTGCTAATTCTCATATTGGAACAAAATATAAATTGCATATATTAAATGTTTTAAAACCCCTCCTGAGAGAGAGAGAGAGAGTGAGTCAAGTCCTCTATATGCCTTCTAACTCCACATCTAGCTGCTTGTTTGGATACTATGCAAACATTTATGACTCTCTGTACACATTACTCAATGATGATTGTGCAAGCATTCAAAGAAAATACTGGAAACGTCTTAAAATCATGGATGAATTTCACCGATGTCATTAGCATCATTACTAAAACTGTGGAAGCTATAAATTTGGGAAAATCTTGCACTAGAACGTTTGGTCACAATGTGTGCACAAGGATACATCAACTTCTACGGAGCCAGTCGAAAAGTTTATGAAATGTATAATATATATACGTTATTAAGATATATATGCTAGCAAAATAGGTGATGGAGAAAGGTTCAATAAAGTGGAAGTAAATTGTATAATATAATTAACAGCAATTCAGAAATTGACAGAGGAGGGATTAATCGAATTGACTTCTCCTGAAGCCAAAGTGATATTACATGATGATCAAGATTAAGAAGCGGATGACAAGTTCATTATGAGTAACACAGTGGGCTTCATAAGTTAAAATCATCAATGAATTGTTTCCTTGTAGCACGTTTCTCTTATGTGGAAAAATTGGAAGCACACTCTTTCAAACCAAACACGGTCAAGGCTCTATTGACTAGCCAATGTCGAGAGGCGTTATAGTGTAGGAAGTTAACATACTCTAACATATTAACTGCAATGAAGAAGAAACAGCTAACACACTTCTGCTAATATTCTTTCAAGAAAACATCACTGGGGATCAGTAAATGCCATTTTCACTTCTGCTGCACAAAGCAGATGTAAATGAGATGTCTAGAAAAAGTATGAATTCATGGTTTGAGTTATTCACAGATTTTCCGTATGCGCAGTCACCCCGCAAATGCAGAGGGACGACTATAGTTATCAGTCAGTTATCGTTATCAGAACTCCAGAGTTCTCAATGTGATCACATTAAGTGGCATTCATTGTATTTTGATAATAAGATAAAAAATTAACTGGGTTTGAATAATTGTACATTTTATGCCCAGTTTCATTATGTGAGAAATTTTTCATTGCTGTCCACTGTATTTTGACAATAAACTCCACTGGTGCCACTGTGATAATTGGCTAAAGTTAGTTTTCTGTGGTCCCAAACTTTGAGGTGCAAATACAGGCCAATTTCCCTGTTAAAGTCTCGCCACAGGGAGCAACAAGCCTATTTAGTGAAGTGTAATGATTGAAATATTTGTAACGTTTACAAGCTTACACTTCAAAGAAATTGAAGACACATTGTATTTTACTTGAAGCTTACACTTCACTCAGAATTTGAGATATAGATCACAGCACTGAAAAAACGAGACATAACATTAGATTCATACTCAGATTGTTAGGTATGCACTTTGTTCCAGTCTCTGCCACGAAAGCCAGGCTCAAAGAGATCTCGACAACAGAATAACTCTAGTGGCAGAGTCTTCCCATTCATTAATTTATTTCGATAATGAAATAAAAAATGAAATGGGTCAATAGCTTTGAATAATTGTGCATCTTATGTCCAGTTTCATTATGTTTGAAATTTAAAATTTTTTTTTCCCCGTTATTACCTGATTGTAAATCATGGATTTCTTACTTCACCAAATATTTCTTTTAATTTGCAGTTATCTGGGTCATGGAAGTGGAAGAAGATTTCTTGACGGAGAATCTCTAGATATTAGGACTTGTGAAGCTGTCTCTATTTTAATGGGATGCAGCAGCGGCTCATTGAGAAAACCTGGACCTGGTCTGGAAGTAGCAGGCACGTCACTCAATCATTGGCTGTGTGGGAGGTAACCATTATTCGTTTTAATTTACACATCCTGCAAAATTTCCTTTTTTAGAAGCGAAATTCTAACCTTCAAGATTGATATGGAAAGTCTAAGTTCCTACCGTATAAACTACTCTAAGTCATTGAACTGGAAATGAACTCAAGAAAAATAAAAGATAAGCAGCACATAAAAAAGACTGCTTAAGTGACTTGTAGCAAGCAACTCATGCCATGTTTTCTGATCACTTAAGTGACCTGCAGAGCAGTGTTCCAGATCACTGAAGTGCCCCACAGCACATTTCTAGGTCACTTAAGCAGGACATTTACTGATCACTGGAGTGACCCATGCACATTCCCAGTTCATTCAAGTTACCCGCAACATATTTACAGATCAGTTGGGTGACCTGTAACCAGGTTCTAGAGCACTTAAGTGACCCCAGCACATTTACAGATCACATGATGATCAAGATTAAGAAGCGGATGGCAAGTTCATTATGAGTAACACAGTGGGCTTCATAAGTTAAAATCATCAATGGATTGTTTCCTTGTAGCACGTTTTTCTTATGTGGAAAAATATAAATGACCTATGGCGGTATCCCAGATCACATAATTGAGTGACCTGTTTTCAAACTGATGAAGAGGTAAGCACTCTCCTAAAGGTTTAGCTCCCTCCTTGCTTTAAAACAAATTCTATGGGTTGAATGCATGCCAATGTAGTTTTTGTAAGTTGGGAGACCAATTTCCCACCTCTTTTTTCTGACAATTGGTGCTAAACCTACCTTGGCCTTTTCTCTAATTTGTGACTGTCTCATTTTGTGACTTTTTGCCACTTGAAATATTTCGGAGTTCACAAATTTTGTGCTTAAAATTTCAAATATGACAATTATTGATGAAAGTTTGTGATCTTGAAAAATATTCAGAGCCTGAGGTCTAAAACAAAATCGTCGTGACTTATGTCTATTATATTTCTCATTAATTTTTGAATGTTTCTTTTCAATTTCAGCCCATGTATCGTCGGGAACCTTTGGGATGTCACAGACAAAGATATAGACAGGTTCACCGAAGGTTTTCTCGAGAAATGGTTGCCTAATTATAGCCAAACTGCTGAATCTGGGATCAGTGTCTGCAGGGCCGTCATCTTAGCGAGAGAAAAATGTCGTCTGAAGTATTTGATCGGTGCCGCTCCGGTCGTTTATGGTCTACCTATCCGTGTGAAAAATGGGGTATGACGTTTTATGGCTTCGGATAGATGGTTGTGAAACATTGCGCATTGGGGTTCACCTGTTGTAATTTTTATGCCTTTGTGTGATCTTTAATGGAACAAATTTTTATACACTTTATTTTATTATAGTCAGTGACGTTTATAACTTGCCAAATAACTTTGTAAATTGATAGTTATATTCAAATGAAATTTTAATGTTTTTCAAGTGATACTGTTTGAAGTTTATCTTTTACCTTTGCTTTTGACTCCTTCCCCCCCCCCCCCCCCCCCCGTTGGGGAAACGTTGAGAACAAACTCAAACGGACGACGGTCTTCGAACCCGAAAAAACAATTTTTATCAAATGATGGCCGCGAAAACCTTATAGACTATGAAATATTTTGTTATGTTGTTTGTTATTTTATATGTAGAAGGCAGATGGCAGCATGAGTATAACATAGAACAAACTTAACTCTGACAACATAAGTATGTTACTGCCATACATATGTGCTGTGATATTACAAACCGATTGTAAGCAGAACTAAAGTTATTCTTTCACATATTCTAGAATGAAAAATAGTGACCATAAATGAGTAATAACCGGGATGTTTATGCTAGGCCTATGGGGTCACATTACAATACAATTAAACCTCTCTGTCTCGAAACTGACGGGGTAGAATAACATCATGAAATTTTTAAAAAGTTTAAATTTTGCCATTTAACCACAGATATAAGCCATGGGTCTGTGCTCATTTCAGAGATTTTCCAAAATTTCTAAAAAATTATTGGACGAATCATTCTGAAATTTTATTCATGCAAACCCTATGCTTATATACCATGGGAAACCAACTTAAGTAGACCCAAAATGATAAAACTACAGCTAGACACGTTTCGGAACTGTATGAAGTTACTTCTTCAGTAGCAAAGAAGAAAAATTGAAAGAAAGCAAAAAAAAGCAAATACTCCATATCGCCGGAGTTACTCGCTGTTCATGACACAGAGTCGAAAAATGTTTTTTTTTCTCCATTTAGACTCTTTGTCATGAACAGCAAGTAACTCTCGTTACATGGAGTGTTTGCCTTTTTTGCTTTATTCCAATTTTTATCTTTGCGACTGAAGAAGGAACTTTATACAGTTCCGAAACATGTCTAGCTGTATTGCTCTTATTATTTTAGGTTTACTTAAGTTGGTTTCCCATGGTATATAGTCTCACCCAAAAGGTAAGTCCACATTTCTGCGTAGGTGAAAGAACAGTTTGCATAACAACGCAGTTGGATGCATAGGCCTATTCTATGTTTAGTGATTCTGATGCCGCCTAATAGCATCAATTGTCTTCTGTATTTTAGGGCCTGCAGATGCATAGACAATATTAACAATGCTCAGCAAAGAGTTAGAAATAAAAGTGCTTTATTTGTCACAAATGATTACACTGGTATTGTGTAATCAGTAAAATGTAAATAGAAACGCACTAAAACCATCCGGTTCACCTCGACTTATTTACATTATAAAACTTTGTAATTCACACATTTTATACTGTGTTTTTGAAAGTTGTCTGGAAAGAGCATCATTCTTAAAAAATGTATGTCTCTTCATAATTTGCTGTGTGCATTGTCAGAGAGAGTTGACATACTGGACTGTGGAAAACTCCAAAAAAAGAATGCAATTTATATTACGAGAAGAGAATTATCTATAGTTGCTAGTACAGTTTTGGCCAAAAATTGTATTTGTAACCAAGTCATTTCGCTTTGGCTTGAGTCATGTAGACTCTGTCAAATTTTCACATTTATTCGTCAAAACTGGCAAATTTTTTATATATTTCATAAATACAAAGTTTACATACCCCTAATGACCAGCAACAATAATGAATAGTTAATAATGCACGTAGTCCATATATTTTATTATAAAAAGGTTTTTTTTCCTTCCAACTTTGTACTTGCAAGTCACAAATGCATGCTACAATGTTTTGAATTTTCTGCTACAGATGTGCAAAACAAGTGGAACGAAAAACAATAAGTAATTTTTAAAAGTTTTCGATTATTACATGAAAAAAAGAGCGAAAATATCATTGAGATTAAAAAAATCTTATTCGGAAAAGCACAATTCGGAGAAAAAATATGTTTTAGGCACAAAATGGTAAGTTAGAAAAAAAAATTCATTAGCTGGAAAAACGGCAAGACAAAGTCAAAAAATATATAAATCGATATCATTCCGCAATATAAAATCTATACAAGCTATTTATCAGATATACTGAAAGGTATCATTTATCAGCTTTAATGAAAAGCCAATCGCAGAAGGGAAAAAAATTAGAAAGCTTGCAAAGCGTTTTACTCAATTCATAAAAAATATACAACGACAATTATCACGCATTCATCAATGCAGGCAAATTTTCTGTGCTCTTGAATAAAAAGCGGCCGGAGGGAGAAGAAGAGTTTCATTATCAAAATTTTTATGGTGTCATTTAATGATGCTTCAATTCCTCTGTTCGTCTTCCAAAAAAATTTTATACGCCGATTTTCAGTACAAGGAAGCCCAGAACATGTGATTCCACATTTGAAAGAAAAATTTCAACAGGAATACTCGAGCGTAGTTTCAAGTGTGTCGTGTATCTCTAGCTAGTGATTAGTCTATAATGTGTATATATATATATTTTATGTCAATTAAATTATTATAAGCAAAAGTAATTTCCCCAATAAACTGGTGGTTTTCAAAGTGTTCGTCGAGCCTAGAATATTGTTTATACAAAATCCACATTATACAATGGTTTTTCGTTGACGTTGTTACAGATGTATGATTGAGAACCTCGCTGTAAAAATTACTTCGCATGAGGATAGGGGGAGATGTGTTGATTTGATATTTTGAAATCAAGACCCTTAATTAGAGTTCTGAAATAGTTTTCAAAGAAAAACAAATGTTCAGCACAAAATTTTACTCATAAGGCGTGAACCAGGTTGATCGTTCCACAAGTTTTGATTATGTTACATGTACAATAAGAATGGAAATTTTCACGTTACTTTTGAAGTATTTATAGAGCGCTAGATTGGGTTGCCCGTGGAATTTCAAAGGCCAAGTGAAACTGAAGGAAGCCAGTGTCTCTCGGCTGTGGATGAGGAAACACATACCAACAAATAACCATCGCTCCTGTTAAAACCCTATCTTCAGACGTCCAAATAAGGCAAAAGTTCTATTTCCCAAGACTGAGCAATCTTACCTGCATTCATTGCGATGAGCAAAATAGACAGCCAAAATGTTAGAAAACGGCACTGATCCCTTGGATTAAATTCCTCTCAAATTTTTTTCCAACTGGAAGAAGCATCTGCGAATTATGACAAAGAGACCGCTGTCTATAACATCAAATAGAAAAACTTGTTTCTGGGATAAACTGTCCAACCGCATGCTTCCAAGTATTGTGCAAAATAAAACATTTGGGGGCCAAAAATCTGATCTAATTCAAGAAGAAAAAACCAGAGCCAGCCAAAAAGTTGAGGGTAACTAAGCAGGCTAATAAATGTACAGCGTGAAATTTTAGTAATGGGTGATCAAGAACTATAAAATTTAAATAGCCTGCAGGTATCACGCGAATGGATCTGCAGTAGCTGGAGAGGAATCTATACATAAGCGCTATTTAATTGATATTCTCACCTTTATTATGTCAATATGACTGTATCGTCATCAGGAGCTGCCCGCCTAGTGGTTTACAGTGTTGTTCATGCAAAATATGCAGTTGTGCCCGCTAGTACCATCTGGTGGTGCGGACGATACACAAATCTGGTATGGTTGGCGATGATTGACCACCTCTCCCATGGCCCTGTCATATACGGCAGCATGACATAATTTCTTTGCCTATATTCAGCCGCACTTCACAGCTTGCTAATTAACTTCACCTGGGGAGTTAAGATGTCTTACCCTTGGGAACCTCTCCAATCTTCCATGTTCTTAAACTTTACACCAGGCTGCTTCACCATGTAAGGCTTCCTAAGGTAAAGGAACAGATGAGTCAACATCAAATACCTGACTGATGAAGTGCCTCAGTGTTTCGAGATATGAACCAGCAATCCATGGCAGTAACAATTTTAATCCAAATTTGATAATTTGTAAAATCTCAAATCTAGTTGTTAAACATGTGGAAATTGAAAAATGATTTTGATTTCAATCTAGACGTCGTTGTTGACTCATGATACTCATTCTAAATCCTGTTGCGTGATCTGTCACACAGGTGCCAGTGTGATAAATCTGCCTTCGTTCCAGAGGCAGAAGAAAAAAAAAAACTTTTCCTCATTATAAATATGTATGTATAGAAAATTATAACAGACACATTTATTTATAACAAACACTTTCCATTGAGAGAGACAGGCTTCAGTATATTTTTCTAATTCATTTCGTGGGTAACATGTTCCTATAGGTGCCCGTTAATTGGTTCTACTGTATGTCTCACCATAACTACATTGAAATGTTCACAGTTTTACCACACTGTGTTTTCTGAGATAAAGAAATAGTGTGATTTAAAATTGTAAGAATGTTTTATATCGCTCCCCACGCCAAAATCATGAACGTGCAAATTTTCACTTTTTATACGTTGGTTGGATACCTTATTTTGCTATCTAAGTTTTATACCCAAAACGATGAATGTGCATCACTATTGAAGCAGGTGTTATGAAACATTTCGGGAAAATAACTTCCATAGAGTATCGTGGGTAGAGTAAACATTCAAACATCATTTCCCACGTTCATTTTTCTTTCTTTCTGCATATTCATGCTTTTGGCATGAGGAGGATGATATGCTTTGCAGTTTTTTTTACAATTAACCTGGTTTTGCATCTCAGAAGGTTTCTATTGTATTTATTATGTATCAACAGCAGGGTATTACATAGCCAAATGCAATCACTGAATGATTGGTGCTGCAATGTGGCAATTAATAGCAGAAAAGGGTTTCGAAATCAACCTTGATTCTGTGAGCAATAGAGAAGTTCTGTGATATATCGTAAATTGGGCCAACTTCGAACTTGTCAACGATCAGAATATCTAAAATCGCTAATATTTATTTGAGCTCCACTTTTTATGTGGTACTGGTTAATAAAAAAACAGTGAATCAAATGAAATTTTACATCGCTTTATCATGCCTACCTTCTTAGAAAGAATCTCAACAAAATTATGTACCAGGGGAAGAAAAATGTTCTGGAGCCCTCTAGTGACAGCCAACCAATTTATGTATAGAAATAAACGTAAAAAAAAACCCAATATTATCGAATCAAAAATCTTATTTAATGCACAGTGTCGTTAAATAAGATTTTGCGGGGGAAGACAATCTCTATAGGTGTGATGCATTTCGCTTGTACAAAATCTTGAGAATTTTTTTTTCCCCTCATACTCATCCAAAAGAAAACACAAAATCAAGACATCCTAATTAAGATATTGAAAAATACAGAGAAAAAAATATATATTTTCACCCTGAACTGAAATTCCACGGCATAATAAATAATTATGGACTTAGAGAGCAATGAGGGTTCATCCAAAAAATATAATATAACATATATAACAATTTCCAATCATTCACCGAGAGCACAAGATAACCCATATTGATAATGTAAGGGAGAAAGAAAAACAAATCTACGAAAATATACATTTTCCCTAAAAACATAAAATGCTCTTTTAGGAACAGACGATTCTTGAATGTTGACATGATCATTTTCTTTGGCATGAAATAACGGCAGTTGTTTATTTCCTTTCATATTTATATTATATATTTATATATATTCCATATGATTATATGCGGAGGACAGGATATGGTTGCGAGAAGATGACCATTACACATTCATAAATTATAACAACACAAAAACATACAATAAATAGGAATTCGTCCGCCATTGAATCTATTTTTTCACACTTCTGATATTCTTCACATTTCAGAAACTGTCATGATAATCGTGCAGGGGTTCCTGCTCGATATTAATACCTCACCATTGGGGCAAAAATATTTCCCTATAACTGGAAAATATCAAAACTGTAGAAATAAGTTCTGGTATTTGGCATAATTGACAGGGATTTGTCATCTGGGGATGCCAAAGAGGTTTCATATTCAAAACATAAAATTTCAAAGGCTTTATTACTAGGGCTCGACAAATTGATAAAAAAATTTAGTCACCAGTCAGACACTGCAATGTAAATTTTGTGATGTCCTCAGACAAAACAAAATCACTTAAGCCTGAAAATAACTCGCTAACAGAGCTATATCTATGTAATGCACAATAGCGCCCTGTATCAGTGAATTTCAGAAGTTAGAAATATTTGGAAACTCATGTGTCATTTTATAAGGATTCTCTCTAAATGATTTTTGAAGGCTAACTTTCGAAATTGGTCATGAGGGACACTGTTGTTGCATAGCATGCAGTAAATCTCCATTCACGAGTTATTATCGCTCATGAATTTAGCATTTACTGGATGCATACATACAAGCTGAAGTTAAGTATGTCTAAGTCCATTGATTAAATTTAGCTTTCGCAATGGTAAACAAATTGAGGAAAGACTGGAAAATTAAGTGCAGGCATCTTTGTTATCTACAGATTGAATTTCTTTAATGGCCGTATTCACAGACAGAGTTTAACTGCAATCGCAGGTTAAAGGATTAGAACTCGACATAGATTGGCTAAAATCCTTGAATTTAATCAATCCGTTTCAATCTCTAATCCTTTAATCTGTCAATGCAGTTAGCTGTAAATAAGTAGAACCTTAACAGAGTTTATGTGGCCGATTCATATCGAGCTGTGGCACCGAAAAAGCTAATTACAACTTCAGTGAAACCCACATATTCTACGGACCAAGAAAAAATGTTGTAGAGATTATCCTTACATACAAAATTTACTTTTGTGCCGTACAAAGAAAAAGCAATACCAATAACTTCCTTTTAGCTTTGTGATCCTTTAGTACAAAATATTGATATATTATTAGACGGCTTCAGAAAAACGAAAATAAGTGACGAAGGTAAAGTCAGTATAGTTTCAAAACAGTTTTTAGCAAAATATAAAAGATAGTGTTATAGTTATTTCAAAACCTTCAAGTTTTAAGTAGTTTAACATTAGACTATAGGTAATTCCAAACAAGATTGTTGTAGAGGGATCTATCTTTATATTATCATTGTAATGAGGTTTCACTTTAAAGATACAGTTGACACTCAATTTTACGAAGCTCTAAATTATGAACTAACTTCCCAAATAATATACTATTCCTTTACCTGCCTTTCCTATTGACAAACTTTTCATGTCTGTACAGCATAGCTGCCAAATTTTCCATCATCAGAATTTTAGCATCATCTCTCAACCTCCCAAAAAGTTCTTAAATCTCCAGAATTTAAAAAAAAATCACAAATAATACCTAAGGAATTTCTTGTGGGGCAAAAAGTCTTTTGGCTGTTTTTTTTTTTCCTTTTCGAAGTGATGTCACACGTCGTAAATGGGAAAATTCCCTTTTTAAGGAAGTTTTACAAACCCTCTGATGGTAACAAGAAAAGTGGTTCGCCTTATCGTGCCGGGAAATAGCTTAGCAGCCAATAGTCCTGGATAATAATTGAAGATTATAGTGACGCGCATGTAGTCAAAATTTCCTCTTTTGTTACGTACGTGCAATAACAAAACAAATATTTAATCAATTTTAAAGATACTTATTCCCAGATGAATTTCCTTTCATCAAATGTTCCAGAAAAAGGCTGACTGTTTTTGTACAAGTTGTGTTATGGACATAAACATTGGTCATGGTGGAAAGACTGACATCACCCATGTTAAATCAAAAAAACATCAAGTGCCACAAAAAATTTTGTGTTCTTAAAAATTGAAGCTTTTCCCCCTTGATTTTGGGGTCATTCACGCAAAATGTTTGTTCACAGCGTTTCTGATTGAACACTATATTTTTTTAGGTAACCATTTTGAAATTTTGGCATCCAATTTCACTTGTTTTTTGAGTAGGGATTTTATTCCCTATGCTTTAACTTTAATGTGGAAAATCCCTTTTGTATTTATTAGGAAGTGGTTTTAACATTAATACCAGTCCATGCGAAAATCTCCCTAATTTTCATTTTCAAAAGTTGGCAGGTATGTTATAGATTTGTGCAAACAAGCGCCAACTGTAATTCCGGATTATTTTTAAAAAAACCACAGTAGAACCTATATAATTTCTGGACACTTCTGAGTTTTTTTTCTCAACTGCAGGGACTTTACCCAAATTCTATCTATGCCTTTTTCTATTACATTGATCTTCATCACATTTTTCCAATGTGTATTGTTGGTATTTTGTCGGTTTCTGGACAAGCAGAAACAATGATGGCACCTGCATGTCTCAATGAATGTGATTAGTCAGCTTTGGTCAAAAAATGTTCTTGCTTCACTCGGTACAATTCACGTCAACGTCTTACAACTTGCCAAGAGCTCTGTTAATTCAATTTTAGATCAAAGAAAGTAAAGATATCAAAAGCATCAAGTGATGCTTTACAAGATGTAAGTAGAAACGTTACATTTTAAGTATATATATATGAGAAAGTCAAACTTTTGGAAAAGGTAGAACACAGAATACCAGTACGAATGTTATGTGGGGGAATATGGAATTGGGGAAAATCTGTTGTTTACGATCTTTAAAAAACAAATATATATACACACTCAGATTTTTTAGGATCCAAACAATGCCTACAAAATATGTTTAAAAAACAAGGGGGTTATGTAATTCAAAAATTATAATTTAAAATTAAATTATCAACTATTATATGCATATATATTGCTTTATTTTCTTTTAAAGGAAAATATGAATCAAAATGCTTAGAGGCACATTACTGCTAGGTGATTATTAATCTAGTTTTGTTTATTCCCTAGGGGTTCAGATTAGAGAAGCTCTACTGTACAACACTTATACGGTATGATCATGCTAGCTATGCTCAAATTACCCATCATAATCTCTGGACATTTCAATCCATTAACCCTTTCAGCCATTTTTTAAAATTTTCCTGATTAGCATTATAACTGCCATAGTGAAAATCACTTCTACAAATTGTCACTATTTTGAAGACAATTTTTTTCCCAGATTGCATGAGCTGATAAATGCTTTACCTTCCGCCCTCCCAATACCAAAAGAATTTTAAAAAGGGGGAAAGCTATCGTGTTTATATTGTATACATAATTCAATTCTACCTCGAAGGAAAGGGGGAAAAAAATCTCCTCGTGTTACTTTTAACAAAAGCTGACTCCGTCAACTGGCAATTGATCAACAGGTTGTAAGGGTGGGGGAGATTGGAAAACATATTTGACTGTGAAAGCAACTTCAACACAGTATCTGGACTTGTCCTTGCAGAAATGAGAAGGTTTGAAAGGGGAAAGATATTTCAGGATTGAAGCTGTAAGTGGTTAATTCATTATTCTACTCAAGTGCTTGGAGATTTACTTGAATACTATCAAATTCTGGTACATTATTGTACTAATAACTGAAGTTGCCAAGATTAAGCCAATTTGTACTGCAGCAAAACTTTAATCCATACTTATTAGCTCTAATTAGATTCAACAGGTGACTAAATTTTTCCCCATTTATCCAGGAATTTAATAGTTTTTTCCACGCAAATGATTAAGCAATCAAACTTTTTCTTCAGATGAATAAAAAATTGATTTAACATAAGTATAATGATTCAGTCAGGTTTTAGATAATGTGTTCATCATATTCATAAAAAATGTACTGCACATCATTGATAACATTCCATTATTTTTTTATACAGTAGAAAAAAAGAAAAGAAAAATCAAATTTTCTCGATATTGTAAACAACCATAAAAAAACATAAATCAAAAATCATCTTACTGTGATATCCATCCATCACCAAACAAAATAAATTTCAACAACAGATACGGGCAAATTAAATAAAAACGGTGTCACGATTTCCCCATTTCCGCCCGTAAACAAACTACATTTATATCTTGAAATTACCTGTATAGGAAAATACATATCATACAAAATTAAAAAGTACTGGGAAAAAAAATCAACACGCACATTCACAAAAGAACATTGAAGAGAGGGAAATAATAGAAGAATATGTCACTGACGATAAAGAAGGGACGATACGTTTACTCCTGCAATTCAATGCAGAAGTGAATTGTAATTACTAAATGCACATTTTTTTTTTCAAATATTTCCTTTGAGTACAAAAATCTTTATAAAACATAAAAACATATAATTCAAGTGCATGTATAAATTGCTGGATTTCTCCAATTTTATATGATAGTTCTTTTTTTTTCTTCTCATATTCAACCTATGAAGAAGAGGCCTCAGGTTCAGTGATCAGTTAACTAATTCCATCGAAACGAATTGTTTCAACCGGTCCAAATACTGTCCATACAACTCGACATCATTATGGCCTGCACCTTCGATCCACAGCGGCTCGACGGCTCTTGGGCAACTCTCGTAAATGGCCAGTCCGTGAGAAAAATCTATGACCTCATCTTCAGTGCCGTGGATTACGAGAACTGGGGAAGTCACCTTTGGTACTTTGTCAATGCTAGGAGTAAATAGATATAAAGATTGATCAATATTTATGATGTAATATAATATTTCAGAAATGGGCCAATTTTGCTAAATCACAAAGATGTTTTTGATTCCAGATGTGGTTTTTTGTCATGGGAAAACTGCAAACAAATTGTAATTTCACATGGTGAAAATGCGGTGTTTCCTAACCAATGGCGTCCCTGATATCACATAAAATACCCAAAAATGCAGAAAAGGATGTGTTAATTCACACAAGGTTACCTATGAAGAAATTACCTTAGAACCAATTAAGCATGTTTAAATTGATTTAATTTTATCAGTACTCATCAGTTATTGGTACAACTTCTATGTGGCCACTAAGAAACCAGCTAAGCTGTATGTGGGTGTGTTTTGATCAGGATTGGAAAAAAAACCTTTTTTTTGGTTTAATAGCATTAACATTAAAAACAATAATAAAGTTTCTGAAAAATCATTCAAACTTCTAATAATTAATCAAAATAAAATGTTTATTAATGTAATTAATACTATTCTCATATTTAATTAATCTATAAATATTTCTTACATTTTAATAAAAACCACTTTTTGCAATTTAATTATTTTTTTTGGTTAACTCAATGAATTACTTTGTGTTTTAAAATTCTTAATGTTATTATTAGCCATATAAATTAAAAGTTTTCTCCGGTTATACTTTTAGTATACTTAATTAAGAAGCTATTTTACAAAAAACTGATAAAAATTAGGTGAATATAATGTATTTAATGAAGCATAAATAATGCAGATTAATTAGAGATGATTTACAATATACAGCACGATTATATACAACTAAAGTCCTGATTTAAAACACTACAGAAGAATTATTGTCAGAATGACTTGAAAATTTACATACCGTATATACTCGTGTATAAGCCGACCCCCCCATTTCAGGACCACCAAAATCGCAATAAATTGAAAACCCGTGTATAAGCAGACTCCAAAAAATCTGTGCATTTCAGAGAAAAAAAATTCTTATATTCTCATGCAAAATGAATAGCTCACGGAAATTTACAATGGAAAATGATTCAAACATTTTAATCTGTTTCTTCTGAGTCTCCAAGCTCACCGTAATCCATCAGATCATCATAGGGAGTGCGGCATCTTTGTTTTTATCTTCATCTGGGCTGTCACTTTCAAAGAGGATATTATCTTCAGTTCCGTCCATCGCATTGCTGATGCAACACTTTTTGAAGGGATAATTTCAGTGGAAACATAATTCCAGGCCTCCTGTACCCATTGGCACACTAGGCCAATGTCAGGTTTCTTCAAGGCACCACTTTTTGTAGTTTCTTTATTATCTGAACTCATCCATTCGATCCACAAATTCCTCAAATAGTCTTTGAAAGACTTGTTGATGCTCACATAAGGCTTTGCAATCGATGTTAGCCCACCTAGTATCAAAGCCAATGATGTTTTCGATTTCTTTGCCTCGTCTTTGACATTATCGGGTTTTTGAACATATCCCATACCAATAATGCCGGTTTCTCAAACACTGCTACAAAAATGACTACTGATTGGGGGGTCGATATTTTCTCATCAAAAACTGACCCGAGTATAAGCCGACCCCCCCCCCCCCCCCAGAGGAACAAATTTTTCCACAAAAAACTCTGCTTATACACGAGTATATACGGTAAATATTCCTGAAGCAATGGAATTTTATATGGCAATGGGGGAAAAATAACTAAATTGAAAAATTAACCACACTGTACTCATCCAACTCAAATTTGCTAGCAGAATGGGAACGAGGGCCATTCAGGGAAAAATTATAACTTAATTAGCATTGCAAGATGGATTCATGGAAACATCACAAAAATGAAGTAATTAAACAGCAACAATAAATATACAACTTACTCAAGAAATGTTAAATATACTGTCTACCGTAATTTGGCAATGAGGTGAAAGAAAAAAAAATACTTGTTCAACAACAGATCAGACTATATCATGATGTGGATGTGCTTGCAATTCACCAAAGTTTGCAATCAGACTTTTGTTCATAATATTTTTAGGTACTCCCTCTACAGCCAGAAGTTGCAAGGGTTAAGGTCAGGTGAACTGACGATGGGGCCAGGTGTCGTGCCATCCTGTTATTGTCAAAATGGTTCTTCAGCTGCTGGTATTGCAATGTACATCTTGATAAAAGTTGTGCAATCCACACACTGATGCTGTTGAACTGTCGAAATGATGTGGTTGCACAAAATAGATTATACTGCTGGCCAAGTATTTAGCTTCCTCTACATGCACATTTTGCACTTGTTTTCCTTTTGCCAAAGAAATTTCCATTGCTTCGGGAGTACCCATGCAAATTTACAAGTCATTCTGACGAGTAGCTCTTATTGTATAGTTTTGGAATCAAAACTTTACAATTACCCTGTATACAGCTGATTATTTTTAGTAAATCTGTTACTACTATACAGTAGAACCTTGATTATCTGGGATTAATGGTGAAAGTATAAAAAAACTATTGAATATTAAGACGGTAATATACAGTATGAGATTCGCTACCTCTTATGGGAAAGCATGAAAGTGCCTGTGAGGTAATGTAACTACTAGTACACTGGTCTTTGTCCTTTAAGGGCAGCTGGTGTCTTTATTGGATTACAATTATTGCTAGGATGGTGGTGTCACTACTGTTGCTGCTTCTTTGTGAGGGGGGAAAAAATAACCCTGTGAGATAATACACCACTACATCTAGATGTGTAATGCAATCCTAATTCATGAACTTGCTAAATATAGAGCATCAGAATGTAGCCAATAGTTAGAAAATGTGGCAAGAATGAGAAATTTTGGCTTCTATATATAACAAGATACTTAATACAAAAAAAATTATATTCAGACCACTTTCACGAAATTTTTTTCTTTGAAAAAAACCACTTATATCATTTTACACCATTTAAAAATGTACCATCAGAATGTACCACAAGAATATAAAATGTGGTAAGAACGAACGATTTTGGCTAATAATGAACCAATATGATATTTTTCAAGGGAAAAATTATATTTAGGCCATTTTTATGTCATTTTTGAAAAAAGTCACTTGGCTTAAACCAAACAACCCTGGTTTTGATGATTAAAAAAAAGATTGCTACTTTCAATCACAAGCAATAATAGGAGTACTGGATTGCCATCAAAAGTACTCTACATTAGTTTTGAAAAGTACACTAATGGTTGTCCTAATAACTGACCAGTTTCATTTTTCTGAGGCCCTACCAGGCAAATTTTCGAAAATCTCAACCAGATCCCATTCATGTGAGGCCCCCGGGCGGGCCCATGCCTTAAGACGACGCTGCCCACAGGCTAAACACAATGGATGATAATTGCTGTGCCAGATAATTTAAGATTCCACCCATTTGAGCTGAAGCATTAAGCTAGCCCTGTGCAGAAGGTCTTCCTAAAAAGCGATTGATATGACGCAGATGGGCATATGCCATCTCACCAGTTGACGTAGCCAGCCGAAGTACAGAACTAGCCTTGGATATGCCTGCTGCGAATCACAACAGGAGAATGACTGCCATTTAGAGAGTTTGTATGGAATGAGTATCGTGTCTGATCCTCCAATGAATTTCAGCTTTTGGCACGCCTTCCACCCAAAGAAATCAAATTACTGCTCTTTGGCGAAAACTGCCAATAAAACTAATGACAATCACATAAAAAAAACAGCAAGAAAAATGAAGTTATCAAGATCAAAATTCTAATAACCATGGTACTAGCAACACAGAACATAAAGGAAACATTCTCTAGATATTATGCCAAGCTGAACTCTGAAAGAAAAGTCATCAGGTCTGTGCCGATACTTGAACCTAGGCCCTCTTACATTCCAGGAAAGCATGCCAAATTAATTTTAGATTTGTCAAGCCCTGATGAATGATAGAAATGCAGATAATTTTCTTACAAAAACCTGTTCATCTTACCTGCCCCGAAAATTATATTATTGCCCTGCTTGTAGACAGGTGCACAAGATTTTACAGAAAAAAGAAGCAGAAATATGACTATTGAGATCAAATATCCAATAAGACAACCACAGTAATATTAAGGTATCAATCCAAAAGTTTTGTGGCACTGTGACAGGCATCATATGGCAAAAACATGGATGATTTTTTTTTTATTTTCTGTGTACATCTGCCTCTGTTACCTAGATGTTCCATTCTTACTGAAGCTCTGGACATTGACCCAGTTGCCCCTATGTAGTTGCCACTGTTTTCATACCTGTGTACATGAATGTCTTACAGGAAACCGAAGCAAGAAAAATGATATCAAGATCAAGGCCGAAACTAGGGGAGAGCTGGAAAGTTTAGTGCGTCAGACGCATGACCAAAAGGGGCGCCAAAATGCTTACAGCTGACTGAGCATCTAGTTGCGGCCCTGATCAAAATCAAACTTTTAATAACACAACCACAGTAATATGAAAAGTAGCCATTCATTTGTGGACGACAGTGACAAATTTAAAGATGAATAGGAAAAATTCAGATATTATTTACCTACGATATTCGGGGCGTCGCCCTTGTGTAGTTATGATCCTACTTCCCTATGCGGTTGTACGTTTCACAGAAAAATTACCCTATCAAGATCTAATTTTTGGTGATGCGAACATACAAGTATTGTACACCCAGGCTGAGTTTGATTCTGGCTACGTCACAACTGGCGATTCCATTTACCTTCTTTTGGTAAAAATGTCGCAGGGAAAAGGAACAGGTTGTATTTTCTGTTCGCGTCTTTTGCAATATTTTTAGAGTTTTTCCCCTTTCCCCCTCAGAAAATGAACCCCCCCCCCTCACGCGTCAGAGGCCAACTCAGTATAGGCATACAATACCAACCCTGAACATGCATTTGTAAATGACAGTGGCAATTCTATAGATGTCCTACGACGAAAAACCTTTTCATTTTTCCTGGTAAACTTTGGGACTTGGCTCTCATGTAATTACCAGGATCTTGCAAACCACAAAAAAGACACCAACCAAATATTTAAGGAGCCAAGGGTATTTTTTTTTTGCCTAAGCTAGTGGTCAGTCACGTATAGAAAATTTTACGTGCCAATGCCAATTTTTCAGTCGCCATAGCAACCCAGTGCCTAGGATTTGTCAAGCCCTGGTAGTTACGACCCTGTTTTCAAAGCTTGTATCATACATGCCACGTTTATCAAAGTGGTAGGAATCAAATAACACAAAATGGCACTGGGAAAAGTAAGAACAACAAACCTTGGAAATGCGTCGAAGAACCATGTCCTCTTGGTGTTAGGAAAGGCAACTCTCATACCGGACATGAGAGGTGAATGAAGCACCACGGCCCCGACTTCATACCTGGATGCAAGGTCGACGGTGGGCACCGTGCCGATACTCTGGCCGTACAGGATGATGTTCTCGGGGCTTATACCGTACCTGGTCCTCAAGGCATGCCACGAGGCGTCTATGTCGGCGTAAAGGTTCTTCTCCGACGGCTTGCCGTTGCTTATGCCGTAACCGGAGTAGTCGTAACTAAATATATTACAGTTGATTCTTGAACCCAGGCCCAGGTAGAAGCTACTCATCTGGCCCAGGTCCACTGCGTTGCCGTGGCTGAACAGGATCGTGAACCGGGCGTTGGGCGAGCACCTCACGAACATGCACGCTATGCGGTTGCCCCTCGAAGTCCTCGTGTAAAACACTTCTATGCCCTCGAGTTCGCGCTGCGAGTACTGCCATTCCGCTCTCTCGGACAGGTTCAGCGTGAATTTGGTGCCGGACTCGTCGGCGACGAACGAATACGTCGGTTCAGGTGGCAGGAAGGCCAGCTTAGCCGCTATGCGAGACGGGAAAGGCGGACAACAGAACAGACAACACAACTCGCTAAAAGACAATCCGTTCATGATTGTTGTCGGGTATTGTTACAATCAAGAGCATACACACACACACAAACAGACGACACTCACTTACGTCGAAGATGATGATAATGACGTCAAAACAATGATATGGGCTAATAACATTTCACCAACGGTTATAAAATATTTGGAGTCAATTAACTATCGGAAAAACGTGTACATACACACACAACACCAAAGACAATACACTACCGAGACGTCCATTGCCTCCACCTACAACCGTCCATCACCCCGACGCGCAGTGAAGCCACTTCCGTCAGTGCCAGCGAATCAAAACGATCGTATTTTCTGATGTATGTCATATTTGAATGAATCCCCAATTTCTATTGGTCCCTTGCAAGTCATTCGCATCCATTAAGGGTAGCGTCAGTGACGTCAGCGAGCAGCAACAGCTGATAAGCATATTAAAAATAAATAAATAAATAAACAACTCGAAAATTAATCAATAAAATTATGAATAAAAATAGTGTCGCAGATGAAATATCCCATTGTTTTGGAAATAATAATGCGAATTTGTATTAAAAGGAAACGAATTAAAGTGAAAACTCTACATGTTGATTATTATGCAACAAATGTGACCATATCTGTTCGAAACAAATACGGGAGATTAAGGTAATTTCGTGGTTTCCAACTTCAGGTCAAGGCCGTAACTAGGCTGGGGAAAATAGGCAAGGGCGTAGCGAGGGGGGGACTTGGGGATCTGGTTTCCCCCCCCCCCCGAAATTTGTGAAAATGACCGAAAAAGGGAAAAAGATGGCTAAATCTATTTTGTTCTATCACTTTGGTCCCCCCCCGAACGAAATTTCTGGCTACGCCCCTGCAACCAGGGCATTGCCCCTTGGCCCTCAGTCAAATTGGGCTCCCCCACAAAAGTTTTGCACAATAATAGCAGTTTCAAGAGAAGCCCAAAGAAAAAAAAGCTGTCTCGGGCATAGGCGGAGATTGACTTGGAAGTCTGGGGGGGGGGCCACGATGATGTCAGCTCATATATACATATATACATTAGATCAGTCGACTCCACCTTTGACGATGAAGGGGCAATGCCCCCCCCCCGTATCTCCGCCCATGGTCTCGGGACCCCGAGAAGGCACGCTACGGACCCGCTTATGGTACACATACCCTCCTAGAATACGTGTCAGCAAATTTAGGAATGCGCAAAAAATCGTTAGCAATTGTGGAAAACTTCAGTTGAGGCCTTGCAAAATATCCTGGCCTACGGGCTTGGGCCTCAAGTCAAATCGACCAGACCAGAATTCAATTTTGAATCGGCTACAAATTTAATTCTTGTATGGTCTTGACTTGAGGCCAGTGCTGTCTTAACGCATGGACCCACCCGGATACGGCCCGGAAGCCTCAAGAGAAGAAGGCCTCACAAAAATGAGATTTAGTTTTCCAGAATTTACCCGGTAGGGCCACAGAAAAAACCGCTTGGCCCGGGGGCCCATGATGCTCTTAAGACGGTCCTGCTTGAGGCCCTAGCCCGCAGGCCAGGATATTTCGCAAGGCCCCAACTGAATTTTTCCACAATTGCTGATGGCTTTTTGCGCGCCCCTGAATGGGCTGACACATATTCTAGGAGGATATGTGTGCCATAAGCAGGGCCGTAGTGTGCCTTCTCGGGTCCTGGGGCAGCTTTTGTTTGGGTCTCTCCAAAAGGCTATTATTATGCATAAAGTGTAAACTTGTGTGGGGCCGTCATTTGGCTCAGTGGACCAGGGGCAGTGCCCCGGTCGCCCCAGCCAAGTTACGGCCCTCACCACAAGTTGGGAACCACGGAATTACCTTAATAATTATCAAATTCGACCATTGTTCTTCAACCTTTTTATAGCTGCGGACCGGTTAGAGTAGTTGAACCATTTATCTGACCCGCGGAAGCGTGAGAAATAATTTGTAGATCCAACAAGAAAATAAATGAATGAGAAGAATGAGTTGCAGACCGGCAAATAAATAAATAAATTTGACAAATAATTTGTGGTCGCGCAAAAATAAATAAATGAGGGAAATAATTTGCGGACTGGCAAAAGGAATAAGTAAATAGGAGAAATAATAAATAAATGGGAGAGATAATTCCACAGCGGCAAATAAATAAATGGGAGAGATAATTCCACAGCGGCAAATAAATAAATGATTGGGAAAAATAGTTCGCATTTGCAGACCGGCAAAAAATAAATAAATTTGAGAAATAATTTGTGGTCTGGCAAAAAATAAATAAAGGGGAGAAATGATTTGCAGTCGGCAAACAAATATAAATAAGTGGGAAAAAATAATTTGCAGACAGGCAAAATGTAAATGAACTGGGGAAATAATTTATGGGCCGGCAGGGTAAATGAATGAGAGAAATGATTTGCAGACCGGCAAAAATATAAGTGAATACGAAAAAAGAATGAATAAGTTGGAGAAAAATAATTTATGGGTCTGCAGAGAAGAAACGATCGACCCTACTTTTACGGCAGATGTCGCTCTTCAGTGACACGTCGGGTTGGGTTTCGAAGTCGAAGACAAGAAATGAATGAGAGAAATGATTTGAAAATAAGTAAATGTGTGGGAGAAAAAATAAATAAATAGAAAAAAGTGAAATAATTTGTGGTCCATCAAATGAATAAATGGAGAAATGATTTGCGGACTGCCAAGTACTAAATAAATTGGAGAAATAATTTATAGACGGGCAATAAAAAGTAAATAAATATAATTCGCATACCAGCTGATGGCAAAGACAGAAATAAAAACCAATATGGAGACAGTAAAATATTTAAAAAATCTAAAATTTTATGAAGTGACTATGTGAATTAGTCGAAACTTATCGCGGACCGGAAGGAAACTCCCACGGACTGGTTTTTGAAGATCACTGTTTTAGACGGCTATTCATTCAGTATTACACTTATTGCAGATTATTGTTGGCATTTTCTTTAGGAATTGCTTGGAAATCTCAAAACTGAAATATGTAAGCATGACATAAGATTTAAAAAGGAACTGTACAATAATGAGCAAATAGAATTTACTGCCTAATAAAAAAGAGATAAAATTGATAATCAAGTTTGAAAATGAAAATATTGAGATGAAATAAAAAATTAAGTATCATCTTGATTAAATTTGGTGTGTACTTATTGCTATTATTATATAAATGCATTTATTATATACTAGCTACAATACCCGGCGCTGCCCGGGTTTTCTTCAATGAGGCTTTTTGGATCATGCGATATCTCCCTCTTTCTTTGAGGGACATGCAAACCGTGTCTAAGTTTACCAATATGGCGACGTCCTGCGCGACTCATGAAAGAAATAAATCTAAATTTAAAGAAACGTAGAAATGAATAGTCCCCTCCCCCCTTTTTTTTGATGGGTGCTAGGTATTTCGATTCCCTCCCCCTGAACTTCAAGTTATCCATCTGCCTGTTTCAGCTTCCAAAAATGCTTAATTAAAGCTGTGGAATTTTTTCGATGCCCTTTACGGGGCCCAAAACTAATTTTAAAAACATCCTAAACTATATGAATTTATGCAAATAAATATCAAAAGACAATACGGAGAACTTAATTTTCATGCTTGAGAAGATATAAATAAAAAGTTGAAATCAATGTTATTACATGGATATCAAACTCAAAAGTAGATCCGGCAAATTATTCATATTTTTAATTTTCTGGGCTTCGTATCTCCAAGTGAATTCCATACTTCAAAAATCGAGAATTCAATTTAATTTTTAAAATTATTGATGTGGCAGGGACCCCCCCCCCCCCCCACTAAATTTCCGTATTTATGCAGTTAAATCGGCAATTTTAATAGTGATTTCTATGAGGATCACCCTTCTCCTGACCCTCAAAGCGATGATGGTGATGATTATGACGTCTATTCCAAAAGCCTCATTACTGAGAGTATTGAAAATGTGGCAAACCATTATAAAGGCATAAACTATTATACATAACTGGCAGCATTAAAGAAGTGACAAACCATTGTAAAGACATAAACACGTCTGAAACTCATCGCTAGGGAACCACGGTAACCAAAGTAAACGTTCGGAAAGTGATTGTTGAGGCCCAAAAACCATTGTTGCCGGACAGTTTTTTGCCCATTTGGGGCATTTGCCCTGGTCTGACGAAATTTTAAAGTAGCCTATCGTTCAAGTCGGGTCCCATTTGGTACATATGCAAAATTTGGCGACGATCGATCTAAAATTGTAGATTTGTATAGAGAACATACACACACACACACAGACACACAGAAAATCAATTTTATATATATAGATAGATAGATAGACTAGCTATAATACCCGGCGCTGCCCGGGTTTTCTTGAATGAGGCTTTTTGGATCACGTGATATCTCCCTCTTTCTTTGAGGGACATGCAAGCCGTGTCCAAGTTAACCAATATGGCGACTTCCTGCGCGGTTCATGAAATAAGCAAATATAGATTTACACAGAAACGTAGAAATGAATATATATTTTTCTTTTTTTAAGGGGCGCTAGGTATTTCGATCCCCCCCCCCCTGAACTTCAAGTTATCCATCTGTCTGTTCCAGCTTCCAAAAATCCTTAGTTAAAGCTGTGGAATTTTTTCGATGCACTTTTCACGGGCTCGTAAATAATTTTAAAATATCCTAACCCACATGAATTTATGCAAATAAATATCAAAAGAGACAATATGGAGACATTAATTTTCATACTTGAGAAGATATAAATGAAATCTATGATATTGCTCGAATATCCAACTCAAAAGTATAGGTCCGGCTAATTACTTCATATTTAATCTCCTGGGCTTCGTATATCTCTAAGCGAACTGAATATTTCAAAAATCGAGAATTCAATACAATTTTTAAAATTATTGATGGGGCGGAAAATCCCACTAATTTCCGCATTTCTACAGTAAAATCGACAATTTTAGCACTGATTTCTATGAGGATCACCCTTTTCCTGACTCTCAAAGCGATGCTGATGATGATTATGACGTCTATTCAAAAAGCCTCATTACTGAGAGTATATTGAAAATGTGGCAAACCATTATAAAGGCATAAACTATTATACATATACTAACAGGATTAAAGAAGTGACAAACCGTTGTAAAGGCATATACACGTCTGAAACGCATTGCTACGGAACCACGGTAACCAAAGTAAACGTTCAGAAAGTGATTGTTGAGGCCCAAAAACCATTGTTGCCGGACAGTTTTTTGCCCGTTTAGGGCATTTGCCCTGCTCTGGCGAAATTTTAAAGTAGCCTATCGTTCAAGTCGGGTCCCATTTGGTATATATGCAAAATTTGGCGACGATTGATCTAAAATTGTCGATTTGTATAGAGAACATACACACACACACACACACAGACGCACAGAAAATCAATTTTATATATATAGAAGATTATTATTAATATAAAAAATACATTTCTCTTTTATCTTCTGTATTTGCTGCATTTTACCACCCATAACAAATACGGTAATTTTAATTTTCACTCCACGAATTCGATATAGTAATGAATCGAAATTTCAAAAAAATGTGATTCAAAGAATTCTGTAAAAATGTCATCAGCACGATAACCGCACGCAGCTTAGGGGCCATTCAAGTATTACGTCATCATCGATGGGGTTTCCGATTTGCTGACTTTTGATGACGGGGGGGGGGGGTTGGATAATGCTTACGTCATCAGCCACCCTTTATGAAAATAGGAGTTAGGATTCAGAGGGGCAGAGCTGATGACGAAATTTGAACGGCCCCTTAGCAACAGATAGTGCTTATTAGACACAAACAAGAGTAATACGGTTGCCAATTATACTAAAGAACTATTGTTGTCGTCACACACACCTTAATAAGACGTTATCAGTTACAATCACAATCAGAGCAAATTGTTATCCTATACGGTATGACGCAGTTTTAATATCGGTTAGGCGTGCCGCGGGTAGTTTCGTGGATAAAATTAGATTGCGTACGGTGATAGGACTGTGATTCGAAACCACTTTGTCAGATAGTTAGCGCTTGGGCTAAAAATATTTAAAATTCTTAAGAGTGATGCGACAAAAAGTGCGTGGGGAACCCTGAATCATAAGCGAATACAGGCTCTTCGAACGGGAGGGGGCGGGAATTTTCGACCTCCACCCTCCCCTTATGCTAGTAATGCAATTTTTTTTAGGGAACAGAAGGTGGCCGCCCACTCCGTCTTCCCTCTGTATCGACTTACACCCTGAATCCAGGCATCTCTCTGCATAGTAATCTTTAATCCACTAGTATTTTTGTGAAAATATTTATTGCTCAGCCGTAAAAACTTTTTCCCATTTTAACAGGGCTACAACTGAGGGAGGGCGGGGGATCTGGCTCCCCGGGAGCTGAGTTCACTCTTTTTGCGTTAGAAATTACGAGGAGGAGGGCGTCGCCAAAATGGACACTGGTCCGGGTGACCGAGTAAATTTTCGTTTCGTTTGTAATTGCGGCATTTAAGAATAAGAGGAAAACAAAATTAATAACAAAGTAATTCTTCTGAAATTCCAAAATTTAAGAAATTTTCCATGTCAGAGCTATGGGAATTACTTTTTTATTGATTTTGTAGTTAACTATTTGAGTTTCATAACATGCTGAGATTAAACTTACATTGCACGGGTTGATCCGACTCCTTGGTTGAGTTTTGATATCTTGCTAATTTTATGAAATGAAAATTTGAATGCCATGATAGGAAAATAACCAATATTTTATTTTTCATTTCAAAGTATAGAAAATATCTCAAATAAAATATAATCTAAAACAAATTAATTTACTAAAGAGATTTGAGATTTCAATGCAAAAAAAAATAAAATAAAAACTCAATGAAAAAATATTAAAGCATTTGATACAAAAAAACAGGTAAATTTACAAATTATGTAAAATTGCAAAAATACAAAACCAGGTAATATAACAAAATATAAATAATAAAAGTGCAAAAAAAAGAGAAATATGATAAGTATAAAAAGTAAAAAAAAAAAAAATTAAAAATCCAATTAAAAAAGGGAAAGAAAATTCGATTAAAAAATTATTACTATTTATGAAAACAGAAAACAGTCAGCACAAAAACAATATAACGATCCATATTTAGTCGGGGGGGGGGGACACAAATTCAATAATACCTACAAAGTGGGGGAAAAACTTAATTCAAAGAATAAAGAAAACACAACATAGGAAAGTAAACAAAGCTTCTCACAAATAATTTCGAATGTTTGTTACAAAAATTAAAAGGTTTGTTCCAAAACAATGGCAGAATTAGAAAAAAAAAACAAGAGAAACAGTGCAAATTCCTCCACCCATACTCTAAAATAAACCTTTTTAAATGATTGGAACAACAGTATTTCAATTAAATAATAATCTATTGTAATCATGTAAAATAATCTATTTTACATGATTACCAAAAAATAAAAATAAGTAAAGTGGAATTCGAATTGCATTCAATATCCCCAAAAAATAAATCGCATTTCGCAAACAGTTTGCGCAAAGCCTTTTTTTTATTCACTAAATTTTCTGAAACTCCATCCATTCGAACACTCAAATAGTGAAAAATAAGTGAAATACGGGGATTTTATCTCTTATCCTATTCGAGCGAGAACGCCTCTGGAAAATCTCCACGAGTATAATAATGATAATAATAATACGCAATAATGTGTTCAACAGCTGGACGTGACAGTGGATGACAGTGGATGAAAGATAGAGAAACCACACACACACACACACACACACACACACACACACACACACACACACACACACACACACACACACACACACACACACACACACACCAATCTCATTCCCGATTATTCTATTCGTTTCGTCTTTTTTTGCAGAACAATAGTCTTTATGAATTCAGTTTCGCACAACAAGTTTTATAATGCATAAAAAAAATAAGTAAAACAACAATGAAAAGACGATTCACGCCTTCTTGAACGCTCACCGAACCTGGTGGTGGTGATGCCATCACCTGCTTTCTTTTGAAAACCGAGGAAGTAGTTTACCAGAATTGTTTCCCTTTCTAAAGAAGAGGAACATTCTGGTGGAAAAGAAAACAACTTCGGATTTTTTTTTTTCGAACGTATTGTAGTTTATTCTGCAGTTTCTGCTTTCAAATAGCGTTTTGTAAAGATTCTAATATGAACCGGGGAGTATTGAATATATCTTGGTGTGTTTTTGCGAAGAAAGATAATCACTATCGTTGAGATTGATTGGTTATCGATCGTTCTATGACCACCGGTGATTTCATTCCCTGAACGGTATCTGGAAATTTCTCCTCCAACATTTGGCCCCCAACGTTTCGTCCCAGAAATTTAGACCCGGACGTTTCGCCTTCCCTGACCGTATGAATGGCCGAGTGAGTGATCAAGTAAGTGGCTGATTGTGTGAGTGACCAGGTGATTGAGTGAGTGGCCGTATGAGTGACCATATAAGTAGGTGAGTGACCATATAAGTAGGTGAGTGACCGTATGAGTGAGTGAGTGACCGTATGAGTGAGTGAGTTCGTGGCCGTATCAATTTACATGCTTGCACACGCTCTAGGTCACTTTCATTCCCATGTTAGCTTTGCGTCGTTCTTTCAGTTATTTACATGCTGACATTGCGATCTCCGACTGGCGTGGTGGTAAGATGGTCGTCTACCAACGTGAAGGTTGCTTTCGTGCAAGGGCGTAGCGAGGGGGGGGGGACTTGGGGGTCTGGTCCCCCCCCCCCCCCGAAATGTGAGAAAATGACCGAAAAAAGGTAAAAAGATGGCCAAAACCATTGTTCTGTCACTTTGGTCCCCCCCCCCAAAATGAAAGTGGTTCCCCCCCCCCGAACGAAATTTCTGGCTACGCCCCTGCTTTCGTGGTCCCAGGTTCAAATCCGCGGGAGGATATAGGAAAAATATTTTCCCTAACGAACTTGAGGCGACCATCGCTAGACAACACCTTCATTTCCAACTCATCTCATTAATGGCAGTAAATTTCGATGTGGCCAGAGTTGGCGTTGCGTCACTCTTTCAGTCATTCGCATGCTAGTTTTGCGTCACTCTTTCAGTCATTTACATACTTGTACACGATTTGCGTCACTCTTTTTGTCATTCACATGCTTGCTCACGCTCTAGGTCACTCTTTTGCTTGCTCATGCTCTAGGTCACACTTTTGTTTACTCACGTGCTTGCATACTCTTTTGTTTGCTAACATGCTTGCAAACTCTCTAGGTCATTCACTGACCCAGTCTCTCACTTTCTGGGCCGAGGCGGATTTAGGGTTATAACATTTTGCCGCCCTTCCCCTATTATGTACTAATTTTCTTGGTCACTCTTTCTTAAAATTTGCCGCCCCTCTGATCTTGCCACCCTGGCTCGCCAAGTTCCCCCCCCCCCCCGGTAAATACACCACTGATTCTAATATTTTGCACGGAAACTCATTTCTGAAATTAGCCGCCCCTCCGAACTTGCAGCCCGGCTACAGCCCGCTAAACTCCCCTGTAAATACGCCGCTGGTTGTCAGATTCGGGACGTGATGAATCGTAATTTAGTTAAACAGGGAATGAGCCATGTGAGGATTCCTCTTTATACATACGTATATGATTTCAAAGGTGCCGCGGACAAGGAATTGTCTCATTCGGATTCGCGTGGTGTTTCTCTTCCAAGTCGTTGTTGTTGTTGTTCATGCTTGATGCGACGCATTACGTTTTTTTTTTAACCTGCATCCGGCAATTCACTCAACCAAGAGACTTGTGAGGTAATCGTCCTCTCACTAAGCATAAAGTAATGGCTATATACTCGCACAATGTTGCTTTCTATTTTTTTTTTCATGAATTTCATGGAATGTTGAGCAGATCTTATTTTCCGTCAAATCTTCCTTTTTTGCAATACAGTATTTTCTTACTAAAAATTGTTTTCTTTCACGCCATATAAGTACGTACTGAATTACTGAAATCGGTCGACGCTCGTTATTACGACGGTTCCATTTCAGCAAGGGTGCTCAAACTTTTGAAGAGTACAAGACATTTTATCGGTTTGGAAGCGTGTCGCGGACCACATTAAGGATCTGAGAATGTGCCACGGTTCACTTAAATGACCTGTAAATGTGCCGCGGGACACTTAAGTGATACAAAACGGTGCCCCAGGCCACTTAAGTGATCCAAAACAGCGCCCCAGGTCTGATTAAGTGATCTGGGCAAAGCGCCACTTGAGTTATCTAGAACAGCGTCCTATGTCACTTCTGTGATCTGCAAATGCACCGCGAGTCACATAAGTGGTCTGGGAATATGCCGCAAGCCACTCAAGCGATCTTAAAAGGCTCCACGGGTCACTTAAGTGGTCTGAGAATGTGCCGTGAATCACTCAAGTAGTCTGTAAATGCACCGTGGATCTCTTAAATGGTCTTGGAATCTGCCTTAGATCGCTTAAGTGATCTAGTTAGATGCTCTACTTGGTTCATTTTTATAAAATTAAGTTTGAGGCCGCGGCCACATCAGATGACTAAGAGGGCCACATTCGACCCGTGGGTTGAGCATGTGTGCATTACAGCGACCGCTACGTCATTATCTCAAATGTTATCCTATTCATCCCATGTTATTTCCCATCCAATATAACGCCCAAAAAATACGGTTAATGCAATACAACGCTTTGGCGCTGTATCACCACGCTTCTTTTTTTTGCAAAAAATTGAAAAAAAAAAATCCATGTTTTTCGTTTGACAAAATTCTGTTTGAGTGTGACCTTTGATATTGGGGAATTCGGTATATAAGTGCGTGCACATGAAACTAATTACTGAAGTTTTATTATTTTCTAAACTGATGTATTTTCATTGCAACTGCTTGCGTTATAACAAAATGAATATAGTAGTTGAATATAGTTGTTAAAATGAAAATAATATAGTTTATATTCTCGTTATAACAACCCACATCGTTCCACGGAAAAACGGATGGGAGAGTCGTTATTGGGAGTCGGATAAGTCGGATATTGGGAGGTCGTTATATCGAAAGTTTGGAAGAAAAATTTTCTAAGAGAATTCCATGTTTTTGGACAGAAAAGATTATATTATTCGTTTTGTGTTGTAACGCAAGCAGTTGCAAATACATCAGGTTAGTATATGATTACAAAATTGCAATAGTTAGTTGCATGCACGCACTCATCTACCGAATTCTCTGATGTCAAAGGTCGAGGTCAAAACAGAAGTTTGGTAAACTAAAAACATGGATTTTGTACATGTTAACAAAAAAAGGGCGTGGTGGACGTTTTATTAGATTAAATGGTCTTTGCAGGTCGTTATATTGGATGGAAGAAAATATTTGAGATTTATCGTACCGGTCGTTATAACAGGCGTCGGCTGTATAATTTTTTTTTTCATTCCGTCCAAGTGTGAAATTCTCTTAGAAAATTGTTTTTTCAAACTTTCCATAAAAGACCTCCCACTAAACATCCATTTTCCATGAAATGATAGGTTTCAAAATCACAGTTTTAAATTCTAAGTTTTTATTCAATACATAGTCACACAAGTTTCCTCCCCTTTCTGTACAACCCAGGGCCGCAACTAGATGCTTGGTCACCCGGGGCAAGCGCGCTTTCTGACGCCCCCTCGTAATGTTGTAGTGGAGGTTTCAGAATGAAATTTGCGCCCCCTTGGGTCCAGCTCCCGGGGCACAAGAGCCGCCTGCTCCCCCCTAGTTGCGGCTCTGGTAGAACCACCTCCTCTTTCATCATTCTTAAGACATAATCAGACTTCTCTTAAAACGTTATGTACCGCTGAGTATTCCTCAGATTTTCCTCAATATTTTCTGTGCAAATATATTTTCTTCAGGCTTCTCTTAAAATTATCTGCACAACTTCATTTCGTTCATTCTTAGGGCGTATACAGAATCAATTAAAATGCTCTGCGCAGCTTCTTTTCATTATTCTTCAGAAATTATTATTATTCAGGCTTCATTTGAATTGTTTTACGTAACTCTATTTCTTCTTTTCTCGGGGCCTCAGGCTTCTTTTGAAATGTCCTGCGCAACTTCCTGTCTTCCTATCTCGGGGCCTCGGGCTTCCCTTAAAATGTTCTACGCAACTTTCTTTTTTCAGGCTTCCCTTGAAATGTTCTGCACAACTTCTTATCTTCATCCTTCAAGCTTCCCTTGAAACGTTCTGCGCATAATTTCTCTTCATCATTAAGGCTTCCCTTAAAATATTCTGCGCAACTCTCTTTCTTTATTCTTCAGATTTTCCTGCAAACGTTATGCACAACTCTTTTTATTCTTCAGGCTTTTTTAAAGTGTTTTGTTCACAATCCCTTTTTTCATTCTTCAGACATATGCAGGCTCCCCCTTATAATGTTCTGTACGTTCTCTTTCTTCATTCTTTAGACCTATTTAGACTTTTCTTCAGATTTTCTGCACGATCAATTTCATTAATTCGTCAAACATATCCAGACTTTTGTAAGAAGAGGACATTTATATAAAGAGTTGGATTCGGGACTTCACATTCGTATATTGCTTATAATTATATTCTGCAATGGCAGACAGAGTATGTCAAAACTTGGCAAGAAAAATATCAACAAATGAAGGTGAACAGTAATCACGGAAGGAAACTGAAAAAAAAATAAGAAGCCTTATTTATAATTGATTTGGACGAGCACACCCCCTGAAGAAAATAAAGAAGCGATTCCTACGCGTCATGAGCAATGAATAAAATGTCTCACTCACGCCATTTTTATTTTATTTTTTTTGAGAATCATCAACTTACAGACGGGTGTGGCCCATTCCGAGCAAGAACCAAAAAAAAAAAAAAGGAAATGCAACCAAAGTTCATTCGATGGACAATCTCGCGTGGGTTGGGTTGGGATTTTTTCGTAGCGTTCACACACACACAGCCGCCATTTTCATTCTTCTTTCGTGTTGTGCCAGCATTTAACAAAGAAAAAAGGAAAGAAAGTCTTTTCTGTTCTACGAATGGTCTTCTCAGTATTTTTAGATCTCTGTTTCTACCAAGAAAATTCCGTTGATTGGACTGAGAGATTTATCGCTCACGCATGGTTATTGGGAAAAAGAAACGCAATTTGCGGAACGCCCTAGAGTTATCTTGAAATAAAAATATAAGTGTTTGGTTGGGAGCTCCCGTGTGTTTCTTGTAAAGAGATATAGGCACATACGTGTACATTCTTTTTACTTCATGTTTCTTATCTTTTCATGTCTTTTTACCACTTTAAGATCGAAAGCGAAAGACAAATATCGAGTTTTTGGGAGCTAAAGTTCAGAAAAGTTTCTGCTTCCATTTTTGATTCTAGCAATAACCAAAAAAGGAAAACATGTTAAAAAAAAATCACATAACTGATGAATTTTGGGATCATGTCGAATTTTTCATCAACTCTTTTCTTCCAAAAAGCTTCATTTGCTCACTAATTTTTTCATTTGAATGCTAATTTGCTACTCTTGTTCTTTAATTAAACTGACATAACCCTGTTATATAAGATTTCCCATGGTCATCGCAACTTTGCTACTTACGGCATCCTAGCCAAACCACCCTACATCTCCAGAAGACTAAACCATTCCCTTAAAATAAAACCTATTTTTACTTCTACAAACTGCTTTAAATACAGCTTCTTTCCTCATAGCATTGGTGAATAGAACAAACTCCCCAGCTCTATTGTCGACTCGCTCACTATCACTAGTTTTTCTAACTGCGTACTCTAACTGTAACTCTCAAAAATCACAATACGTACTAGATCAAATTTTCATGAGGTGTCCTATGGTCTTATGGCTCCCGGGCCGAATTCGGATCAGGCGTGAAACCAGGGCAACGTGTCCAAAGGGGGTGACTTATACTATAGGTTCGTTGTATCATCCCGTATTATATAGGGCAGATCAATTCTTCCCATATTATCCAACTCTTGGGAGGGGCAATAGCTCCAATCTCCTCCACTGTATCCGCGCCTGGCTCAGGTGGCCAAGACGGCCCGGCTTATTTACCATAAAAATTTCAACGACACTGGACCCAAAGATATCAATAGATAATTATAAAATATTTTTTGATTATATATTATAACTTTGATTAGAATCAAAGTTTTAAACGTATTTCTGCATGAACACATACGCCGCAATTAACAAATAATATTAAAATGCATTTGTGAGCTTAAAGCAAGAACTGCATTTTTTCGTGATAAAATTTAATTCCAATTTGATTACTCTTTACTTGCATTCTACAAAACAAATATCTTTTTTTTTAAATGTTTGCTGAATACTCAGAATCAATTATTTATAGTTTAAAAAATTAAATTAGTTTGAATTAAAAAAATAATATTCAATGATTTATTTAGTCAAAATGCGAAAACGTAAAAGCTAACAATTATCACGAGAATTCTTGAGATTTTAAGGAGTAGATCGTCATTTAAAGATGTATAGTTTCTTGGTTGTCCTGTCGATAAGATTCTGAACAGTTTCATTTTGTTTGCAAACCTGAATATGAACATATTGATACTCTGAACAAGTTCGCTAACAAGGATCGAAAAAAAAGTATTGGACGCAAAACGCCTCCCTGAGCAATACTTTCGCATATTCACGGCCCACCATAAAAATCATTTCTCCCTACGTCATAATCACGGATCATAATTACACCACTGATATGAAAGACATATTCTTCCTCGGAGATTTTTCTGATGAGCTCTCTAATCACATATTAAGACAAAAAAATTGAAATATCCGAATTAGAGCAAGCGAATGATGGGAGAATTTTTTCTTCTTTAATATTCTCGTTTAAAATAATGATTCCAGGAGTTGTTTAGTAATGGAATCAAAAGCGAAGAAGCGTACATGGAAAAATAAAAACAAAACAGAATCATCAAAACTTTGTGAAAATTGATTACTACGAAAATAAGTCACGTCACACGCAATGGAGCGTGCGCCATTTTCTCCTAGTTGCGCACTCATGCATCTATCATGATGTTACGCACACAGAGAGAAAGAAAGGAAAATGATTAATTCTTCCAGAAAATCATGCACACTACATGCACACATGGAAAGTTTTTGTTTCTTTTTCACACAATAATATTATGATGATCATAATAAGTACCAAGTAGACAAATTGATTTTTGTGTTTCTTTCACAGGGAAATATCGATCATTTTTTTTTTTATGGATGAAGCAACAAATAACCGTGACTGTATCTTAAATCACACACACACTGTCGAAAAAAGACACTCCACGCATTTCACATTGAAATCACTAAATGAATAATGATTCATTTGTTTGGGAGAAACGCGTCCGCATACAATAATATCGAGCCGATCGCTTTTTTTTTTCCTCCGAATTTGCATATTTGTCAACTAATTACCCGAGTCGTCTCTTGATGAGTTTCGGGTTCAGAGGCAAGCATATATATATATATATATGATGAAAAAAAAAAAATATATATATATATATATATATATATTTTTTTTTTTTTTTTTTTGGGGGGGGGGGCTCTTTTTAATTGTGCGTAAAATATCTTTTGGCGATGGAATGTTGAATATAAAAAATTAAAATAAAATTGGTTTATGAAAAAATATTTCAGAATGAATAGATATTTTCGAAGATTTTAAGGCACCTATTGAATTTCGGGGTCTTTGACCCAAGCCGCATTGTTTCTCTATCAATCGGGGTTCATATGCAGGATAATGTAAGGCAGGGGTGGCCAACTTCTTTCTGTTCGCGGGCCAACGTAATGGTCAGCTATAGCGTTACAGGCTGCATCAGCGGTCGCGTGGGCATCGTGCTGGACTCTCGCCCTGAGGATCCAGGTTCGAATCCCGTGGTCGGCTGAAGTTGGTTTTCGGCGGTGTTCCAGCTTCAAGGCACGAATGTGAGCCGAACTCCCAAGCATACACTCATCCGCAGAGAACAGGCAGGCCAACAACACAATACTGACAAAACATGAAAATTCAAGCATTTCCATCCTTACTTCAGAAAATGGAAGCCAGATGGCAGCATGAACACGAAACAAGCGCAGCTCGACAACATAAATACGTTAGGACCAAGCATACACTCAGAACACACATTCCGGCATGTGCCAATTCGTCAGAAATTCCGAAGAGGAATGTGTACGAGGTACATGTTCGGTTAAGCTGCATCAGTGGTGCAACTTCGGTGTATAATCCACTCCATTAATAATAGAATTAATTAGTTAGTTATTCAATATTAATTTCGTCACTAGTAATAAGAAGTTTGTAAGCAGTTTGTTAATCAAGAAATCTGTTGTGTTGGAACCGATAGTTCAAATAATGATCACGAAATTTTTTCACGGTACTTTTACCTTGTCGCGGGCCGCACAAAATCACTTCACAGGCCAGCCGTTGGCCACCCCTGATGTAAGGGTACAAACATAGTGCGCACAGCCGATTCTCGGAATCGCCGCCGTTGCTGATTGGTTAAAAATCTGATTTTTTTCAGCCAAGCCGTAGCGGCGCTGACTCGCAGAATCGGAAACCAGCGTGAGCTGCGTCCGTACCTTTAGTCAGGGGCTTCATCGCATGGTTCGCGGAAACGTGTGGCTCAAAGATTTTTGCAGTGGCCCGCAGATGAAAAAAATTGACATAGTCGCAGAAATTATGGAAATGCTAATAAAAGAAGAAAAACAATGAAAACATGTTTCAAAAGAGGTGAAAGAAGTACATTTCAAGTTTAGAAATTTTCGGAACAAATGACAGAAATAATTTCGTAATTCATGAAAAATGATTGCATAAGGGGCCGTTCAAGTATTACGTAAGCAAATTTTGAACCCCCCCCCTTGTCAGCAAAATTTCGTCATCAGCTCTGCCCCTCTGAATCCTAACTCATATTTTCATAAAGGGTGGTTGATGACGTAAGCATTATCCTAACTCCCCCTCCCCCTTGTCATCAAAAGTCAGCAAATCGGAAACCCCCTTCCCCCCCATCGATGATGACGTAATACCTGAACGGCCCCTAATTAATGAGAAATGATTGCATAATTAATGAGAAATGGTTTCATAATTATGAAAAGAAATAATTTCAGAATTATAAGGAAAAAATATTTAGCTGTTCATAAAAATCCATAATTAATGAAAAATATATCCAGAATTATTTTGAAAGAAATTTTTCAGAAATAAGCAAAAGTATTCCCAGAGAATTATTGAAATAAATACATTCTCAGAACTCCCCCCCCCCCCGCCTCTCCTGGTTGACTCAGAGGTCTGGGCCCGCCATTCAGCTAACCCATTTAGATGCTACTGCATGAATCTGATACCGCAGTATGACTTGTTGGCCCCGGGCTTCATGTAAATCATTTTTTTGCCAGCAACGTCTGAAAAGTTGAAGACCTTTGATGTAAGTGATAAATGTATGTTTGATTGTGAGACTTTTTCTATAGGCACCAAATACACTGTCACCGTTGCAAAAAAAAACATCATTGGAAACAAGGCCGTCCTAAGAAGTTCGTGCCGGGTTTTGAGGTGGTGGGTTTACTGATCCAAAGGACCGAGCTCTCAAATCACTTGATTCAAAACTATACGCATTTAAAATACGGGATCCCGTAGCGAAGTACACTTCGGCTTGATGTACACTTTTACCCTGGGCCCCGTAATACTGTTTAGACCAGTGGTTATCAACCTTTGGAAGCCCGCGCCCTGTTGATTTTCTCTTGTGAGTGGAAAGCCCGGTCATGCACATGACTGATTGGGATATAAACGAAAAAATAAATAAAACGAACCACTCACTGTGTGTGTGTGCCTGGTTTGACTGAAGTCAAGGCCCGGCGGGGTTGAGAGACACTGACCTAGACGACCCTGTATACAGGATGTCCGCAAGTCCTAATTCGGCCTTTATCTCATCAAGTTATAGAAGAATGGTTCAAATTTAAAAAATGCTCAATGTTCGTTGGTTTGAAATTCCATTAAAAAATTTTTCCCGGCCTGGGGCCGTAATATTTCCAAGCACCACCAACGTAAGACCTATGAGATTTTGAAACAGACAAAACCGAAAAAAAACTACCGTTCCAACAAGTTCAAGGACCCGGGACCTTAATATTTTTAAGGCCTGTGTTTTGAACCTTTTTAAAAAAAGTTTCCCTCCCACAAAGCCATGATATTTAATATTTTTAGGCACCACTAACGTAGGCCTATGAGACTTCAAAACAGACAAGAAAAAAAATCACGTGAAAAAGGCCGTCCTAAGGAATTCGTAGGGTCCGGAGCCGTGATACCTTTGAGGCCCCTCATAAACTTAAGTAAAAATGCATTTCAGCAGTAAAACATGGAATCGAATCACAAAGAACAAAATAAAAGGAAATAATTCAAGTAAGAAACAAAATTTCAAACTGAGATGAGAATTTTCAATCATATGGGGGGAAAGAGGACACTTGTTTGAGTCGGAGCCCTATTGACCCACCACACGGGATCCCCCCAATGAACTGCACAAGTTGATTTCAATTTTCTTACGGATCAACAACGCGGAAGTAATTACCGATAATGAACTCATCCCGTGCCCATCGCCAAACCACTTGTCTGACGGTGGAGCCCTCTTCCGGCACCTCACGTCCGTATAAACTTTTATACTGTCCATATTCCGAACGTAATTGTGAAGCCTTGCCGGAAGAAATACCCAATTTTAACTATCCGAAATCCTCAAGGGATGTGGTAACCCACAGGGGTCATATTAACCTAGAAATGATCATAATTCAGGATCATGGGAAAAATCGGCCCGGGATTTCCGAGTTCCATTTGAACGATTAACTCCTCTTGTGTTGCAGCCTTTGCCCTAGTTTTTACCCGTTTTTTTTTTTTTGTTTAACACAAAAGTGTTGGTCGGTTAACGGGTTGCCCATAGAAACCGAAAGCGGCGCCCTAACGCGATTTTTCGTGAGCCCTAATGCGCCCTCTTTGAGCTCGAAGGGAAAAAAAAGACCACAAAGTAAAACTTAATCATCGGAGAGAAGAGAAAGTATCCAATAAATGGATCAGAACTTTTCAGGAGAAGCAACAATAAAAAAAATGGGGATCGGTCGGGCGAAAAAACAATCGAATGTCCGTGATGATGGTCATCGCGACGGGACATGATTGGCCGATCGGTAACGGATCGTCTCCGCGATCTTCTCGAACGCTATGTGACGTTCGGTGATCGGTTTTTAACGTCGCATTCTTTCGTTCAATAGTGTCCGATCCCGATCCTGATCGACGTCGTCGGGACGATCCCTCCGATGATAAAAAATTTCAAATTACCAGGAAAGGATTGCCCGATGAATCTACGTGCCGCTAAATACAAAATTCTCGTTAGTAAATGTTTCGACGAATTAAAAGAATCCAGTGATTTCAATGTTGATGAGACGGATAATGAAATAGTGACGTTCAAATCCAGGTGGAAGAAGATAGTGACGTTGATATTCTGTGTCATCGCCATCACTCTCATCGGATGAGGATCGTCTAAACAACTCGAAATTTTGTTGGTTTTTTTTTTTTGAATTTTGAAATTTGATTAGAAATTATGTTGAATTAAAAAAGACTAATGATAATAATAACAATAATTAAAATAATTGATAATTAATTCAAGTGGACGGTGTTTCTATCGCTATTTTACTGACAAAAAAAAAATAATTTCTGGAGGAAATGGCTTCGGGACGGAAGAAGTGCATCTGTCAGATATGTACTTGTGGGTGAGTAAATTAAATTTTTGTCTCGGAATTTTTCGGAAATTTATGTTAAAAAATCCTCAAAAATTTGTAGTTTACGAGATAGATTTGTTTTAGCTTCGATTTTTCTTGAATTCTTTCGTTTTTGTGTAAAAAATGGACTTTATGCGTAAATTTGGAAAAGAACTTTTTTTTGTTGAATTTAGATTTGGAATTTGATAGTTTCAATTTACGTAAAAGATTTTCTTTTAATATCAATAAACATGTGAGAATTTTTATTATTTTTTAATTTTTGAATATTTTTCTCCTTTTTGGAATTCTTAAATTTCCTTTTTTTATTTTTCATATAAATCACCTTTTTTTTTAAAAAAAAATTCCCTAATTTTTATGATTTTTTTATAGTATTTTCGTTGCACTTTTTGGTCAAAATGTTTTTAACCTGAATATTTTTTTCGAGTTTTTTTCAATTTTGCTAAATTTGCCGAAGGAAAAAAAATTCTAAAAATTTCAGTAAAATGTTTTTTAATTTTTCCAGTTCCTTTCTCGAGTTTTGATTTTCCTTTCTCAAAGATTGCTTTTTTACATTTTTGTCTTCTTTTCAGGATTTCGCAAAATTTTCCCAAATGTTTTAATTTTTGTTGAATATTTTTCTCTCTAGTTTTTTCTTTGATTATAACAGTATGAATTTTTTTTCTAATTTTTCTTGCATTTTCTTTCTTTTGTTTTTAAATTTTTCTGATGTTTGATAAAATTTTTCATTTTTTTCCTTTGTACGTATTTTCTCTGCCTAATGAGTTTTTCATTTATATCGAATTTTAATTTTATCAAAATTTTTCGCACAATTTTCTTGATTTTTTTTTTTAAAAATTATTATAAATCTTAAATGTTTTCAATGTTGCCAATGTTCAGTCAATGTTGCCACTGAGACATTTGAGTTCGAAAACCGGAGAAAGGTTGGAAAAAAACAGCGTAAATGAGAGAAAGAACCGTTGTCTGTTAGTTTATGATATACTTCCCGACTTTTCTACGATTTTTTAATTCGAATACCTCACTTGAGAATATTGCACTTGGAAACAGGAAATGTTTTTTGTTGGCCTCAGGAGGGGCAGGGCAACAACTTTCTTATTGCGTTTTTTAGGATAGGGTATCCATATGAAAATTTAAATTTTTTATTTTCTGGCACACTGTATTTTCACTCTCAAAAATGTTAAAAAATGATTTCTGAATACAATTTGAGCATTTTTTAAATTTGAACCATTCTTCTATAACTTGATGAGATAAAGGCCGAATTAGGACTTGCGGACATCCTGTATACAGGACCGTTTAGGTCAGTGTCTCTCAACCCCGCCGGGCCTTGACTTCAGTCAAACCGGGCACACACACACACAGCGAGTGGTTCGTTTTATTTATTTTTTCGTTTATATCCCAATCAGTCCCGGGCTTTCCACTCACAAGAGAAAATCAACAGGGCGCGGGCTTCCAAAGGTTGATAACCACTGGTCTAAACAGTATTACGGGGCCCAGGGTAAAAGTGCTCCGGTACATTAAGCCGACGTGTACTTGGCTACGGGATCCCGTATTTTAAATGCGTATAGTTTTGAATCAAGTGATTTGAGAGCTCGGCTCTTTGGATCAGTAAACCCACCACCTCAAAACCCGGCACCAAGTGGCACAGTGACTAGAAGACACTAGCCCGTGTTACCATTGCCACGACGATGTTAAGTGTAAGTGGCTGAGCAACTGATCTCCAATGAGGCGAGAGATATTCGAGAACACAAAGGGTTCTCGACTCGACCAGCCAGGAAGTCAAGAAACTCGGTACCTCGCTGATCCGCAGAGCTGAGCCTCATCTAACAGGGAGGACAACGATCCAAAAGAACGTCAAACGAAAACATTGGGAAATCCTTCCAAAGCTACCTAACCATGTCAATCCCAAGCCCAAGAAACTGTTATACTTACTTCAGTCTGGGTTAGACCTCAAAGAGAGGCCTTTCCTTGGAGGCCAGACGTGAACACGTCTTACCGGAGTGAAATCGGCAATTCGAATGATCTTCAACAGACGTTTCAATACTACAGAAGCACATTGTAAGATTTTCTCAATCTTGAGAGATTGAGAATAAGATACCCATTTGTTGAATAACATTGTTGCTGTCAACTGGTGGATGAGGGATGATTAGCACTTGAACCCGAGCTTTATACATATATATATATATATATATATATATATTATTTACTGGGATTAGCTAATTCAGAGGTTCTTAACCTTTTCAGGCACGTCCCAAAATCAACAAGATCAGCTTCGTGACCTAGGACATAACATGGGACTTTTTATTTCTCGCAATTAATGAAACCAGAGACGCGCGCAGTGCATTTATAAAACACTGTAAATGGATTTGTACGAATCATCTATAGGGGAAGCTCCCGCGAATCAAGTTTGGATCGTGAACTATAGCTCAAGAATCCCTGGCTGTAAGTGGATTAGTGCTACCCATCTTAGAAGCCCATGTACAGAGGGCCATCATGTCCGAGCATCATAGGGCCCCCCCCCCCTCCCTCAACCAAGTTATTTTTCGGAGGCCCTACCAGGCAAATGTACACGCTAACTCTTGAAAATTGCAACCATATCTTATTTCTGTAAGGCCTGCTTCTTCTCTTGAGGCCCTCCACTTCCGGACCGTGCCTGTGTGGTCCCATGCTTTAAGATTGCACTGCCTGGGAATCAAGTTTTGGGTCGTGGCCCGTAAAGCTCATGAATCCTCGGCTGTAAGTGGATTTGTACGACCTATCTCAGAAACCCTTGCAACCCAAGTTTGGGTCTTGACCCGTAGGTTAAGAACCCTGGTCTAAGAAAGCCTAGCTACAGAATGGGGGTACATGATGTGAAAAATGTGCCCTCTACTGTATAACCTTGTTTTCTTCCAGATGGGGTTACATTATCTTTTATTTCATCTTCACAATATTGTTTTTTCAATATCTGTGTAGAATGACAAAATAACATGCTATCTTATATGCAATACATGGTATTTTTTTTTCTCTGCGCAACAGAAAAACCCCTAATATGCACGGCAGCATTCCCAGACTCTAAACGTCCATATTTTGTAAATATTAACCCTGAAGAAATGGTACATCCCTCAATTACTTTTGTCCATAACTAACAAACAGTTAAAAATGAAATTTTATCAGCCAAAAATATGTCTCTTACAAAATAATATACAGTACAAGATGCATCACATCATTAAACTGGAACCTCTTCTGCCACCTATTGAATAAAAAACACAACTGTTACATGGTTCTTCGATTGGAATTGACAATCAGTTTTTGATTGATGCGTTGCATGAAAAAAACAATAAAATACGATATTAATAAATATTTTTTGAATGATAATATAAATTGAATTATCAAATTTGCTGTAAAACTTTAACAATTGATGTTTGTATGCAGTAAAATGACATTAGTAACCACTCATAGAATAAACTTTCACATTATCATTCTTATTAATTGCAGCCTCTGAAGACCAACAAGAGCTGCATTTTCCGAGTGCTATAACGTTATTCTCTCGCTCTCTCTCTACTACATACAATCATTAACAGTTAAAGTTTTGCAGCAAACTTGATAATTCAATTTATATTATTGCTCCAAAAATATTTATTTATATCATATTGTATTGTTTTTTTTTTCATGCGATCAATAACCGGCCACCGATTCTAATTCGATTCGAGTCATAACAGTAGTGTTTAAGGTGGCGCTTGGGCAAATGCGTCATTTTTCCACGCGGAAATTCGATCAATTGGCAAGGACCACATAGTTTTAGGGGGCCCCTCCGTATACGAATTTATCCTTTTTTTAGCCTGTGAGCTGTACAAATTTTGCCGCCATTCACCCATTCCAGTATAGTTTTCTTGACTACGCATTCCTTCAAATTCGTCGCCCCATACCAAGCTGGCGCCCCCCCCCCCCCTACTACACAGTAAATATGCCCTGTTATAGGTAGAGTCACTCTTTCGGTCGTTCACATGCTTTCACATCGTTCTAGGCCGCTGATTTTGTCCCTCGCTCAGCAGGTCATTCTTTTGGTTACTCACATGCTTCTACATACTCTACAGGTTAGTGTTCCAAGTGGTCTGGTTTTTTTTTTAAACGATGCTAAAGATCTGTTCACATGTGTAAAAAATTGGGGGTTTCAACGGGGGTGGTTCGGTGGATAGAACTTGGCAACTTTTTTTCCCTCGTAAGGGAAGAAAGACACCGTCTTTTGTGGTGGATTTTTGCGGTTTCGTGCCTCTTTCCCGTAATCCTTTGTGACTTTTCCCTTTGAGGATCTTTGATTTCCCATGTAAACGGGGCTAATCTCGTTAAAATGCAACAACAGCTTTGCGAATATCAGTAACAAGAAAGTTTTCTTCTTTGAAAGCCTTGTGGGATTTTTAAAGGTTTCGTGGCATTTGATCGTGTGGAACCCCTAAAAAACCTGGCATGGAACCCTAGTTGGAAATCCGTGGTCTAAAGACACGCAACACGTGGTGTCTATTGGCAATAAGGGCGCGGTAGCCCGGTCGATAAGATACTCGCCTAAAGTACTAAAGGATGTGTAGAGGTATCGCGAACTTCGATACCCGGTTCGTCCTTGTCAGAAAACTTTCCTGACAGGGGTACAACAAAAAACGACGATTTGACCACAGCAAAAGAGGGGGAGGGGTCTTCAACCTTTCAGATATTGCGGGCAGAAAAAAACAAAAAAATTTCAGGAAGCCCGGGGTTTTACTGCGGTATCTATCTTCGCACATTGGAGACTTAAAGAGGGGGTTGGGTGGATCCGAATCAAACAGCCTTATATAACTCGATAATATTTTGATATTATTTTTAATTAAGGGGCCGTTCAAGTATATGTATTTCTTTCAATAACTCTAGAACTATTTCTCTTATTAGTTTCTGAAACTATTTCTCTCATTAGTTCTGAAATCATTTCTCTCATTAGTTCTGAAATCATTTCTCTCATTAGTTCTGAAATCATTTCTCTTATTTGTTTACCATTAATTCCGGAATAAATTCTTTCACTGATGACTTTTCAGCATTTCTATAAAGTCTACTATAACTATACAGTATGTCTTTTCGTCGGCGAGGGTTTTGAGGGGCATATATGGCCGGGCGGGCAATGCGTTGAAGACTCCTGTCTCCAGTAAGGCACCTAGTAAAGAAGGGTACTCATTGTCCTCTATCTTCGAACGAAAAATTGGCTTTGCAGATACATGTAGCGCCTAACCGTTAAAAAAATACAGGGTGTAGAATTACAATTGACTACAGCGATAATACCGACGTCACACTTTCACTAAAAAAAATGGCGGATGAGTCAGCGTAGGATGTTAAGAAGCCCTAGGATAGACCGTATTGCGATATTGTTTGCATCATCTATCAAATGCCCAATATTAGTCACACAGATCCTACAACTCAAATACATACATTTAAATTGAACTTCTCATGGGTCTAGAGATCCATTATTTTATCCTAGATCTCAACATGACTCGTCCTCAGATGGTAGAGAAGAGTCTTTCATGTAACAACATGATAATGATAAAAATAAATAAATAAAAACGCAGTCAGAGGGAAACTGGAAATCGAAGAACATTGACCCATTTTCCGACAACAGAAGCATGAAATCACCGCCATTGGCTCGAGACGGCGACTGACCCACATTTTTAACCGCGATAAATAAAACACCAAATCAAAAAACCTGCGCCCATTACACTAGGATATTATCTAATGTGTGTGTGTGTGTGTGTGTGTGTGTGAGTATAATCTCGACCACCCGGCTATTATTTTGTTTTTTTGACGGGTCAGTGTATCAGTGTTGACCACGGAAACGGACAAATTGCAATTCTTTCCCCTTCACTCTGTTGCGATAAATATTTTATTGCCGTTCGAATTGATTTCTGAACGCTCTTATTGGTTGAGAGAAGCAAGTGGGGGAGGAGCTAAAGGTTCATAATCGTCCGATTAATAATTCCGCAATTAATTATGGTTTAACCTACTGTGATTCTCGGACGATGAGTCGAGGCGATTTAAGGGTCCCACGAGATATCACGGTGGGATTTATATTGAAAGCAGGACTGTGTGTGTGTGTGTCAGCGCAGGCGTGGAGCCAGAGGAGGGGGATGGGGGCGATCAACCTTCCCAAGTGCCGAATAATAATAAGGGATAATTGGGCCCCCGCACTCAGGCCGAGCCCGTGGACCCATGCGTTAACACGGCCTCAAGCGCGGATCCAGAATGATGTGACGGGAGAGGCGAATTTTGTGAGTTTGTTTGATCGTCCCGTATTTTACGGGATAGAAATTTTCCCACATTATTTGGCTCTTGGGAGGGCGCTCGTTCCCACCGCCCCCCTGAATTCACTCCTGAGTGAAGGCAGGTATCTTCGGCTACCAATGGAGTGGGGGCAGGCATCTTCAGTTGAGAATGGAGCAGAGGCAAATATCTTCAGTTGAGAATGGAGCAGAGGCAAATATCTTCAGATTCGAACGGAGCGCGAAGGTAGACATCTTCAGATTCGAATGGAGCGCGAAGGTAGACATCTTCAGCTGCGAATGGAGTTGAGGTAAGCATTTGCAGCTATGAATTGAGTGGGGGGGGGGGGGGGGCAGGCATCTTCACAGCGCTACGAATGAAGCCGAGGTAGACATCTTCAGCTACTCATTGGAATGGAGGCAGGCATCTTCTTCTGCAAATAAAGTCGAGGTAGATATCTTCAGGTACGAATGGAGCGAAGGCAGGTATCTTCAGTTGCAATTGGAGTGGAGGCAGGCGAATCCTCGGGGCGATGCGTCGGAAAAGTGACTTATTGTGTAGGTGCATCGGATCATCCTGTATTTTACGGGAAAGACAAACTTTCCCCTATATTACTCGGCTTTTGGAAGGGACGATCGTCACCATCTCGCCCCCTCCGGATCCCCCTCTTGCAAGGAACTACTACTAAACCACACATGCACCTCGTCCATATTTCTCTGCGGAATTTCTAATGAACTGGTAAATGTTAGAATGTGTGGGTATGGTGTAGTGAACCTAACATGAAGTTTTGTGTTTATGTTTTTAATGCTTGTTATGTGTAGTGATCATGTCATCTGCCATCAATTTTTCTAACTATGAGTAACTGTCGAATAATTGTATCGTTGTAGGCCTGTTGCTCTCTGTGGCGAGACTTTTCGCCTGCACAGCGTACCAGTTGTTGATAACATTTTGTTCAGTGGGTAACTAAAAACATCCTTGACCCTTGTCGTGGGGAGAACTGCAATTCCAACTTTACTCACCCCTTCCCTAAAGTCAAAGTTGCGGCGCCCATGCATCATATATAGGGAAGAGACCCTTTTCCGTATTCCAACTGCAAATATTCTGTGTGGTCATTCATTCATTGTGGTCATAATAGTGCCAAATATGGTTCACGATATCCGTCACCATTCATGTCGAGACCACCAATCCGGCACCCCCGGTAACCACGACCACCATCAATCAACCGACTCATTGGTGTTGTTGACCCCCCCCATATTTGTTGGTCATCAAAAAAATATCCTAGAAGTCATCGCGGTCACGAAAACTGATTCAATAAAAGATTACCTCGTACAGCCCCAGCATTCGGGAAAAGGGCGTGGGCCAGCAAAAAACAAAAAGCGCCAAGACCCAAAATGTCACGAAATCTGTGGCCACCTGGTTCCTTCATTTGTATACTTCACTGTCGAACAATCAAAACGGCGCCGAAAAGCGATCAAGGTCGGTCAGAACCACGCCAGGTGCCGCATTAGGCACTTCTTTGGCACATTATCAACATGAAAGAACATTTCTGTATAATTTCGGGGACACCAAAAAATATACCTAACTCGATTACGTGTAATGTTTTTCCCCCCTTCATTTTCTCCCACCTCCCCTGAAGATTATGTTCGCAGGAGGTCTCTGGCTCAGTTTTATGAGGGCCTAGGCCTCCATAATGAAGGCCATTGATTGTCTTTCTTGTTTCTCCCGCCCGTCAAATTATTTAGGGCGAGAGCCGAGAAAATGTGCGTGAGCTTATGGGGAATCTCATTGGACACATGCCAACCCCATGTTGGAGAAAAGTAATTTTCATTTTTGATCGTTTTTACATTGTGTAAATGTATGTCCTTGAGAAATCCATCTACGATTCGGTGGTTCACAGCTGGCCGCCGTTTCTATTTTTCTCTCGCTCTACCCGTGAAGTTGAGAATAATGTTGCTAATTTTGAACATTCCCGGATTTTGATCGAACTTTACGCTTGAGGTATTAGAGCTACGGTCCCGAGTTTGGTCTTGTTTTAAAGCTCGTGAATAGAGCTTCCTTTTGATATGTTACAACATGCACTTATCGTGTTTACATAATTTCTAGTTCCGAGTGATAAGATAGCCTATGTTATGGAGTTTAAGGGGTGGGGGCCACATTATTACTTGTTTCGAGTTGGAGTCCGATTTCCATATGAGCAACAATTAAATTTCATACGATTGAATTTCAACAATTCTTCGATTTTAACAATGTGTCCCCTAACACGGGAAGAGGAAAAAGTAAGATGAAATATTATTTAGGGTCATTTTTTTCTTGGGGGGGGGGGGGGGAAGCTTGGCTCCTAGGAAATTTGGCTGCCACCTATTTTTTTTTTCGACTTCCCCACCTCTGGAGTATATACCAGAACTGGGCAAATCCCAGTCACCAGGACACCATGGCGACTAAAAAATTGGTATTGGCGCCTAAAATTTTCTTTGTGTAGTTACTAGATTGCAGGTTGTGTGTGAGAGCAGCACAAAATGTTTGGAATTAGCAGCATGTCTGCCAACATAAAGAGGGTCACTATGCAGTGCCATCTTAACGTATGAGCCGCCCACCCGGACCCGGGCCGGGGCCTCAAGCGAAGAGGGCTCTTACAAAGATGAGGTATAGTTGAAATTTTCGTGGAGCATACATGTAAATTAGCTTGGTAGGGCCCCAGAAAAATTCCTTGGCCCGAGGGCCCATGATGCTCCTAAGACGGCCTTGTCTCTATGCCCTGAAAAAGTCAAAAGTAGCATTATTTTAGACCCCTTTTCTTCGGGAAAATTTTTAGATTTTTTTTGCGATTTGTCCACAGCCCAGGTATGCATTTTACTCAAATTTTTATAAACTTTATTTGGTAAAATTTTGTAGAATAAAAGAATTTTCTCTAAATCACATCATCCAAAGTGCCCATTATTAGCAAACCCTATTAAATATCAATTTTAATATTATACCAATCAGTAATAGACTTTACACAGCGTTGTATTGCAATATCAGTTCCAAAACAAAAAAAAAAATGTTTCAATGTGTCACGGTCTTTTGTTCGATTCTTCACACAATTTCACATCTTTTGACCGTAAAATGATTTATGAAACGATGGCAAGAAAATTTGCGTGTTTGATCAGCATGAAATCCTCAAATCTCCGTAGAGATTGTGCATATTTGCAATGCAAAACTTCATGCGTCTGATCTCGCAAACACTTTTTCAAACGAACTGCAACAATTTTTACCCTTGGTTTAGGTTGATGACACAATGCTCACGAATGTTGAATAACGCTAGAGGTTTAAAGAGACGTTTCCCAATATTGGGACAGCATTGAATCATCATTGACAACATCACCACTATACCACGGCAGCCCAGGTCAATAAGATAAATACTTGCCTAAAATACCAAAGGATGCTTAGAGGTGTTTAGAGGAAGTTTAGAGTTGAGGATGTTTAGGGATAAAAACCCTAATATAATAATCCATACCAAAGGATGTTTAGATTTCGATACCCAGTTCATCCTTGCCAGAAACTTTCCTGACACAGGGCTAAAACAGAAATGACGACATGACCACAGAGAAAAAGATTGCTATCGCAGGGAGTCCCACATCGAGGGGTTACCGCTCCAACCTCTCGGCGAGTATAGAGTCGATGCCATTCGGAATCGACAATAAATTGTAGGTCCCATGTGTTTAGTAAATTAGTCCCGTGTAACTAGCCCTCGTGGGCAGAAAATGACCGTGGGGCGACAAAAATTATCAAACTGTGCGCTATAAAAAGATCATTCTTCTCATTAAAAAGGATAAAATAATCAGTTCGCTCGTCTTTTACAAGAAAAAAACTGTCATTTTTAGCTTTATAGTGTATTGAAGCTGAAATAATTTGGTGATTTTGATGGCATTGTAAATGATTTTGCTCATAAGAGAGTGTGTACGAGAAAAAGCGTTTATTCTAAGATTCTTATTTCATGAAGAATTTAAAATTATATTTTTTCATCTAAAATAATGCATATCTTCTTTTGATGGGTTTACAAACAACAACATGTACTGTATTTGCTAACGAATCCCCCCCTCTTCCCCCCGCCCATCAAGCCAAAGTAGGGCCCAGTGCACAACGTCTGCACAATTCTAGTTTGAAATTTCAAATAAGTTTCGCTCTTGACCGTCAAGCTTCTGAAAAGTGATAACAAACATTTGGCGGAAGAAGGAGAAGTTGTTTTCGTCTCTCTGAGAAGCTTTATTATTATTACTAAGCATTTCCTTTGCTTCTATTCATTCGGTTGAGCATATGTTTACGAGTCGTCCATCATTCCGCTGTGTATGTAGCGTATGGTGGTAAATGGGCCGTTACGGCGAGGACAGACACTCATCACATGCCTGTAAAACGTGCAGATGGAGTTGCCTTCAGAATAAACTAAATTTCCAGAAGTCTGCGATTTTTTTATTATTATTATAATATGCATTCTTCTCTGTTGGAAAAAAAAGAAGACATATAATACGTGCACGTGCTATTATGTGTCATTCATTCAAGAAGGCATCCATACATACGCGCACATAATCACGTGACCAGCCGGAACGATGACATTGGATTTGATTGGAGCGCGGGTCATTAATCTGCTGGACAGCTGTCTTTTGTTTTTTCATTTCCATGCAGTTGTTGGATACCGGCAGCCAATCAAGTTTCTTTTTACCGATAATACGGATGCTGTCGCCATCTGTTTTCTAATGTTGGAAGTTTCATCTATTTGTGGTGTGATGTCGCGTGTGTTTGCTCATTTGATAATTTTTGTGCTGCACCACGGTCATTTTCTCCACACGAGGGCTACTACTTCACCAAACACCAACTCTGGCCATATCGCTATATTGCAATTTACTGCCATTAGTGAGATGGGTTGGAAGTGAAGGCGCTGTCTATCGGTGGTCGCCTCGAGTTCGTTAGGGAAAATATTTTACCTATATCCTCCCTTGGGTTCGAACCCGGGACCCAGACAACAACCTTCACGATGGTAGACCAGCATCTTACCACCATGCCACTCGGACCCACACGAGGGCTGACACATACAATTAATTACAGATCCCAAACTGCAGTCTTGTCTATACTCGCCGAGAGTCTGATGTGCAAGCCCCTTGGTGTGGGACTCCTGCAGTAGAAATATTTTCTGTGATCATATGTGGTCGTTTCTGTTGTACCCCTGCATCAGGAAAGTGTCTAACAAGGACGAACCGGGTATCGAACTCGCGACACCTCTACACATAATTTTTGGTACTTAAGACAAGTATCTTAAAAAGCGCCTCAATCCTTGTCCGACTCTGTTCTAGTGTCGAATTTGATTGGACGTGCGTGATCATAGACGTAAAATCAGGATTTTCTTCCTTGTAACCTTTTGCATGTGGCTTTGGCGCTATTTTTTTTTTTCAAGCAACTGTGACGTCATAGAAACGTCACAGTAGACCGCGAGGCTACCGTAACTTTTGATCCATTTGGCGCCACCATATTTCCTAGCGACATTTAATAATGGATATTCTAAATTTAACTTCAGTTCGGCAACCAGGATTGATGCAGTGGGAAGTTCACGGGACGCTTAAAACGAAGGTTATGAGTTCGAGTCCCTTCGTAAAAATCCAATTTTTTTTTTTCTAGCATCTTCGTTTGAAAAGTTTAATTTCTTATCACATTTAATTTTTTTCTTTTAACCGTTGCACGGGATAAACATGATTTATTATATTATAATTCACCACAAATTGTCAGATGCACGGGAATAGGGGGGGGGGGGGGTCTCCCAAACAGCGAACTTGGCGATACAGGGGGAATGGGGGGCCACCCCCGTATAATAAGTTATCGTTTATTGAATCACTAAAAAATGTTTTTTTTTTTTTTCTGATTTAATCAAAATGTGGTTCAGTTGCATCAAGTTGACAATAGTAACGGCTCGCGAAGCGAGCGCCCAGCGAAGCTGGGCCCTGCTATCATTTATTGATTCATAATGCTGATAGATTCATTAGAAAACCAAACATAGAAATTGTGTTTCGGCAAGCCACTGTATTTATTGCATGTCAATATAATTATTATTATATAATATATATCATTATTATTATGATCGTTATAGTATTATAGTTAAATTATATCATTGTAATTTATTATCGTGTGAGCAAACGAGACGTAATGACAAAATAAAAGCGAAATCGTTAATAGACGTTGGTGTTTGGCGATAAGTTGCCAAACGTAACAGCAGGAGGTACACTTTACACATACGGTGATGTTTCTATAACGTCACAGTAGCCTTATTCTGATTGGCTGATAATGTCAAAAATATAAATAAAATCGTCATAACTACGAAGAACAGCCAAAACTAGAGAGGAAATCCTTAATCAGACGTCATTGATCACGTGATACTAACTATCCAATCAAATCCGACACTAGAAAAGAGTCGGACAAGTGTGGAGGTGCTTGTGTATCTTATCTACCTGGGCTAGCGCGCCCTACGTGTCTTTGCCGATTTTCGTCCGCGTGAAGACATTTTTTGGATGAAGGAGCAGGAAACCGTTCTGTTACGGTGCTTGTCTTCAGCTTTTTATAGGAGATTTTGATTTCTTAATCGATTCTTGGGAGTGCTTGAACACCCACAGCACCCATGAATCCGATGCCACTGGGATCTAGCGAGGTTCATGTTAAGAAGGATGCCCGCTAATTATTATTACTAGTGGTTCGTATTTAGGAACCCCTACTTAGAGTCCTATGAGAAGGGTGGCGGGTCCTTCAACTTTTTTCGAATAGCGAGCACCGTATATGTTTTTCGTCAGCAGAAGCAAAGCAGTCTGAATGAACCAACCCGGGAACGACCCAAGGGCCTCATCTCATGATTACGCGATATGATACTATGTTTTTCTGAATTAGTAAACTAATAGGGGGAAAGAAATTCCAGCCGTATGAGTGGGGGGGGGGGGCTATGAACACATCATTCGATGTAATGTGGGTTTTTGGGAGGGGGGGGGGGACTTGGATGATATTTCGTACCATCCAGTTCCTCTCACGATCAGTGGATGAAGCAGCAAACAAGACTGATGGGGGGGGGGGGGGAACAAACAAATCGAATTTTGGGAATTTCGTTGCATGCTATTATTGATTGTAATAATAATTTCACATTATACTATGGTAGGGTTACCAGACGTCTTCTTTTAGGAGGAAATGTCCTCCTTTTTTGATGTCATTTCAAGGTTCCTCCTTACGTTTTAAAAAATTCACCCTATTGTTCTCTTTTTCAGGGCTTCCGGAATTATTTTTCTTTTTTTCCCGAGGGAATTTCTTTTTTCACCTTGAAAACGTGTATCTGTTCATTGGAATGAATGTTTGTGCGTGTTTTTTCCGTCCGCGTGTGTTTACACGCTTTGAGCAATCGCCCTCGTAATTCCCAGAATACGGGAACGCAAGATGCCTCCAAGCAAGGCAGATGCTGTTCTAACTACGGCCCATCTTGCTCCAGGATAACATGAAGAAGACAGTCCGAAATCAGCTCTGGAAGAAGAAAACTGCAACATCCATCTTAAATATTGTTTGCTCAAGCTAATGCCAGTTTCATATACACCCCAAGCACTACACATTAACACAACCATGCGCAATCTTGTCTTACCCTTCGGAAGAAAAATTATAAAAACCCAAAATTTTTTTTAAAAAAATCTCTTAAAATGTAAAAAAAGTTATAAAATGATAAAAATGCCTTCTTCTCCGGCTGTTTGATTTAACGATAGTTGTCTCGCACTAAAAGTTTCCAGGACGCAGCCATCTGATATTACTCTCTCGGTCAAACGATAACCAAACCACCGATTTGAAGGAGACGGAGAAACTGGCAAAGGTTCCACGTCCAGACATAACGATATTCATCAAAACGATTAATCGATTTTAATCAGTTGAGTAATCGATGACCATTTAACGATAAAAAAAACATGCCCTTACATTAAAATTTTCAAAATTTATCTAAATCAATGATTCTTTTTTTTAAATCAACGTAAATAATTTTAACTTTTTCTTTCTTTTCCTAAAATTTAATTCTAGTGTTTATTATATTAAGCATAAACACTATAGCCATGTCTCATTTGATAATATCCAACCAATGACGGAGGAGATGGGGGCCTAGCCCGGTGCTCCACACAACGGTTAACGGTATCAGCTAATGCCGTTTACTAAAGTGGGAAGAGAGGGATGTTAGGGACCGTTCAAGTATTACGTAAGCAAATTTTTAGCCATTTTTGACCCCCCTCTCCCCCTTGTTAATTACAAATTTTCATGAATTTTAAATTTTCATTAATTACAAATTTCCGCAAATTAGGAATTTTCATTAATTTCAAAAATTTTCATTACTTACAAATTTTCATTAATTACAAATTTCCGCAAATTAGGAATTTTCATTAATTACAAATTTCCGCAAATTAGGAATTTTCATTAATTACAAATTTCCGCAAATTAGGAATTTTCATTAATTACAAATTTCCGCAAATTAGGAATTTTCATTAATTACAAATTTCCGCAAATTAGGAATTTTCATTAATTTCAAAAATTTTCATTAATTACAAATTTCCGCAAATTAGGAATTTTCATTAATTTCAAAAATTTTCATTAATTACAAATTTCCGCAAATTAGGAATTTCCATTAATTTTAAAAATTTTCATTAATTACAAATTTCCCCAAATTAGGAATTTTCACGAGTTACTGAATCATTTCATTTGATCATTTTTGACGACCACAGTCATTTTCTACACACGAGGGCTAATTTGACCGGGACCTACAATTTATTGCCAATTCCGAATGGAGGCTTGTTTTTTATACTTATCGGGGGGTTGGTGCGCGAACTCCTCGATGGGGTACTCCCTGCGGTAGCAATTTTTTCCTGCGGTCTTGTCACCGTTTTTTTTTTGTTGTATCCCTGTGTCAGGAAATGTTTCTGACGAGGACGCACCGGGTATCGAGCTCGCGACACCTCTAAACATCCTTTGGTACTTTAGGCGAGCATATTATCGACTTGGGCTACCACGCCCTCACTTTGAATCATTGCTTTCATAATTTTTGAATTTCCATCAATTCCTGATTTTCATCAATTCTGAATTTTTATGTCATGAATTCTTTCTTTCATTAACTCTGAAGTATCATCCATTTGAATGTCAATTAATCTTTTTTAAAATACCGATTCCCCACCCCCGGTGCAAAATATATGGAGGGGGGGGGGTGAAGGGGTCCCTCAAAAATGTTTGGCGCCCCCCGTAATCATCACGACGATTATGGATTCTCGGGGCCAATAACTAAAGTTTCTTCTAAATAGGGTTATTTTCTCTTCATGCCTCATTTATATTTTCATAAACATTTTCAAAAATAAAATGTACAACACACATTACAATTTCGAGAGCGGGACCCGGGCACCTGTCACACACAGGGCCACCCTTACATGTCGCGGGGCCCGATGTGAAAATAATAGCGGTGCCAGAGGCGTCTTGATAATTTCGGTGGCCCTTATCACCGACTTCATTATATATTTCACGGGAGAGGAGAATTGTGAAAATTCAGAAAGTTGTGGAAATCATGAGAATTCAGAAAATGGAAATCCTGAAAATTCAGAATAAATGAAAATCACGATGAAAATTCATAAAATTAGAATCATGAAAATTAACAAAATGGGAATCATGAAAATTCAGAAAATGGGGAACATGAAAATTCAGAAAATGGGGATCATGAAAATCCAGAAAATGGGTATCATGAAAATTCAGAAAATAGGGATCATGAAAATCCAGAAAATGGGAATCATGAAAATTCAGAAAATAGGGATCATGAAAATCCAGAAAATGGGAATCATGAAAATTCAGAAAATAGGGATCATGAAAATCCAGAAAATGGGAATCATGAAAATTCAGAAAATGGGGATCATGAAAATCCGAATCATGAAAATTCAGAAAATAGGGATCATGAAAATCCGAATCATGAAAATTCAGAAAATAGGGATCATGAAAATCCAGAAAATGGGAATCATGAAAATTCAGAAAATAGGGATCATGAAAATCCAGAAAATGGGAATCATGAAAATTCAGAAAATGGGGATCATGAAAATCCGGAAAATGGGAATCATGAAAATTCAGAAAATTAGAATCATGAAAATTCAGAAAATGAAAATCATAAAAATTGACAAAATGCTAATCATAAAAATTCAGAATAAATTAAAGAAATAATTTCAAAACTGATGAAAATTCACAATAAATGAAAACAATTCAGAATAATTGAAAGAAATGATTTAAATAACTCAGAATTCCAGAAAAAATGGCGAAAATTCAGAAAATGATTAAAATTCTAAAATTTATTTGAAAAAGCAATTCCAGAATTGATGGAAATTCAGAATTTGTGAAAGAAAGTGCGCGGGGTGGGGGGGAAAAACGTGGATCCCGGTAGGACCACACATGCCCTGTCACACACCCCAAAGGGCGGTTCTGGTCGCACAACCTCTGTAAAAGCGACTTTTTCCGAAATGTTCACACTAGATTTATTTCCGTCACCACACAGAATTTACCTTAAAAAGTATGTCATGGTAAATGTATTTCTTCGTCTCATGCTGAGAGAGAGAAAGAAGATAAATTGGGGTATTTTTTATTGTGTCTGTTTTTGGCGACATTTAAAACACGCAAAAGCGTCGTTTAGAGCCGTTTTCTTTTTTGCGGCAGCTACCATTTTTCTCTTGAGCTCAAGGCCGCACCGAAATCAATGAGTTCCAACGCGATTATTTATATGTACTTTGCTTATCTTTCTTCTTTTTTAGGGAATTATGGATGGCATCGGGCGCTTATCGCTTATGACCTTGTTTTTATACAAATAATAATGTTTTGATATCCATCATTTTTTGATTGGCTATGGGATGACGACGATGTCTAGACCAGTGTTTCCCAAACTGTGGGTCGTCAGATAAGTGAGCTGGAAATTTCGCCTCCGACATTTTGCCCTCGACGTTTCGTCCCCGGACATTTCACCTGCCCTGACCGTATGAATGACCGAGTGAGTGACTGCATGAGTGACTGAATGGTTGAGTGAATGACCATATGATCAAGTGAGTGATTGTGTGAATGAGTGATTGTGTGAATGACCAAGTGAGTGTAGAGTGGCCGTATTAGTGTCCAAGTGAGTGACCACATGAATAATCAAGTGAATGGTAATACTCGACCACACGAGTGCGTGAATGCCCATGTGGTCACTCACTTGATAACTCATATGGTCATATACATACACTCGCTTATTCACTCATATGGTCATATACATACACTCGCTTGTTCACTCATATGGTCACTCACGCACTCACTTGGTCACTCCACACTCACACTCTCATGTTGGGGAAGGCGTGGAATTGTAGATACACCGGCTCACAAAATGAGCTACAATTCTTAATTAATCAATTAATTCTCAATTAATCGAAAGCTCGATTCTGCGAGATCCAGAAAGGAGGACACCTGTGCACGCCCCGTTGTAACGTCACTTTTCCCCTAGTTTTCACAACAGATGGCGCCATTATTCTGACCAATAAAACCGGCCACAACAATAATTATTCCCAACTAAAACACAACCGCTAAAAAAAAGCAAAAACAAAATATTCTTAGAATTTCGACGGTTATTGGTCAATAAAAAAAAACCACAAAGACACTTATTTCAATGAAGAGATCTATATTTTGGTGGTTGGCTAAGTGGGGGGGGGGGGGGAAAGAAAATAATAATTCTCCTGAAACCTGAAAAGGAGGACAGAAGGTCGAATTTTCCGAAACGTAGGAGAACGCTTGAAATGACATCAAAAAAGGAGGACGTCTGGTAACCCTACTTTCTAATGCTGCATCCCTTTGAAAATTTCATTCGTGAGGCATGCGCATCCATTGCAATGTAGAGACATTGTGTGCCAAGTTCACTTCAGATTCCCTTCTTCGTTTGGGCCATGCGCGATCTAGGAAATTCGAATCCATCGCAATGTGACTTGACCCCCCATGCCTTCAAAAGATAATTTCACTCACTGTTTGAAGGGCATTGCACCGAGACTGCGGTGCCATCTATTAGACAAAGTTGTAACTAATTATATGAACCGGTGTATTTGGAATTCCAGGCATGTCCATTATACGTACCACTTGTTTCATCTTCCATCTCTATCACTGTTTTCAAAGTTATGGAAGTCCTTTTTTATACACTCTATAAATGCGAAGTTAGGTTCCATGTACATAGTTCCGACCCAGTCACCTCTTCTGATAATAAAATGGTGATAAATTGCCTCAATGGCTATAGACCAACGCGATATGTGGTTAGTAGGAGTTGAACTTTACCCAGTCATTTGTTTAGCTCAAGGTTGCCCAATCTTTAGCAGAGTGCGGGCCACTTCATTGATTTGAAAAAGTGTCGCGAACCACTTAAGTCTTATCTGAATTGTCGGTGGATATTTTTTGTGTACGGAATCAGGCGTACATCCTCAGTGGTTTAAGTGAATACCATGGCCCCTCTGAGGGTTAGGCTGGCAGGGCTCTAGCACGGGGGATCGGGACAAATCTCACTGCGTTTGTTTCTACACTATAAATTCATTGTAGAGCCCCGCCCCACCAAAGATCTCTTTCATGGGCGTGGGGGTGACTCCATGGTAGAGGTGGGCATGATGAGCACCGAGATGCTCGCTGCGAAAGGAGAAAATTTACCCCTACGCATTAAATATACCCTCTGATTTTAAATAAATAACGACAAATAACATGATGCCTTATACAAAACGGAGATTTTTTTTTCTGCGCAGCAAAATACTCTGGGTACCCGGAAGCATTCTCAGACTCTAAACGCCCATATCATGTAAACTTATTCACAATGAAAAAATGGTGCCTTTCTTTGTTACTTTTGTCCATAACCAGTATACCATGTACGGAGATACGGGGGGGGGGGCGTGCGTGGGAGGGAATTGCCCCCCCCCCCCCCATCGTCAAAGGTGGAGTCGACTGATCTAATGTATATATGTATATATGAATTGACATCATTATCTTCGTGCCCCCCCCCCAGCAATGATGATCGTGCCGCCCCCCCCCCAGGCTTACAAGTCTAACTCCACCTATGCAATATACGAGTAGAAATAAAATTTAATCAGTAAAAATGTGCCTTCTAGAAAATATTTGAAACAACTATACACTACAGCAGCAGTTCCCAAGCTGGGGCCATATGCCCCCCTTGCGGTCCTGGGAATATTCTAAGGGGACCATAGGTGAAAATCAGATGATGGAGTGGGAGCCACGACAAATGGTGTGGGGGGTCTCACAAAGAGAAGTAACGTTCCAATTGATATATGTTGGGGAAAAATGTGACCTCTTTCAGTATCCAGCAGAGCTGTCTATGGAACCAGGGCCATCTTAATCCGCGTCCTCATGTCCATGAGGGCGCTACATGATGAGATTTGGTGCTATGATTTTTGTGTGTAAAATGGGTAAATATGGTGATTGAGTGTATATGTTACTACCAAAGCCGAAAGTTGGCCACTTCACGAACTGGCCAGTCCAGTTGACCCGGCGAATGTCCGAGATTTAGGCTTTGGCCGGTTGGCCGGTTTTTATACGCCGATTTCTGCACACCCCTAAAGCAATCCCTATGATTCGAATCATCCCGATCGGGATCATCTAACCATAATTATTATGGTTAGCTATGATCCCGATCGGGATGATTAACCATAATTATTATGGTTAGCTATGACAATATCATAGGGATGTACAGAGATCGACATATGGGGGCCGGTCAAAGTCTGGCGAAAGCCCGAATTTTGGACGGTCAGTTCGCAAAGTGGTCAAACTTCGGGCTTTTGCAGTAACATGTACATATTTCTCCAACTAAGCATAAGGCCCCAGAACATCACTTCGCCCAGGGACCCATGATGATGATATGGCCATGCCCACAAGAAAAGGAAGTTCACTGAACTCTCACGAACATGCTCACGCGCGGGGCCTATCGTGATGTGCGTCGGGAGGGGCAATTTATTATGTAGGTCTGTTGGATCGTCTTGCATATTACGCATATATCTATTTTTCCCATATAATTCGGCACTTTTGAACGATCCCTCCACCCTCGTTCTGGATCCGTACTTGGCCACAGTTCCAGAGAAATCGATCTTATTTATAAAATTTTTGATCACAAATTCAGTTTTGACCAAATTCAGTTCAATAAGTAGAAAGGGTCTCGCTCCTGGATGAGGGTTGGAACCATGGGTAACACACGAAGGGGGCACGAGAGAAAAATATGGCTCACGAGGGGGGGGGGGGAGGGCATGGACTATACAAAAGGTTTAGAATCACTGCGCTACAGTATTGTATTACGAGAAACATCTTTGAACTGGAACTTGTGCTGTCACCTATCAAATAAAACTGTTACTATTCTACGGTTGAAATTAGTGACTGGTCTTTGATTAATATACCATATAAAAACAAAAATACGATATGGTATTAGTAAATACAATATAAACAATAATATTTATTAAGTCGTAAAATTTACTTTGAAATGTTAATAGTTGACAATTGTATATTGTAAAATAACGTTGGTAAAACTCACAAACTTTAGCCGTCTTTAGCTTTTATAGTTCTTTTTGATTAAAATCACACAGAAAATCACGGACGGCTACATTTTGCAAATTTTATTAATGTTTTTTACAAAACACAAATAACAACTGTTAAAATTTCGAAACAAAATTCATAATTCAATTAATATTATTGCTTTTAAAATATCAACTAATATTGTAAACAATATCATACCATATTGATTTTTTTCATGCGATATACCATTCAAAAACCGGTTGCCAATTTCAATAAAAGAATTGTAACAGTTTTATTTGATAGGTGGCAGAACGGGTTCCAGTTCTTTGATTCACGTGTAATATAATACTGTACCATATAGTTATTTTAAATTTTTTCTAAAGGCATATTTTTGCTGATAAAAATTCATTTTTATCCGTTTATTCGTTATGATAGTGATAGGAACCGAGAGACACCCAGGCTCTCTCACACTCGGTGATATAAGCACATTATCCCAGGGGACTCGGGTGCCTCCGGGGAACCAAACCATTTATTGAGCTTGAGAAAGATATGTTACATACATGGGCAGGTGTCATTACGCACCTGGCCAGTAAACAAGTATAAAATTTATAATAAAAAAAAAATGGTGATTCATGTAAATACACTCATTGCCATAAAAATTTGCGCACAAAGAAATAATTGTGGGATCGAAACGAAAGTTGGCCTGAAGGTACATGTCGGGCAGATATGCAAATGATTATAAATGCAGCGTGATTGCGCATTGCGTAATGCCACTAGAGGGCGTTGAACTTCGTTCTCCTTGGAGTATAAAACAGGTAAGCAGAGCTTGGGATCATTTGGGACGGCAAGTTGGACACCCTACGAGGTTGGTCGAACTAGAGGCGCATTTACAGCAACTGTGGAACGAGATGTCTCAGGACATCATACGGAACTTGTATCGCATCGTGCATTCGCGCTAGAGGGGGTCCAACAGAGTACTAAATCTTCTGTTCATCTGTACTTTTTTCTGCAATAAATGATCCTTTTTCTTGGATTTTCTAATCACTTACTTATATCAACGTAGTACTTACATGTGTAAAATTTCGTTTCATTTTGACGACTTCTTCTGGGTGCGCAAATTTTTATGGCAATGAGTGTAAATCCCAGTTATAAATCACGAAATCATCATAATAATCGTCATAATCGAGAATAGTTCTTGATAAAATTTGATTTGATTCTCTTCAGGGATTTTCATTGAATCAGTAACTATATCATCTGCTGCTGGGTTGATCTAATCGCTGCAACGTGTGGTTTGTTTTGGTCCAAAGACATTCATCAGTAATTTCTGCTTGTATCCAACTTTTCTATAAGCCCGCGTGGATCAAACCATTCTCGACTACTTAGAGGCTCCTCTTCTTCTTCCTCTTCTCTAAACAGATGTATGAAATTATTGTTATGGTTACGTTTATTGGTTATGGAAAAAAGTCACATAGAAAGGTTTTTCACACACACAAGGTGAATAAGTTTACAAAATATACAGTAATTACAAAATAACAATAATAGTTTACAGTCCGTGATTACATGCCTCCGCATACATGGTTTTTTGGTGAGCTGAAAAAAAAATTCCCTACATGGTTTTAGATACAATGTAATTTTGTCATTCCCCACGAATAATCAAATTCTGTGCGCAGAGAAACAACGGGTCTGTGCAGGTGAAATAAAGGACAATATGCTCCCAGTTGAAAAAAAGGGCCCTTGTATGTGTGTGTGGCAGTACCGTCTTAACGCATGGGCTCACCCGGGCACGGTCCGGGGGCCTCACAAAAACGCGATCTGGTGAAAATTTTCTAGAATTTACCAGGTAGGGCCACAGAAAAACCACATGGCCCGGGGGCCATTATGCTCTTAAGACGGGCCCTGGTGTGTGGTAGACCTACCACCGAAATCAAATTTTTTTCAGCTCAGCGGGATTTTTCAAGCAGGCGGACTTTTAGTAATTGTTTTTTCCAATCAAAATAGGACCGCTTATAATACAGAGTGATTCAGAAAAGATGGGAAAACTTTAAGAGGTGATATAGTACACACCATAGTTTCCCAACCTTTTTTTTTTGTCCCATCGCCCCCTTTCTTCAGAAATTTTTTTCTCCCCATCGCCCCCCCCCCCAACGCAATATAACCCATAGGATCCTATGTTATACCCGTAGCTTTTACCGCCCCTTTGGAACATTACATCGTCCCCGAGGGGGCTTTAATGCCCACGTTGGGGGAATCACTGGTACACACCAATACAAACAATTGTCATCAAAGAACGCATGGTCTAACATGAAACCATGCTGAGAACACCAAAGCTGAAAAGAACACCATGCATGCAAATGCCTGGGAATGAAGAAGAAACCGTATGCAAATCTGCGTACCGGTGAATAAAAGGCGCGGACGCCAGCCCTGCGAAGTTATTCCAGAGAGACCGTTCTAACAGTTGTAACGTACGGGACGGCGTCCGCGAGCCCTTTATTAGACACCTCATTATCAGGAATTGAGTTGCCTCACCCAATTTATTTTTTTCTGAACTGAAGAAGGGAGGGAGAGAGAGATTCTTCCTGATTCTTTAATAAACTACTCCAGAGTCGTCTTAACGCGTGGGCCCCATCAAGCACGGCCCGGATGACCTTCTCGGCTACATAGGAGCACTACACGATAATTTGAGCACACACAGCCTATACATAATTCAATAAACATCACACTGTCTTTATATTTGTTTGTTCCAGTTTTTTTGTCGGTCCGCAAATTATTATTTATTTTTTACCGATCCAATGATTATTTCTTCCGCCGCCGTGGAAGAAATAATAATTAACTCGCCGGTCGAGTGGTTAGAGTGACGGACTGAGATTACGAGGACAAGGGTTCAAACACCGGTGGTGGTCGGTTTTCTGTGATACCCAATTTCAAGGCATGAATGCGAGCCAGTCACGCCACAGAGAGTAACAGGCCTACGACAGTACAAATGTTCAAATATCACACTTCGCTCAGAATTTATAGTATAGATGGCACCACTAAAAAAAATTCACGCAAAACGCTATATTAGGGTTGCCAACTGTCCTCCTTTTGATGTCGTTTCACTCCTCAACTGTCATTTTGCACTCCTGAACTTCACACACTGACACTTATTCAATGTTTATCTGGTTTCGTTCCCAGCTAGATGCAATGCATCAAAATTTACAGATTCTTCTGCAAATTATTCTAGCCAATACATTCATAGTATAAATTTTGCTGGCAAAACATTTCTTCCTTTTAATTTATTTTTATTTCCAATTATTTTCCCTCTACCCCTGATTTGGCACCCCCATGTGGCCGCATGGCTACTTTCTTTAACCAGAGTATCGATGGTTCGGTTTGAAGAAGTGCCAATCTGGTGCAATTATCGTGTCCGGGTGTCAAAGGCATAATATGAACCCGACTATCTAATATGACACACTTTTGCCCCACGGTTTTCGAGCTGTCATAGTGAGTCTGCGTCTCCGGTTTGAAGAAGTTTTGTCACAGTAAGCAGAACCCCAAACAGGCTACAAATACATAGGCGACAACAGGTAAATTTCCACAGGAGGTGGCGGAAAGAAAAAATTCCCATAGCGAACTTTATGAGCAATTAGTGCTGTCGAAAAGGTAGTATGGTGAGAACATGGTAAATTCTTTTTTCTTGCCAACCAAAAGATTTTAACCTTGTCGTGGGGCCGCACAAAATCATTCACAGGGTCAGCTGTTAGCCACCCCTGATCTAGATTAAATAAGGCCATGGGGGATAAAACTACAGTCGAATCCCGTTATAACGAACTCCAAGAGACCGAAGAAATCTCTCTCACTTCGTTACAAAGGAATTCCAGGCTTTTGCATTGTTCCTAAGTAAACTTATTTGGGGGAATAGAAAAGTGTTCGTTATAAAACAAGATTTTTGTTATAGCGGTATTCGTTAAAACGGGATTCGACTGTATTTCTAAAGCAAGGGGGTGCCGCAACCGGGGGTAAATACAGACGGTGTCAAAAGTTTGAGAACTTAACTGTTGCATAAATGAGTAAATCACGTGACGCCATCAAAAAAACACACCACAAGACTGAAAATCCTCACACGGCAAATAATCCATCGCCGATGGTGATTATCGATTCATAATAGGGCAGTCTTCTATTTTTTTTTAATATCCTCTCTCCGAATAGCCCATCATTATTATTATTATTACGATAAACGGAGTCATCGGATGGTCAAGGGCCTTTTACTCACCTGATGGTCAGTGAACTCGCGCTGGCCAAACAATAATGTATCCAAGCAACTCGGCTATTCCTCTCGATTGTGTGTTTCATTTTCAAGGGTGAGGAGATCGTGAGGCTGATCTTGAAACCTATAAACCCGTCTTTTCTATGGATACCGGATGTTGGATATGAGAGGGATATAACGGTCATTATTATTATTGTAATAGTTGTTTGATCTTGGACGGGCTATTGCTATAGGTCAAGGTAAGTCATTGTGTATTTCGTTTTCGAGTGCTTTCCGCGTAATTATCCCTTAAAATGATCGTGTGAGTTGTTTACTTCATTTCTTAGGCGCGTGAAAGCCCTGGAAGTTTTTTATGACCGGAAAATGTACACAGTGCTATCTTGAGAGCGTCATGGAGAAGGGTGTCTCCTAGCCGGGCAAAGTGTTGATTTAGGGCTCATTCATGAGGTTGGTTTTTCCATAGCCTATTGTAGTTTTTAACAGTTATCCCACAAATTTAGTTCACGAGTCAAACATTAATGCCCCCACCTCCGGCACCTTTGGACACCCAGAGTGTGCTACTTTGAACCCACGCATTTAGATTGTATTTCATATGAGCGAGTGGGGGTAAACCATAATTTTGGGGGTCCCAAAATTTGAATAACATATCTTCACTGATTAACCAAATATCTTCGGCCTTAATCGCAAGAGCTTCCTTAATTCCTGCTTTGCTCAGGGCGCTGCCATTCAGTGTTGCCAACTTAGTTATTTTCCAACTAGATCTGGGGTCTTTTTTTTGGCCGTTTAATTGGAAAAAATACCCATCCAGTTGTTTTTCTTGTTGTTTTGCGCTAGTTGTTTTTCTAGTCTTTTTCAAATATTTTTCCTGTGTTCTAGTAGCCTATTATTAAATTATTTGAAAATACGGGGATGTCCGGGAAATACGGGACGTATGGTCATCTAAATAGTGATTCAAATTCATTCTGGTTGTTTAAGCGTGGTCTCCAGTTTTTTTGATCAAGAATCTAGTTGGAAATATTTTTTACTGTTGGCAACACTGCTGCCACGTCAAAGCCATGCCCACGGGCCCTGAATGTGTAACACAGTGGAACCTCTCGATAACGGACACCCATGGAACCGAAAATATTGTCCGTCAATGGGAAGTGTCCGTTAGTGATAGACTGGGCCATAACTAGGCAGGTGCACTCACACAGGGTTTACTTGGAGGGGGGGTGGGGCAGAATGGGCCTAAATGGGCTAGAAGGGGGGGGGCCTTAAATTCAAATTCTTGAATAGGGGCACATACGGCCTTGGTTATAGATAAAGAAATATTTTAAATTATTACTTAACACGGGATTATAAAAATGTGATCATTTTGCCCGTTACTGAAGATTCCACTGTCTCTGTGAAAGGACAATTTTGAAGCAAGTCAAAAAGTACTTCAATGTACAGTGAAACCCCTTTTAATGGTCACCACGCAGATGCGGTCACTCCCACACACTTTTACTGCCAAATAATAATTTACGCTTTATTTAAAACTTTTTCCGCCAAATATATAGTTGAAATATGAAATCTCTATTTGGCGGAAAAAGTTTTAAATAAATCGCAAATTATTATTTGGCCGTAAAAGTGGGAATGACCCAACTTGGAGAGTCTGTTAATATACAGCCAAATATAGTGAAATCTATTTGCTGTATATTAACAAACACTCCAAGTTCGCGGATGAAAATTTTGGTCTCGTGAGTGTCCGTCCGTTATCGAGTGGTTCCACTGTATTGAATCGACTCATTGTTTTTCGGGCTGAATGAAGGGCCGTTTGAGCACCATATAATGGATGTTTCGTCAACTGCAGTGGTTTGCTTGTCAAAAAGTAAAAACAATTCCATGATGATGCCGACCACTTGAGTTGGTGAAGCGTCCCCCTGTTTCTACGTGTATGTGGAGTAAACATCTTATGGTGAATATAAGTCCCGTATTTTACCGGACAAAACCATTATTTTCCTGGCACTTGGGGATTGTGGGGGGGGGGGGATCCAGGACCGTCTTAAGGCGGCTGCCATCCTTCAAATGATGAATTTCGTTATAATTTTCGAAATTGTTTTTAGTTGTTCATGCAAAAGAGCTTTGTGTGAGAGAGTTATTCCAGAATCCAAAACTGTTTAATTTTCATCTCTACAATAACTAGAAGGGAAGGTATTGCCAATTAAGTAAGACGATTTTAATGATCTTACAAGGAAAAGGTCCCAAGGCGTCGATCTCAAAAAAATTATGAAAAACTTCAAGTGCATTCAACTCACCCAGAAACACACAAAAACCAAAAAATTAGCGGTAGAGTACAACTACTATGTATTGCCACAGTGGCGGTCGGCGTAAGTTGGTTTTCTGTGGTTCCCAACTTCCAGGCACGAATGCGAGTCGATATCCCCTTTAAAAAGTCCCACCACAGAGAGCAACAGACCTGCAAACAGTACAAATGTAATACAGTCCTAACACATCACTCACTTCACTTCTGAAATATAGATGGCAGCACTGAAAAATCAAACACTACACTACAATACGCACCGAGACTGTTAGGTACACACACAGTTATACTTCCGGTACAACTCACTAGGGTAGTAAATCTCCCATAGAGATGGTGATAGACCTGAATTGTACTCGGTTTGATAAAAAAAAAAAGCCTACTATGTAGTAATCCCTTTACGATCAGGGACGTAATGTTGCGTCCAAACGCCAGTGGAATAAATTCAACCCAGTTGACTGTTTCTTCAACCTCCTTTTTCCTAATTGCGAAACTTTATTGTAACCCTATGAAACAAAGTTGTGTGTGTGTGTTTTCTCCCTCTCTGTTCTTTTCGACTTCTCCCTCCCCCACATATAATGATATAACGTGTCTTTCTCACAACTAATCCTTTTATTATGTGCTGTACATTGAAATGAGAAAAAGAACACGTAGGTGAGGGCGCGAAAAAGAAAAAAGAACGGTACTGTACATCTCTCATCTACTGTCTGTACTGTTCTTCCCTACCTTTTATCGCTTTTTTTCTTTCCCTTTCTTCCTGTCTTTAACGTGCAAACAAGGCTACCATATTTATCGCCTATACGTCTGGTACAGATCATTTAAATTTATCGCCAACAGCTTGTACGCGAAGGGGTTAGAGCCGCAAAAAAATTATTAAAGTGACAACAGATCGCCTCTCGTGCTTCTTGGCGAGATCCATAAAAAATTCTTTTCACACTTATCATATTCCAGCTGATCTTCTTCTCTTTTTCCTCATTTTTCTTTTCCAGCTTTTCTCATCTAGAAACTAGTTTTTTCCCCTCTTTCTTTGTCTGTACTGTAGAGTCGATATAAACAGAACCTCCTAGAGATAGAAGGCTTCCCCCCACGCACGGGTTGTCAAGTTCATTTGTAACGTCATTAACACTACCTAGCAAGCTTGCCACATTTTGAAACACGCCATTCTATTTCGTTCCTTATTTTGGCGCAGAATCTTCCTGGTTGGCTCACAAATACCGCATGGTGATTGGATATGGGGCATAGAAATCGCCAATTCTGAGCCTGATCATTTCCGCTCACGATGATACTGACACGACCAGGGAATTTTTTTTCCTGAATATTCTGAGGGAAAATGTACTACTTGATGACGTCACATGCAGCGAGTGGAGGAAACACGTAGTGGCGGAGCAGCACCTCCTAGAGATAGAAGGCCTCCGCACGCTGCTTGTGACGTCAGTAAGTAGTCCGTTTTCCCTCAGAATATTCAAGGAAAAAAATTCCCTGCTCATGCCCGTATAATCGATGTGAGGAAAAGAAATGATCGGGCTCAGAATTGGCGATTTCTATGCCCCACATCCAATCACTATGCGGTATTTGTGAGCCAATCAGGAAGATTCTACGCCAAAATAAGACGAAACGAAATAGGATGCTTTGTTTCAAAATGTGGCAAACTTGCTAGGTAGTCTGAATGACGTTTATGGCAACCCTTGCGGAGCCCTTCTGTCTCTAGGAAGTGCTGATCTAGAGCCCCTTTATATACGTGTACCTTTACCCTTTTATATATGTATACGAAGGCTTCTTAACTCGATCTAACGCGACCGGATAAGGATTTCTAGAGGCTATAAGTCGATCATGTGATGTTTGAAGGACGTCACTCTAACGCGAGATTTTTAAATACATTCTTGGCCTCTATTGGCGTTCAAAATATTAATATTCACATTTTTTTTGAGTGATTTAAAATAATTCCGCCAGATTTTTTTTACATATTTAAACGAGAAGCATCAGAGGCAGTTTTTTCAAAACTGTTTGAAGGCGTCACCTTGGGACTCTTTCCTTGTTAGTTTTAAGATAAAAATCTTTGAATGCGTTTTCTGAAGATTTGAGTTTTTCTTCTTTTTTTTTTTTGTGTTTTTTCACTTCACGAAAAATTTAATTTCTCGAGCATTTCCCAAAATATCTCTATGAAACTTTCCCGCTGTACTTCAAACAGTTCTGACAGTGCAAAGAAATAAGCGATATACAGTCAAATCCCATTATAACGAACTCCAAGTGACCGGAGAAATAACTTAGTTATAACGGAAAGAAAAAAAATTGTTATAAAGAAATTTCAGGTATTTGCATTGTTCTTATGTAAACTTAACTTACCTGGTGGATTACAAAAGTGTTCATTAAAACAAGATTTTCGCTATAACAGTATTCGTTAGAACCATATTTTCGATATAACGGTATTCGTTAGAACGATATTTTCGATATAACGGTATTCGTTAAAACGGGATTCGACTGTATTTGAAATGTTTTGATTTGCATGATTTTTAATTGAGAATATCGAGTATTTTTCAAGAGAAAATTATGTGTTTTTTTTTGCACTTATTTAATCATATCTCAAAAAGTTTTCGTACTTTTCTAAAACTTTCAGTTCATTGCACAGAAAAACTTCACAGTGATAATTTGTGTGAAGAACATTTTAGAGAGTGTACAAATATCTAGCTGAAGTATTGAAAATATGTTAATTTTACATACATAATTAGCTTTATTTATAAATATAGTCAATGATTAAGTTCAGACGAAACCCTTTTTTGCCTATTTGCAAACATTTTTGTAAAAACGCCTTTTTCAAATCCTTCGTGCAGTAAATGCCTATTTTAACATTGTTTCAAGTCTTTCGTGAATTTAAGAGACAACATTCAATAGAACTTGGATATTTTGAGCATTGACCACTAAAATAACTGAACTTTTTTAAAATCTCCAACTCTTAGTATTAATTATTATCAGGCAGTCCCTCCCCCTTCTAGTAATATTTTAAATTAGCTAATAGGTGTAAGTGCCTGAGATATAGGAAACTTGGTGTTGCATGCATTAACTTTACTTTGGCAGAATGATGTTCTCGACATGAATATTTTTATTTCAGATAAACGCAGCCCTTGTATGAGGAAAAGATGAGGAAAAATTAGAAGTTTGTTTCTCCAAGGCTTTACATGCTTTATATGTTCTGCGCATGCATTGTATATGCATAGTAGACCGATGACTGTCCTAAGAGATAATCAGTTGTTGTCATGGCTCACACGGGCAGAAGAAGTAGCTGACAGGGCCCATGTTGTTTTCATTTGATTTTTTTTACACTATACAGGGTGCATAGCAAACAGGGGATATGGCATTTTACTGGTGAATCATTTATCCTAGAGGTATACTTCCAATCAGGAAAAAGTTTGCAAATAATGAGTAGTACTCAGATACCTCATTCATGTTGCAAGGGATTGTATGGTTATAAAAAACTTTTTATAAGGACACTTTGTGCTCAAGAACCCAATTAAAAAGCTGTTGCTCTGTCTCTCCTGATGACAAACAAAAGTTTCCAAGTGCAATATTCACTGAGATATTCGAATTCGGAAAACGGAGGAAAGTTGGGGGGAAAAACAGCTCTAAATGCGGAAAACCCGTTTAATGTTTTAACGGTAATTTTTATAAAAACTTAATGTTTTTTCCCCCCAAATTTTCTCCGTTTTTCGAATTCGAATATCTCAGTGAACATTACACTTGAAAACGTGAAATTTTTTTAGTTGGTATCAGGACAAACAACTTTTTCCTAATTGGAAGCATACCTCTAGGATCAACGGTTCGCCAGTAAAATGCCATACCCCCCGTTTGCAATGCACCCCGTGCATTCACTGCAAACATCCATGTCTATTCATTTTAGGTACATATTCGGAACTCGATTAAATTGACCAAAGTTGATCTCACAGGTGAGTGACAGGACGGCAACAATGAGCCCACGCTTGAATGAGCCCGCATACGTGGCAATATAAATGGGCGAGGGGTTGAATGTTTTTACAACAATAAAACATGGCAACTGTGTTTCAACAAAAAATATTATGATGAGAAAAAATTACTATGATGAAAATATTCCAGATAATACAACAAATAAACGAGAATTATTTGTAATTCGAAGGGACCCCCCTTAATGATCATTTCCCTCGATGGGCTCCGCGTCTGATAACGGTGCTCTTGGAACATACTTGATTCTGAGGTTCAACAAACACTTTATTTTTAGCATGAAATCCAACTTATAATAAAAACTATATTATTATTATCCAAGTTAAACTATAATTGAAACAAACGACGAAGCAAGTGCAACCAATTTTTTAGCTTTTTAAACTGAAACTACACCTCTACGACGGACGGTTGATGAGATAAAGGCCGCATCAGATAGGCCTCTGCACAGGTAGCCATAAACGTCATTCAGACTACCTAGCAATTTTGCAACATTTTGAAACACAGCATCCTATTTCGTTTCTTCTTATTTTGGCGTAGAATCTTCCTGATTGGCTCACAAATAGTGATTGGATGTGGAGGGGCATACAAATCGCCAGTTCTGAGCCCGATCATTTCTTTTCCTCACAACGATGATACTGGCACGAGCAGGGAATTTTTTTGAGGGAAAATGAACTTCTTACTGACATCACAAGCAGAGTGCGGAGGCCTTCTATCTCTAGGAGGTGCTGGCTTGATGCCCTCTCGGGGCAGCGCTGTCCTGGTGCCCTTACGTTAAGACACCACAGGCGGATCTCCTCTGGATCCGCTTAAAATGATCGGAGTAAACGTCTTAAATTAAGAACCATATAAGTCCCATATATTACGGGACAAAAACACACTATTTCTAATTCTTGAGGGAGGAGGGCTGGATCATCACCTTCTAGAGATAGAAGGCCTCCGCAGTCTACTTGTGACGTCAGTAAGTAGTTCATTTTCCCTATCATCGTTATGAGGAAAAGAAATGATCGGGCTCAGAATTGGCGATTTCTGTGCCCCCCCCCCCCCCTATCCAATCACTATGCGGTATTTTTGAGCCAATCAGGAAGATTCTACGCCATAATAAAAAGAAACGAAATAGGATGTCGTGTTTCAAGATACAGCAAACTTGCTAGGTAGTCTGAATGACGTTTATGGCAAACACTGCAGAGACCTTCTATCTCTAGGAGGTACTGGCCGGATCCACACCTGCGTGCCGATCACCCAACTGTCAAGAACTAAATGATATTTCGAAAACATTTTTCGAACGAGATACGGTGACTTCTTTGGACTGCGAAATCTTTACAAGAAGCCACGAAATACCGTATTACGACGTACATTCAAAACGTTTCTCGTCACACGAACGCATCCCACGGGGATATGGGAAAGTAAATACACATCCGAACACGTAATATAATTGATTTTTCTTCCCACTCACTGATTTAGTTCATCAGTGCATAAACATCTTCGGAAAAGAATTCTATGTTTTGGAGCTGAAAAGAATGCGTGGGATATGCATGGATAGCGTATCTTCCGATTGGGACGTGACCAACAAAAGCGAAAACAAATTCTTTTTTAGGGTTCATGTCCGAAGTCCATAATGTCTTCACGAATGTTGGTCAGCAACCCTTCGGTCATTTCTCGAAGTGGAGAAGTCTGGCCGACCAATATGACAAACGTGGTCGTGTTTCGTGTTACATGACTATTTTAATGCGTTTTCTCGACATTGGATTCGTAATTTGCATATACCTGAGAAGGAGGCTTTGAATTTTTAAATGGCGTAAAGACGTAAAGAAACAGATGAAATGGCGCCCCGTGAGAAAGGTCGTTAACCGTAACAAGGTCGCGCGTACCTTATTACGTCAGACGTTGCCGTATCACGACATACATATTAACGATGCCGTTTTGTTTGTTTTCTCTCGTGTCTGTCGTTATTTAACGAGATTTGTAACCTTTGTCCTTTCGTTTGGTCAGGGATAATTGCGTTTTGTGTCACGTGACGTAAAAGGAATTACCGACATTTTGTCACGGTTACCATTTGAATTTCATTTGTTTTAAAAATACGAATAATCAGTAGGGTGACTATATATTACTCGTATTTTTCGGGGACACTCCTGTACAGAGGCAGATTTAACGGCGGGCGCACCGGGCGCGTGCCTGGGGGGCCACGACAAACACAAACTTCACACTTTTTTTCTAATTCAAGGGGCCCAATATTTTTTTGCACCCAGAGCCTCGACCGACTTTAATCCGCCACTGCTCCTGTAAGTTTGGCTATCTCAAACTGATTCATAAAAATGTCCCGTTTATATACCGTATCTCTCAGTTTAGTTTCTCGAATTTGTAATTTGAAATGAAATGAAGGATGAAAATACTTTTCGCACATAAAATTTATAAAATGCATTAATATAATTTTTTAACAGCCATAATTGGCAATTTTTTTGGTGGAAAATGGTTGTGTCCCGTATTTAGGTCCGAACAACAATAATTGGCGACTTCCCGGTGAGAATCGGTCATGTCCCTTATCTACGCCGGGACAATAATAATTGTCAATTTTTTGATGAGAATAGGTTATGTCCCTTACAATGTTATGCCCCTTATTTAAGTATGTACAGTGCCGCCTTAACGTATGGGATCACCCGGGCACGGCCCGGGGGTAGTTGAGGCCTCGTGAAAATATGATCTCGTTAAAATTTGCCTGGGGGCACAGGATGCTCTTAAGACCGCTGTGGGCCAGAACAATCATAATTGACGATATTTTTTTTGACGAGAATGTCCCTTGTCTAGGCCCGGACAACCATAATTGGCGAGTTTTTGTTACTAGGTCCGAACAACCACACAATTCGTGATTTTTCAACGAGAATTGGTTGTCTCTTATTTAGGTCCTAACAACCATAATTGGCGATTTCTTACACCATTTAAAATTTTTGGCGAAAATCTGATGCATGTCATGTTCCTAGTTCGGGCCTTGGGCAAATATGAATTTTTTGGAGCCCCCTTATATATAGTCTTCTTTTAGGCAGAGGCGTACGCAGGGAAGGAGGAATGTGCCTTAAATACAAAAGGAAGAAATTTTTGGGGCCCTGAGCACTTACTCCCGTTTGCCCATGCGGAGAAACAGGCCCCGATCTGATGTTAGGGTACGTCCATAGTGCACCGCTCTCCGCTTCTCGCTTTATTGCTTAAACCGCGGCAGTTGTAGAAGGCGAGATGATCCCGCGCGATTCTAGCCGGTGGTGGTTATAGTGTACCGCTCGCGGGAGCGTCTGCCTGCATGAGCAGTTGGCGTCATGGAGCTATCACGTGGGGATCTATTGTGTGTTTTTGTTGACAACAAAAAATATTTATCATAAAATTTTAAACATGAAAGAACGACGAATGTACATGAAATGAATAGGACTCGCCTTGAAGTTGCAATGGGTTTAGTGTTTGCGCTGAAAGGGCAAAAAAATTAGGAAAAACTATTTGTGCCCGCTGTAGGAAAGGCGCCAAGTCTGAGGTGACAGGGCGAAAAACAGTTAGGGGAAATTATTTCTGCTCGCTTTGGAGGAGGGGCGTCATATCCGGAATGGAAACGCAAAAAAAAAAATATTAGGAAATCCCTACACCCATCCATAAATACTTAAAAATATGTTTTTGTAGATAAATTTTTAACTTGATGAATTTTTAACTAATGAAACCTCTCCCAGAAAAAAAAGTTGCAAGTGGTTTGTCCAGATGTCAGCACTACACATAACAAGCATTACAGAGAAAACAAAAAAAAACTTCACGTCAGGTTTCACTACACGTACACGCACCGCATGTACCGATTCGTTGGGGGTTCCGCGGGGGGTGTGTGTGGGCGGGGTGCATGTGTGGTGTAGCAGTAGTAGGTAGGGCCTCCAAAAAATGGCTCGGGGATCCATGATGTTCTTAAGTCAGCCACCTCGTTGGGCAATTTGCCTGTTGTGGCGTTGTATTTGTTTATACTAAAAAAAGCCGCTGTGGTGGTCGAGTGGTTATAGTGACGGACTCGCGATGCGAGGATCCGGGTTCGAACCCCGCAGTGGTGGTCGGCGGAAGTTGGTTTTCTGTGGTTCCGAACTTCAAGGAGCAAATGCGAGCCGATCTCCCCGTTAAAAAGTCTCGCCAAAGAGAGCAACAGTCCTACAACGATAACTCATTCAATCATAACACTTCACTCATAGTTAGAAAAACTGGTGGCACACTCTAAAGCCACTTCAAAGTTAAAACTCGTCGTGCAGCTTTGATCCACTCAAAGAAATTCATTTCCGTCGTTTTTATTTCAACATAATTTTTTTAAACCTATGATCCACGTAATATACGCAGTAGAATAGGGTAGGTTAATTGGGACTTCCATGGAAATATGGAAATAAAGTAGTGTACCTCACATATCCAAAACAAAGGGGAGGGGGCAGGGGCGTAGCCAGAAATTTCGTTCGGGGGGGGGGACCAAAGTGACAGAACAATGGATTTGGCCATCTTTTTCCCTTTTTTCGGTCATTTTCTCACATTTCGGGGGGGGGGGACCAGACCCCCAAGTCTCCCCCCCCCCGCTACGCACTTGGGAGGGGGCAACGACAAATCCATTTCGAATAAGCGAAATTTTGGATATATATCGTCGTATATTTGAAATGAGGTTTGTTGAAGCTGATGAAATATATGATACGGTAAATGCGTTGCATCGGTAATGCATAACCACCAATCGTCTCGGTAAGTTAGATAAATTTCGACACATATATTACTTTTACCGGCGATTATGCATAATCCTTTCAGACCCTGTATGCACAAACGTGCGGGTTGCTTGTTTTCACTTTAGATATTCTTTATTTACCCTCAGGGATATTCAACCCAAACTTCGAGAATTGTGCGTTGAAATTAAAGCCAAAGTCTCTCAGGTTAAAAAAAATCTACAGGGAGGAAAGACAACCCCTTTCCAGTGCCGTCTTAACGCATGGGCCCACCCGGGCGAGGCCCGGAAGCCTCAAGAGTAGAGGGTCCTCACGAAAATGAGATATAGTTGAAATTTTCTAGAATTTACTAGGTAGGGCTTCAGGGAAACCACTTGGCCCGTTGACCCATGATGGTCTTAAGACGGTCCTGCCCTTCCCCCAGGGACGTAGCTTGCTTTCTCGGGGGCTGTCTTTTCTTGGAGTCTCCTTCAAATGGGTATGCTCAGAAAAAGGAGGAGTTACAAGCACCCCCCCCCCCTAGAATAGCTACGGGCCTGCCCAAGGTGCAGGGCATGGTACTTTAGTTGGTATTTGCCTGCCCAAAGCTGCTTGAAAGTTCTCTCTTAATGTTGAACTCTTAATGCAGCTTTGTTGCCTGCCCCTTCTGTTTCTTAGAACTGGGTCTGAAAGGGATAATTTTAAGTGAAGTCCATGAATTTTATAAATATGAAAGAAATCATACGGAAATATCACTTTAATTTAACCACTTTTATTATCAGCTTAGCCCGTACGTAATGCGTGTACTATACACGAATTTTACCATAAAATTCAATTAAAATAAGTATGAAGAAGATAGATCCTTTTTGGGATGAGTATCCTGCCTAAATGTGTGACGTTTTGCTTTTTTAATGTTTTTAAATCTCTTAATTAAATCAAACAAGTTGGGTTTTTATGTTTGTTTACAAGTTAAATAGCAGTAATCCCATTCTAGGAAGAAAGCTTTTGTGACTTCGTCCCTTAATATCCAACCAAGAGGGGGTGGGCGATGGGGACGATCACCACACCAAGAGTCTGTGAATATGGTAGAATTAATTGTCTCGTACTTTACGGGACGGTAATGACTAGCAAAAATTGCCTCCTCCGACTCATCACTCTGTATTATCGCCTGGGGGAGAAGCTCTGACAATTGTTTTGGCACCGGGCGCCACTAGGTCTAAGACCGGCCCTGATTGTGATTTCAAGAACCTGTTCATTCTACAATGTTGGGGTAACCACATTTCATCGACAAAATTAGGGGGAATTTTACATGCTATATACCATTGAAATTTGGTATACAGTCCATTTCCAGTTAAAAAGTCTCGCCGCAGAAAGCAACAGGCCTACAAGGGTATAATTATTCATTCATTACACTTCACGCACTGTGAGTTGACCGGGAAAACTCATAGTTTAAAAAATTGATTGCAGATGGCAGCACTACACATAACAAGCATCACATGGAAACAAACTTCACGGAAGGTTCACTATACATACTCACACATTCCAACATGTACCAATTCATTAGAGGTTCCGCAGACGAATATTGACGAGGTGCATGTATGGTTTAGTAGTAGTAGTGGTGGTATATGGGGGTAACAGGAAAATTGAATAAAAAGCGCCGCTTTTTCACCCGGTGATCGGAAATTGAACTATTTTTTCATTTCATACATTTCTCTCCCATGGTCTGATTAAGATAAAAATTTTGAAAATTTGGCTGTATTCGGATAAGCAGTTTTTTGGAAAAAACTACTCCGGGTACGGGAACTTTAATTATAATCACCCTGTAGATGCAAAATATCAAATTATTGAACGAAATTATGAGCCTCTCTATTAATTATACGAAGTACAGATGAGACACTGGATACCAAGAGATGATAATTGGATAAAAAAAGTCGCATTCCTTTGTAGGGAATTGAACCAGCAACCTCGCACTTGTTGCTTGGTTAGGTGGCTGCCTATTGCAGTCCCGTTCAGCCCAAAGGAACACAGCGCTTGTTCTTAGGGAAGAAAACTCCTGTCCTTTGCAGCTTAATGGTAGAGCACGAGCCCGGGGATTGTGAGGTTGGTGGTTCGATTCCTCCCACAGAGGAATGTGACTTCTTTTTTCAAATTATCTTCGCTTGGTATCCAGTCATCTGTACTTCGTAAATAATTATTACTTAAAAATTGCGCCAATGGCTAGGAATAATTGGCTGTTGTAAATCGCTGAGAATTGTAGTTAATTTGACGGAAAAAATTGATGAAACTTGAAAAATATGCGAGATGAATGTTTATAGTGATAATTATCATAATTTGAAAGTTTTATCTTCATTCAAATAAAATGCGTTAAAAAAAATAGGAATAAACAGGACACATTTCTATACACTTGTAAAACTCGGGACGGTCAGAATCACAGAAAAACACGAGAAAGATCCATAAAAACAGAGCTATATAAACACTAACAATATTATAATAATATTGTATAAATGATATTTACACATAGAATTCGATCATGTCGGTTATGAATTGATCTTATTTTGTGAAAATTTCGGGTAAATTAGCTTATAAAGTTCGATGTCCCGATTTCATCTGAATAAAATATGGTCATAAAAGCAGATTAGTACTTGAATGCACACATGCCACAGCTACATAGCCATTTTTTAAATAGTTTTTTTGCTTTTTATTTACACACAACGTGCCTATTTTCTTGCTGCAATTTGTTTATTAAGTCTTCACAAAACCGAAACTAAATGTTTCGTTTCAATCCGATAGATGGCGATAGAGATTATGCTTTTAAAAAATCGTGATGAATGAAAAATTAATGATTCAAATTGAATCATTTTCTGTTTTTTTCGTACAGTATTTGTCTCAATGGCTGCCAGACTATTACATGGGTGCTCTCATCCCCCTTGGCGTCCGTGAAATCTCGCCAAATGTTTGATTTTGTATGGGAAATGGTTAAATTGATAAATTTGAGTGTTTTGTATGCTAAAAATTATTGTTATGAATGATTATTCTGGTGGAAAAATTATCATTTCAGGAAGCACATCTGTCCACACAGGAAAAAAGGGACGCTGGTGTTGAGAGAAAACGGAAGCGGAAGCAGCAGCGTCATATCTAGGAGAAAGAGGAAATCTAGGAACGGCGAAGGTGAATAAACGAAAATTTTCCAATATTAATATTCATGCACATCAACTGAGGTTGCCATATTTCTAAAATTAAAATGTGAGACATTTTTCATCGATGAACTGTTGACTTGGAAGGTGTATAGCAGTTCCTACAGACGCGCATGTTCATGATTGAGTAAGTCATCCCTACGCATGTCTTTGCAAAAGCAAGTCTTTCTTACCAATTTCTAACAGATATAGTCTCCCCTACGCATATCTAGACGAAAAATAGTCTTCCTGCGCATTTCTAAGAGGAAGCAAGTCTTTCCTACGCATTTCTAAGAGGAAGCAAGTCTTTCCTACGCATTTCTAAGAGGAAGCAAGTCTTTCCTACGCATTTCTAACAGATAGCAAAGTCCTTTTCTTCGCATATCTCGATCATGGATTTCCAACTGGTGTTCCGCGGAACCCTTTGGTTCCATGACAGTTTTATTGGGGATTCCACATGATCAAACGCCACTTAACCCTTAAAAATCCCGGAGAGTTTTCAAAGAAGAAAACTTTCTTGTTGCTGATATTCGCAAAGCTGTTCTTTGTTTTGAATTTCGACGAAATAGTGTCACGTTTAAAAAAATTCAGACCACTTGGATGACAAATTTAGAGACTGTGGAAGCATATTAGTGACGAAAACAGTGTGCAAGTATGACCAAAAGAATGACCTGGTGAGTAAATGACGGAAACAGTGACCTAGAGGATGGGAAAGCATGTGAACGACCGAAAGATAGTGACACAGAGACGCATTTACGGTATGGGGGCTAAACAGGCTATAGTCCATGGTAGGATGGTCAGATGAGGTACCCGCAAAACCGGTATAAATAACTGAAATCTTTGTTAAAATCCGGGACATTCATTAATAATAACCGGGACAAAACTGGAATATTCTTAAAACTCTCATTGGGTGGACATTACAGAGTAAAAATTGCAAACTAATAATGTATTACGAAAATATTATTACACTACTTCTGCACAGAGGGGAGAAAGAACATCAAGATTGGAGCCATAGTCATCAGACGTCCCGTATATACGTGATTGAAAGGCGCATGCCACGAAGGGTAAGATATGTTACTTTATATAGTAATAAATTACTGGGGGGGGGGGGGGGACTTTAGAACGCTTTAAGCCTCATAACGTCTATGCTTCTACAGTCGACCCTCAATTTACGAACTCATTAAATCGTTTCGGAAGTCCGTTCGTAAACCGAGAATTGTTAAGAAATCGAAATAGTTTTTTTTCTCCCACAGGAATCAATGTAAAATTGATTAATTCGTTCCAAGGACTCGGAATATTTTTAGGGTGAACTTTCATAGCAGTGGTTTGCGCTCAAGTGCACAACGTAAAACCGATTGAAATCATTAGATTAACGCTGAAAACTCTTTTGTTCTAGAAAAGACAATCCCAACGTTACGAGATAACGGGCTTATAACTCATATCGGAGTAAAGGCATGGCCATGTCTGGTTTTCTTCTATATCATCCATAATCACAGTGTCCTTGAAATTTCTGCTTGCAAGGCCACGCCCGGCAATGGGGAAAAGCCCAAAGGATTATGGAAAAGGGGCACGAAACCGCAAAAATCCGTGTGGGTGTAAATCTTTTTTTGTTCTTCTTAGGGGTGTATAGACAGTTCCGCACGGTGCATTTCTGCATATGGGTAATTTGGGGACAAATCCGCACCAAACCCTTCCTAGGATAGAAAAAAATGCCGAGTACTCCCATTCAAACCCCAATATTGCACGTGTAAACGAGGCTTCAGTGGTTCAAAATGGGTTCAGCGTCCTTTGGTTACATAAAATATTAACATGAAAAAAAAATGTAACAGTTGAAATAGTAAATTACTATATTAGCATAATATCTAATGTAGCTAAAAGTTAAAAATTGGAAAATATATTGAAAACAATTCTATTTCATTGCACAAGCAAAAACAAGGGCAAAAAGGTGTTCAAAAAGCCTTTTCCTCGGACAGGGAGAAAAATTGTGAAAAATTCAGACATCTGGCCACCCTAGTCTGGGGCAGCTAATTTGGAATAATGAGTACTCAAGAAAACTAGACTAGAGTGGGTGAATGAATGGCGGCAAAACGATAAATCCGCATCCGGGGGGGGGGGCGAATAATTTCTTTATTTTATTTTGGTGGCATCAATGATCCTTTTTATTTTCCAAATAGGGGACACATTCTCTTTAATTTCACATGCTGGTGTTTCTCTGCACAGCAGAAAGTCTATGTATACCATAGTTTCGCCAAACTTTTTTTGACCCATCGCTCTCTTCTTCAGAATTTTTTTTTCTCCCATGCCAATCTAATCCATAGGATCCTATGTTATACCCGTAGCTTCTACCGCCTCCCTGAAACATTCTATCGTCCCCCAGGGGGCGTTAAAGTTAAAGCCCAAGTTGGGAATCATTGATTTGTGTAAACTGCCTGGGAAATCATATCGCATCATGGGCCGGATGTCTAAAAAGTGTTCAGAAAGGCCAGAATAAGATGAGAAGAAAAAAAACTAATGAACGATAATTTTAATCAGAAGCTCCACAGTGCAACTGGACAAATAAATTTCATACCTAAAAGCAATCAACGGGATTCTGCTAGACGTCCTGATTATGTTGCTTACGAGCTACCTCAGACAATTCAGAATCACTTTGGAGTATTTCCTTACCAGAGACGGAAAAGAAGAGTCCTCCAAAAGAAAGGAATATTTCTCCGAATAGAAGAATAGCACCTCTTACGCCCAAGGAAAGTCTAGTGGTTCCGATAGAAAAGCTCGGAAAAGAGGCCACAGATGTCTTAGCGGAGGAGACAAGAAAGGCAAGTAGACGGATAATAACACAAGGACCCAACAAGGGAATAACCAGCAGGGTGCAAACACAAGGACCCAACAAGGGAATAACCAGGGTGCAAACACAAGGACCCAACAAGGGAATAACCAGGGTGCAAACACAAGGACCCAACAAAGGAATAATGAGGTTACAAACTCAAGGAACCAATAAGAGAATAAGGGTGCCACCACAGGAACCCAGTAAGGATACCGCAAGGGTACCGACACAAGGACCCAAAAGGAAATCTACTGTGGATTCAAGAGAAGGGCCCAATACAAATATTCCAGAAAGACCCAACACACAAACGTTGGATGTTCGGTATCAGATAGAAATAAATTTAGATTATATATAATCTTCAACGAGCGAGTGGTTGGAAGGAAATCGTTTCCAGCATCATTACCCAAGATTTTCCTTCAGACGATATTTTTGATATAGTCGAGGAATGCCTTTTCGTCATCCTCAGTACCAAGCCAGAGAACAGAAGAGTGCTCTTTTAAAGATCCTCTTTTAAAGAGTGCTCTTTTAAAGAGTGCTCCTAAAAGTGCTCACAATGCCAAAAGAGGTCAAACCAATCGCTCTTCTACAATGGAACGCAAATGGATTGAAGAGTGATTTACCAGAGTTCCGTCACTTAGTTGGGGATAGGAAAAACTGACGTGGAATGCATCTCCGAAACATTTTTGAAATCTGGAAAAAGGGCTAAAATTGCGAACTTCTCATGTATCAGAAATGATAGAATCACAGGTATCAAAGGTGGTGTGGCCATATATGTTAAAAAGCATCTTCCTTACAACATTGTGGAGTTACAATCTTCGACAGATACGGAGGCTGTGGCTGCAGAAAGTAAATGAATTCACAGTGGATTTAGAACAGCAGTTCTCTCCAAATGACGTCTCCACTCCAGAACATCCACAGCGAATAAATCAAGTAGTCAGAGAGTACTTAATGAACCCGCCTCCATTGGTTCACGCAGTTTTGCCACCGACGAGCCCGTGCGAGATAGAAAAAATCATATCCAAATTGAAGCCCAGTTGGCGTGGATGGCCTCACATGTAATTAAGCGTTTTATCGCTTATATGCTTACTCCGAATATCATCATATAAAGGCAAATATTTTCAATCTCACGTTAATTCTGGCTTATTTTCCCGCATATTGGAAAAACGCTATAATAAAATAAGTTCCAAAACCTGGTCAACCTCCAGCATTCACATCATCGTATAGACCTATCGCTCCTCTTTTTCATTTGTCCAAGTTATTCGGAAGAGTGTTTGCTGCAAGACTGATCGAATTTACTAACGAATTCAAGTTAGGCCGAATGGAATAGTTCGGTTTCAAAATGCTACAATAAAATTACGGAGCAGTTCATCAGCTCGTTAGGGTGATCGAATGCCTTCAAGAAGCTAAAAAAATTATAGAGAGTACTCTGTTGCAGCCCTTTTAGATTACAGTCGAGCTTTTGATTTGCGTTAGAAGATTTATGAGCCATCCGTTAAGTAATTAATGAGCTATTAATTTTAATTAATTCCGTATTAAAAATCCATGTGATAACAGAAATGTCATGTCTAGGTTGGCTCACCGTGTCTTGTTTGTTTATTGAGATCATGATTTCTATTTTTCTAATGTTAATTTAGTGTTTTTTGACTTAGGTGAACGCGAATCTGAGATACAGGGGGTTTGGAAATTCCCCTCTCTTCACAATTACCCCCTAGTCAAAACAATTAAATTAACAAAGTGTTTAAACTCTAACAATTAATTTTAAAAAGCCCATAACATCTGCTGACCCCTACCCGTAGAGACATGCGGGGACCTCAGTTGAATAGGGGTTCCACGATAACATCTGGCACAATGATTTATGACAAAAAAAGTATATTAAGAACAGAGACCCCCTACGCATAGGGGGACCGTGCCCCTACCAAAAATTTATAAAAGTTCAATATTTCGGTTAAAAAAATTAAAATATTGAAAGAAAATACCTTATGTGCTATTTTATCCAATTTCTGTTCATTTTAATGCTTTTTGAAGGGTAATAACTCAGAATTTCTCTGGAAGGCAATTTGTACCCACCGCAAGCCTTTTGTGCCCTCTTCAAAGGTAGATCCTGCATACGCCCCTGATTAATAGGCGATGCATAAGCTCTCTATCATTTTGCCCTGAGGCTATAATGCTGTTGAGACGGCAGTAGGGGCAAACATTTTTTTTTATATAAATATTCAGAAATTTATTCCGTAGAACAGCCTCATTGTCATCAAGGGTTCTGCTGCACAGCCTTATGACCAACAAGGGTTCCGCAAGTAACTCTATACGTTGAAAACCCGCTGATCTGGACGAAAGCAAGTCTTCTCTACGCATACTTATGGTTAAGAAAGCCTCCCTCACATATTTCTGAGGTACAGTGAGAAATACTGGGTATGGAATATTGGCACACGAGATAGAAGGGTATGGCAGAGAAATGCTCCATCGAAAGGACCTGAACCCCCGTCCGCTTTTTTTTTCCTTGTATAAGATGAGATGGTGACATAGAGATGATCACATGAGGTGCGACACCTATATATTTTTACCCATTACAGTCGGAATGGCCTCATCTTTTTGAGAAACTGGTCACTAGAAAATTTAAATTGTTCACAATCAAAAGATTGACCCACGTTCCCTCGGGCTGGAGTAATGTCGGTCTCACTCTCGTGTGATGCCATGGCGCTGGTACATCGGAAGACTCATGTCAAGAAGGTCGATTCATAATTTCTTCTCGGTGAAATTTTAGTACCCTGCTCCACAAGACTGTGAATAGGTATCTATGCGCCCCCCCCCCTCCCCCGAAATTCACGGTAGGGACCCAAGAAAACTCTCAAACACAATGGCTACAATCACCTGGGTTCGAATCCCAGCTGGTTCGTGACATCAGCCGAGTTTTGATTATTTTTGATGGCATCGAAGCCGATAAGACCAGGTACATCTCACCTTACATCTTTTGAAGATTTCAAGGCGTTCCCAAGAGATGGATGCATCCGGCGTCTATTCATAAATCAAACATGTATACAATGACGATCATAATCACATCTAAATTGTAAATTTAAAAATGGTAAGTAATAAATAAAAATCTCGTTGATAAATTTCGTAGGTTCAAATCGAGGCTGCTTTATATCGGGCTGAAGAAAGTGCCAAATTCACCTTCCTTCCGTTCTTCCAACATCACGGGGATGGGGGGCATGACTGGCATCGTGCGCTTCTCATACCTGCTCGCTGAGCTGTTTTGCAAGTTGCTGCTTATTACAGGGGTTCTTAACCTTTTTCGGCCGCGGCCCAATCTCAACGAAAAAATCAGCTCCGTGACCTTCATGGGACTTTTTGTTTTTCGAAATTAGTGAGAAACCATTGAAGCAATAAACGTATTTATGACGGCTGTAAATGAATTCGTACAACCCTTCTCGGAAGCCCCTGCGAATCGAATTTGTGTCGATTCGCAGGGCTCACAGACCTCCAGCGAAGACGATTTTATTCTTTTTTTTTTCGTTTTCCACGCGATGAATTTACTATTTGGGTCTGTGAAAAATCTAGTCTGTGGACCCTGCTCCGGGGGGGGGGGGGCACACGGTCGTGACTCAGCTCAAGAATCCCCGTCTGTAATATTTTACGACCCATCTCAGAAGGCCCTGCGAATCAAGTTTAGGACGTAATCCATCGTAAAGCTTGAGAATCCCTGGCTATAATTGTTTTTATGCGATCTGATTCCGAACTCCCGTGCGAATCAAGTTTTGGTCATGACCCATAGCTCAAGAATCGCTGGTTTTCCGTGGTTCTCAACTATGAAGCGCGAAGGCGAGCAGATCTCCCCGTTGAAAAATCTCGCCGCAGAAAGCAACAGGACTACAAACAGTACAAACATTCAGTCGTTACACTTCACTTATAGTTTTTAAAATAAATGGTAGGTGGCAGCACTGTAACAAGCATTACACAGTACGAACCTCACGTTAAGTTCACAAGACATACATACTTGTGTGGTTTAGTATAGCTCAAGAATCCCTGTCTTTAAATGTATTCGTACGAACCAGCTCGGAAGCCTTTAGAATTCACTATCTATTCAGGATTGATCGAACTTATGCCTAACGATATTCATAATTATTTGCAATTGCAGTTGGAATCCACAAGTCCGTAGCGGCAGCGGCCCTAGAACAGAATATCGAATGTGGTTTGGCGACGAAATCCATCGACGGAGTGACCAGCAGACAGCCCTCGGCATTACTGGTGCAGGACAAAGGCAACGCCAAGTCCTGGTCGGCGAAGCAGATACCCAAGACCCTATCGATAAAGCCATCTGACAACCTAAAGCCAGAAGGGCCCATTGATCTCACGACGACCCACCAACAGGACTTCACGGCAAAGCATCGGCAACTATCGGCCGAGGAGATACGCGAGGCCGCGGAGAGAACTCGGACTTTCGACTACATCAGGGACTCCTGGAACCAGAAGCAGACCCCGAGAACTCTCCCCATAAAGAAGCAGGACCATTTCAAGACCAGTGGACCGATACCCATGAACGGGAACGGCGCCGATCTCTCCACCATAGACGAGGCCGCTCCGGGTGAGGATGCGACACCCGCGTCGGAAACCCACCACCATCAGGAACCGGAAGCGACGAGAGAAAGACGCCGTCGACGGCCGACCACGTCGTTGAAGACTGAAGGCCATTTCGAGTCGGAGACCTTGTACCAGAAAGACTTCACGCCTAGGCAGGTGGTGGAGCTGAGCCCGAAGACGGCACGTCCACAGAGCAACCTGAAACCGGAAGGCACGATGATGTTCGACACGACATCCCTGGATTACAAGGCCATCAAGAAAGCCGACACGGACGACCCGGCGGGAGAAATCCGACCGAGGAAACACCGTCCGCAAAGCCAACTGAAAATCCCGCCGGTCCCACTGGCGGTCGACACGACGGTTGGCTCGGACTTCAAGGTGTGGAACGTCCAGAAGCCCGAAAGAAGACGACCACGTGACAATCTCCAGACACTGGGACGGAGCGAATCGACAGACGACGATTTGTGGTCGAAAGCACGAGGTGAGGACACGGGACGGCAAGCCTCGACGAAACCCAGATCAGATCCACAAGCAATGCCAGAGGCCAATGAAAAGGAGGAAGTCACAGCAGAAGTGGAAGACAAAGCGGAAACCGGGACGATCGATAAACCTGAAGATACCATCGAGGTCACAAGACAGACTTCACCCGTCGTTGATGAGGTCTGTCTGCCTAAAGATGGCACCACGTCTTTGCAGGGGACGGAGACCCAAGACGTGCATCACAGACTGAGCCGACGGATCCTCAGGTCGGAATCTCAAGTCGTTTCTGATCCAGAGATCGTGGACGACACGAGTTCCGACAACGGACAGTACATGACATGGGACCAGATCCGACCGAAACCGATCCGCCCGACGAGTAACTTGAGGCAAGAAGGGGGCATGGAATTTACCACGACGAACAGGAGCGAGTTCATCAGGAGGCCTTTCAACCCGATCAGAGGTTTCAGGCCCACGACCACCACGAAAATAGCCGGAGACCTGTTCACCACGACGACCAACCAAGCCATGTTCAAGGAGTCCCCAGTAGAGAAGCCACGCCCGATACGACCTAGGAGCAACCTGCATCTAGAAGACGGGACCTTCAATGGCGAGACGACGTTCTCGAGAGAGTTCAGGCAATGGCCCATCGACAAGCCGTCACCGATAACACACAAGAACACCCTCCACCAAGAAGGCACCATGGAGTTCACAACCACCAATCACGTCGAGTTCGAGGAGAAGCACCCGGAAAAAGTCTCTCCGATAAGGCCCAAGACGACGAACAGAGTGTACGGCGACGGCGAGTTCGAAGGGATCACCACGAGCAGGAGCATGCACCAGAAGTTCGACTCGGAGAGGATGGAGCCGATAAAACCCGAGACGAGCCTGAAGCCCCACTCGGGGTTGTTCAACGACGAGACCACTTCGAGGAGGGAATTCCAAGAGTGGAAGGTCGATCGGAGACCGGAACCGGTCCGACCGAACACGAACATGAAGCAGGAAGGGGACATGGACTTCACTACGATGAACCAGGTGCAGTTCCAGGAGAAGACGGCTGATCCAGTCTCGCAGATAAGGCCCCACACGTCCTCGAAGATGACCGGGGATTTCGACGGCACCACCACCAACAGGACGATGTACAGGGCGATGCCCATAGACAGGGTCAAGAAGATAATTCCGAAGCAGAACCTTTTCATGGAGAGCGGTCAGTTCGAGGGCGAGACGACGAACCGCTGGGAATTCCAACCCTGGTCATCGGACACGCAGCAGCCGGTGGTCATCGCATATAGAAAGCAAAGGCAGAGGGACCTGAGACCTCAGACACACTTGCACACTGAGAACGGGGAGTTTCCCGACGGTACTACAGCGAGAGATTCATACCGGGAATGGGAGACGACCGGGCGGAACGTGGCCACCAAACCGAGAAGCAGTATCAGAAACGAGGGCGAGATCGATTTCACGACCTCGAACCAGACCGAGTACGACGAGAAGACAATACACCGCGCTCCGGGAATCCGCCCCGTGACGTCGACGAAAATGACGGGCGATTTCGACGGCACGACCATGAATGACGTGATGTTCAGGGACACGGGGGTGCCTCCTCAGAGACAACCATCCATCAGGCCTAGGCCACAGCTGCAAATGGAGACCGGCGCCTTCGCCGGCGAGACCACAACGCACAAGGACTACCGACGCTGTTCCCACGAGAAGCAGAACCTGATGAGGCCAAGGGGAAACCTGACTCAAGCGGGGTCCATGGAGTTCGTGACTTCGAGCGCCGAGGACTATGGCGAGAAGCCCTTGGAGAAAACCAAAAGCCTTAGACCCCGTACGGCCGAGCACGTCAGCGGGGAGTTCGAGGGTACCACGATCAATCGAGCCTCTTACATGACGCCACCCCTGGCGAGAGTCCGCCAACGACATCTTATGAGCGATTTTGACCGAGGGTACGGCGAACCCAGGCCGTTCCAGGACGACACCACCATGAACAGGGATTTCGTCTACAGGTACCATGAGAGACCGGCTGCCGTCAGGCCGAAATCGAACCTCCACCAGGAAGGTGACCTCGATTTCGTCACCTCCAACCAACTCGAATTCAGTCCCAAAACTGTCGAGAGACCGCAGCAGATAATACCCCAGACGATGACCCAGATGCCGGAGGGGGAGTTCTACGGCACTACGACGAACAGGGCGATGTTCGGGGACACCGAAATCGAAAAGGTGAGGCCGATCAGACCGAACACCAACCTCAGGCCCGAAGGGGGGCATTTCTACGGGGACACGACGGCCAGGGACGAATTCCGCGGACTGTCGACGGACCGACCGGCGCCGGTCATGTACAGCGACACCCTGAGACAGGAGGGCGACATGGAGTTCGAGACGACGAACCGACACGAGTTCAAGGAGCGTTCGACGACGGACAGACCGTACCCCGTCAGACCCAAAACGACGACGAAGATAGAGGGAGAGTTCGACAACACGACGACCAACCAGGTCATGTTCTCGTCATCGCAGCACGTCTCCGAGAGGGTGAAGCCCATCAGACAGAAGGACAACCTGCACGTCGAGGAAGGCAAGTTCTCCGACGAGACGACGTCCAGGAGAGAATTCAGGCAGTGGGTCAAAGAACCCCGTCCGGGCAAGTTCGAAAAGAGGGCCATGAAGGAGTTCAAGGCGGCCGGAGTGCCGACCATCAGGAAAATGAAGACGGTAGTGAGGAAGAGAAGTCGGAATACGACGATTGGAACTGAATCCGACTTCAGAGAAGATGACCAAGAGCCACCTAAACAAGTCGAAGCAGAGCAGGTCGCCGATGACACCGCAGGTGCTGAGCCAGATGACTCTGTTGAACCTGGCGCACAGGAGGATGGCGCACCCGCAGATGAAGCTAACGTCCCCGAAATAGCTACAGACAATGCCCAAACCACTGACGAACAACAAGATCGCCAAGACGACCCTCCAGCAGAAAACCAACAGGATGCAGTAGAAGTATCAGCTGTCGGAAAGGGTCGAAGCTCACCTCAAGCAGAACCAAAGACTCCCCCCACTAACCACGAGATTGAACAGGATAAATCCGAAATGACGGCCACTGAGACACCAACAGTCGGAAAACCGGCACCGTTATCGCCGGGGCCGTGGAAACTCTCCGACGGCTCCTACTATCTGAGAAGAGATTCCAAAGAAGACGCTTCGGCGCTCAAGGGTCCCAAGCGGTACAGACCGACGGACAACCTCCAGCTGGAAAAGGTCCCCTTCGAAGCAGACTCCACGACGATGCTGGAGTTCAAGAAATGGGAAACGTCACCCTCGACGCCCAAGAGACGTTCCCCGGTCCTGAAACAAGAAGGGGCCATGCTCTTCTCGACGACGGCCGATGATTACTCCAGGAAGGCCAAGGACAGCACCTTCCACGAAACCAAGAGGTAAGTCGCCATCGTACACCAAATAATCTCGAGCTAAATGCATTCTAATGACAGAAATACGATCGTAATTGACTGATTCATTTTTCCCCCTCGCAGGACCTTGAAGCCCCACGGGAACCTGAAACAAGCTGGAAAGATGGAATTCTCCACGACCACGAATTCCTCTTACGTAGGAGCCAACGCAGTCTCAAAAACGAAGACGCTCCGTCCCAAGTCGTCCCTGAAGCTCGGGATAGACGACGAGCCACCAAGCGGTAGGGAACAGCGCCCTTCCAAAGCACGGTCCAACGACCTGATCACGACATCAATGTCCTCCTACACGGGCCACGTTGGAAACAAGACCAGGGCCAACAGACCCATGACCAGCCAGAAAGTCGGAGGGGGCCACTTCGAAGGCAAGTCGACGACCCAGAGCTCGTTCACCGCAGTCGACATGGGCAAAGTCGAGAAGACGAAATCCTTCAAGCCCGAGAAAAGCTCCGTTTTCAACGGTGGCGACGGATTCGACGGCAGCACCACGTACAGGTGCAGTTTCGACGCCATGAAGCAGGGAGGGCACCACTGCCCCGTACTCGATCTCGACAAAAGCAACGGTTCGAATTTCCAGTTCAAGGAGGAGGTCAACGGCCACAGGTTCTATCTGCCCATGGTCAAAGGTCAATAGTATCAACAACATGATCTCTCGAGACCTCCATACAAGTCACTGCCATACCATATCAACGTATAACCATGGATGAAGCAAGAAAAACCATCATCCGCATCAAATGAAGGGTATCATCGATAGTCATTGCAGCAATCCATCCGCATCGCACAACAGCTGTCTTCACCTGCCGCAATAGTCATTGCAGAAATCTATTAATGCCAAAAACGACAGCCCTCGTAACCTATCACAATAGTAATCACAAAAATTCATGTCTCCCAAGAACCGTCTTGACTTATCGCAATAGCCATTGCAGAATTCATTTCATCCACGTCCCATGACAGCTATCGTAGCCTATCATAATAATCACAGAAATCTGTCCACGTTTCCGTAATAGTTGTCTTAATACACACAGTTACCACACTGTTATTCAATAGTCTCTCATCCCAGAAATATATTCACATTCCATGACAGCTGTCTCAACCTATCGTAATCACCATCGCGGGAAATCCATCCACGTCCCACGAGAGTTGTCTCAACGCATCGCAAGAGCCATTTCGGAAATCCCTCAGCGTCCCACAACTGTTGTCTCAACCCAATGCAATAGTCCTCGTGGAAATCCGTTCGCGTTACAACTCTCTCAACCTAACGCAGTAGTATCGAAAAAAATCCATCCGCCTCTCACGACAGCTATCTCAACCTAACGCAATAGTCATCTCGGGAATGCATCCACGTCCCACAACAGCTGATTTAACCCATCGCAAATAGCCATTTCGGAAATCCATCCGCGTCCCACGACAGCTGTCTAAACCCAACGCAATAGTCATCACAATCCAGTCCACATTCCGCAACAGCCGTCAACTCATTGCAATAGCCATTACAGAAATCTATCAACGTCCCATAACCGCTACCATTACTACGGTGCATAAACGTAGTAGAAGTGTCAGCGTTGTCGAGGAAAATAGCAGTTCTCCAGTGCTTCACATGTATAGCGAAGTACCAGAGAGGATGCTGGAAAACCGACGAGCCATGTTCTCCTATATGGGCGTCCAACAAAGTGTAATATTTAAAATCCATCCCAATTTCGAATGTGAAGCGCATCACAAAACAATCAATCTCATAAAATATCTGAGCTTTTCCGAATTCTGTCTTATGCATACACATTTTACTTCGACTTGTGAAAATCTAGCGGTGCTGAGAACCACTGCTGTCATCTGTTGGCAATAAATCAAACAAACTAAAAATGACACGTCACGTCAAAGGATTGATTTGAAGGTCCTGTGTGGAATTGGTTAATACAAGGATGCCGCTTTCCTCACAGAAGGCGAGAAGTGCATAACGAAAGAAAAATTTCAGACATTTTTTTGCAAATTTAAGCCCATCAAATGGCAATAAATCTGCAAACTATGGTCTGTTCAAGAGAGAGAATATATGAGAGAAACTATACACACGAAATAAAAAAAAAAATTCATATATATTATTTCCCCCCCCCCCTTCCCCATTTGAATCCATAAATCTATCTTTTCAACACCGAAAGATTTGTGATCGTGTAGAAAATGTTAGATGTAGTCAAGTTTTGTACTAATATCATGTTGAAAATAAAAAAATATACATCATAGTCACAATATTTAGTGTTTCTTATTGAAGAAAAATATTATTTTTAAGCCCAGCAATGTGTAAGTTAAAAAGTTGCGAAAAAATAGAAAGTATAATGCAGTCAAATCTCGATAAGTCGAATGTGCAGCGGCCGTCAAAAAACTTCGAGTTATCGTAGTTCGACTTATAAGTCGAGAAAAAGATTGGAGAATTTGTACGAGAAAATATTTAGCACAACTATCGCTATTTGCACAGAACACTGATTCTAGAGTTGGACCAGGAATGCATCACAATATTTAGTTTAAATTTAAAAATTTAGTTTTGTTTAATATTCACAAAGTGCGTGAAATTATAATTACCTGTTATTATTTTGGTATATATGGCTAAGATTGGACTCAAAAACAGTTGTTTAAGTTATAATCTAATTCTAAAGTATGTGCACTGTTTAGTGCTAAATATCACTTTTGACTTATCGGAAAATTTGATTTCAGAATGGGGGGGGGGGGGGAGAAGATTTATTAAAATAACACCGCTGTTTACGAATATCTCATCAGTAAAACATGCCAAACTACTGGAGATGAAGAAATTCGAAAAGATATGTTTACGAACGTTTCTTAACAGCTGGCTGATGCGAAGATATATTTTGAAAAGAGAGAAAATTCAACTGCCCCTGCGGGGATTCGAACCCACGTCCTGTTCACTTTCCAGGTGCAGGGCCGTCTTAAGAGCATCACGGGCCAAGTGATTTTTCTGAGGCCCTACTGGGAAAATTCTCGAAAAATTCAACTACTTCTTATTTTTCTGAGGCCCCCGGGTAGGCCCCATCCGTTAAGACGGCACTGTCCAGGTGAACGCCTTAGACTACAAAGGCAACGAAAATCTCAATCTTTCCTTGGAGCTCGTGTGCACTGAACGGGACCGCACATGGACGGTCGGACCCAACTCAGGCTAAAGCTCACAGTTGCTGACAATGCCACCAGATGGCGACTTATCCGAAGATGATTCCACCCTCCGCTATCCATACAAAGTGCACACGAACTCCAAGGAAAGATTGAGATATTTGTTGCTTCTGTAGTCTAGTGCGTTCACCCGAAAAGTGAAAAGACGTGGGTTCGATTTCCCGCACAGGGGTAGCTGAATTTTCTCTTTCCAAAATATATCTTCGCATCAGCAAGCTGTTAAAAAAAACTTCGTATGGATAGCGGAGAGTGATATCATCCTCGAATGTTTATTCTTATTTAATTCAAATATTAAGTGATGAACTGGACGTACATAGTGTATTATGGAAACAACTGCATGCATGGTAGTCTATAAATGAAACGAATTGTAAATAAAGTGTATGAAAGATTATTTTCTATCAAAAAAAAAAAAAAAAAAGCAGTGATTTTTGACTCTTTTATCCTTCTTTCGAGCGAAAGTCACCCACTTTTTGCAATTTTGCAAGCAGACAAATGAATTTGCTAAAGTCTTTTGCTAATTGCTAAATTATATTGCTGAACGCTAAAATCTATTGCTAAATTCGATTACAAAATGCTATTTTTTAAATTTCTCTCATATACTTAAAAACGTCGATTTAAAGGAAGAAAACTTAATTTAAGGAAGAGTTTTAACATTAAAAATATACGGAAAAAGTTCTGGGGCTGAGCCGAAGTTTCGATGGCCACCCCCTCCCCACGACTCAAACAGATTTTCGAGCTATCGGAGTTAGACATATTGAGAATTGATGTATACCTTAATAATTACGCCTAGTATACGGGGTGTCCTGTAATCACCCTGTACCAGTTTTGAGCGTGAAAATACAGCGACACAAAATAAAAAAAAAATTTAATTTTTTTCACACGGTCCCCTTGTCTTCTAACCTTAAAAGTCAGAAAGCGATTGCCCCGCGTCTCTTCTGAGAAAAAATAACACGTTTCTAAGTACAATATATTTACCAAGACATTTGAATTAAAAAAATCCGAGAAAAGTTGGGAAAGAACAACATAAATTAACGGGCAAAGCTTTTTATTTTTTCCTTCCTCACTTGTTATTCTTTATCAAGTTTTCCCCGCTTTTTTAAATTCAAATACCTCAGCGAATATTGCACTTTGAAGCATTTTTTATTTGTTTTATTGGTCTTAAGAAAGACAGGTTAACGACTTTCTGATAGTTTTTAGGGCAGGGGGTGTTTATATAAAAATTTAGATTTTTTTTTTCATTTTGTGTGACACGCTGTTCCCATTGAGTATTTTTTAAATTGGATCCATACCTCTACGACGAACACTTGATGAGATAATGGAAAAATTAGGGCTTACAGGACACAGTCTTTTATATATGGTTGCACAGCCAATTCGCTTACAATGTCATAATATAGAGATATGACATGGATGACTTTTATTCCAAACTAAAAAATTTCAATTAATTTTTTAAAATGTGGTTAAAAGAGATTTTTTCCCCCGTTGATTGGCAATCAGTTTACAGGTGGAGTTGTAAAATTCTTGCAGTGCGATAGATCGATATCATTACACTGAAGCTTTACATCAACTACTTTCAATCCACTGCTGGATGTGGGTAACAACTTTCTGTTAAGCAACATCGCAACAATAATTTCAATAGCAGATAGAGCATAATTATCTGTATTAGAGGGGAGTGCAAGTAATGAGAAGAGAGAGAGTGCAAACACATTTCATTCTCTCCATATTTTCGAGGATAAAAGGTGCATAGCAAACGGGGGGGGGGGGGGGTTACACCATTTTAGTGGAGAACTGCTGATCCTAGAAGTATACTTCCAGAGAGAAAAAGTTTCCAAATAACATGTAGCATTCAGATATGTCATTCATGTCTCAAGGGGTTGCAGTTATTTAAAAAAAAAAAAGCTTTCATACAGTCCTGTGTACCCCTAAACCCTATTAGAGGAAACTTGTTGCCCTGTCTCTGTTGATGCCAAAGGGGGAAAAAATTCATGTCTCTAAGTGCAATATTCACTGAGATATTCAAATTAAAAAAACAAGAAAAAATAAAAAAAATTGGGAAGAAGAGCGTTAAATGCGGGTAGAAGGAGTTTTCCGCATTTAGAGCTGTTTTTTTCTTTCAGCTTTCCTCCATTTTTTGGATTGGAATATCTTAGTGAATAGTCACTTTGGAATACTAAAATTTCTTTGTTGGCACCAGGAGACGGAGGGGGGGGGGGCGCACACACACACAGTGGCAAGATGCTCATCTTCCACTTTGAATGTTACCATCAAAGTCCATGAGGTCAAATCAGGGCATAGGACATCAGAAGCAAGTTCTTTGCCTACTTCGCCTGAGCCGACCACCGATGTGGATGGAGCCTTTATTTTCCACCCAGCTCCACTGGTTGGAAATTGTCGTATTGCGATATATGACCGGAGTTGGTGCACGGTAAAGTAGGAGAGACAGGGCAACAACTTTCTAATTGGGGTGTGGGAACATGGACTGAATAAAAGTTAATTTTTTTACTTCAATAATTATGCAACACTTTGAACCATGAATGACATATCTGAGTACTACATGCTATTTGGAAACATTTTCTAACTGGAAGTATACCTATAGGATCAATGGTTCGCCAGTAAAATGCAATGCTCCCATTTGCTATATGTGGGGTATGGCAAATACTATGTACACAAAAGATTATTTCAAAAAAACACAATATGGAATTTATCATCTATTTCATAAATATGAAATTTACATATCTCTAATCATGTGAATGATTCATTCTTATCACTTTCTTTCACCTCCAGGATAAAAAAAAAAAAAAAAGATTTACAGGAAAAAAAATGTTTTATTTTTACTATCATTGTGGTAGCTTTTGAAATAAGAGAATTTTTCGGAAAATACTTGGAGAAAGAGATGAAAATACATCGATTTAGTGCAATAAATACTGGATTGTTTGCTTCAAGATACTCATTTGATCCTTTTTGTTTGCACCACGGTCATTTTCTGCACACAAGGACTAATTAGACCAGGACCTACAATTTACTAACCTTGACAACATATATATATATATATATAATTATAGCACAATAAAAAAAATCATTTAATTTTTTTTTCATAGCACTATTTCGGTATCCTATAAGATTGATTCCAGCCAAAGCAAAATGACAGAAATGACTTGGCTCGAAAATAATGTTTGGTCAAAACACAGATAATTCTTTTCTGTCTAAATATTTACTACATTTTTTTTTTTTGCAGTCTTTCACAGTCCAGTCCGTCAACTCTTCAACAATGCACAGCAAATTATGAAGGCATGTAAGATTTTTAAGAATGACACTCTTTCGAGACCAATTAAACTAAATGGTCTACATGCACACCTCTCCCAAATAACCTTAAAAACGATATAATTTCTGCTTTGGCAGAATCATTCATTTCAATCTACAACATTTGTAATATTTGGCAACATATTGTTCATTCCCTCCTCAAGTAAAATCAATTACACAAATTTTGTTGCTAGGATTTGTGGTAAAAAAAGTAGGAAAAGTAGGACGAGTGGGAGCCCTGCTGTATATGTTGCCATCATGGTGACAAATATCATAGAACACTAGCTATTAGTTGGACTGTCAATTGTATGAGTCCCACACAGCGAAAGACCCTCTAAGGAAGGAAAATTATTTGTGCTTCTATATCAGGGATGGCCGATTATTTTTTTGTTCGATAAACTTTAAACTTTTTACGAAATAACTTTTTCCACTCCAGTTAGAGCATTAACATTCATAATTTGCTGAAAGAAAACAAAGATGAAAAAGTTTTAACAATAATTCATCAATAATTATTTATAATTGGTATTCAATTAAATGAAGTTTAGTTAATTAAAATCCACTCAAATTGTTCATGACCCGTGATGCCATAGCAATCATACTGGATATGGCTTATATATAATTTTTGTCTCTGGTGTGGCCTGCAACACTGCGTCTGATCATTATGTTGGTCCTCAAACAGAATTTGCCCACCCCTGTCCTATATCAGTGATCTAGCATACCTTTTTGGATTATGAGGGGACCCTGGTTTGATTCCCCTCAGAGGAATGTTCAATTTTCCTTCCTAAAAATTCATTTTCGAATTGAATCCAGTCATATGTACCTGATATTAGTTTTTGTTTACATTATGCACTTTTCTGAGACCGATTTGTGACATTTGTCACCTCATGTTATGTTTAACTTTTAAAGTTTATGGCACCCGATTTTAGAGACAATAGGCATCGATTTCTAGACAAAAAATCTATAGTTTGTCAGGTGACAAAATATTTCACTGTATAAAAAGAACGTGAAAAGAAACAAAGGGAAAAAATGGGAATTTTTTAAGGAACAACATGGGATGATCACGTTTTCCCGGGACATTCCTCATATTTTGTTTAATTATGTCTGTTGTGACTTGAATTTTCAATGAAGCCCACTTGGATTTTTATTCTTCACTAAAATTAAATATTACAATTACTTTGGCACATATAAATTATATTATTAATTATTATATTATGTTAATTGACTACAAATATAAATATTATCTCATGTATTGTCATGCTAGATTTTTTAATTTTTCGGTAGAATTCCTTTTATCCACTGTGATTTGCAGCACCACTTTATTTCCTGACATTGTCGATTTTAGCAATTTTTGGCAGCATATTCGGCAACAATTGATAAATTCATTTTTTTAAAATACTAATTTTCAGTATTTTTGTCGAGGAAACAAGGTCAGCCTAGGATTGCAAAGACTGACGGGTTTCCTCTAATGATTTCTCCTTTTTGTAAATTATAATTTAAGGATTTTCAGGGACATTTCTCTATAAAGATATGAAAAATCTGAAGAATTCTGTTTCTAACCAGATTTTAATAAGGCTTAAAAGTTGGAAGGCTTCCCTAGTAAAGTGGAAGCATCTGCACAATAAAAGACATATTCATGTCGAAAAGACTATATTACTCGCATTGATAGAAAAATAAAACAAGTTGCGATCGTGGAGGAGAAAAAAAAGTGTAGGTCTCCAGAAATCAAAAGAAATTTCAACATCTAGAATTATATGGAATTCTGAAAAAAAACTCCCGAATGTATTTTGGTAACATTTTCCCAAAAAGAAAGGAATTATCAAAGAGACAATCATTACAACTTTTTTTTTCTATCAATAAATATCCTGTAAAAGTTTTATTTAAAAACAATAAAGCACATTTTTGGCCTCAAGCATTTATACAAACATTATTTACAGAGGTAATGGAATAATTCTATGACAATGTCGCGTGTGTTATGTGTGATGATGCGCGCCATGAAATAATGTGACAGATGGTTTCCTCTCATTCTCTTTTTTTTCCGCTGCACTATACACAATTTTCCTTTATACAAATAAACACGTGTCCTGCCCAGACCTTGTAAGTATCTGTTCAAAACGGAAAAAAAAAAAAAAATTCTGATAGCCCTCATTTTCCCTTCCCCCCAGGTGGGCCAAATTTTGCTCAGAAGCAAAAAAAAAAAAGTTCAATAACCACATATACAACTTGCGTTTTTATACACTGTTGCTAATCGCTATCAAATCCTATGAGACTTGATCTTTTCTTCTTCCTTGGTTTTGGTTTTATCGTCTCTTCATCCTGAAAACAAAGAAAATCAAAATAGTTACAGTGATTCTCGGAATAAGCATTGCAGTACACTTTCCCTTCGAATATGCCATTAAAAAAGTAAAATAAGTCACAAAAATTTCACAGAGCTATCGAAGCTTTCTCAAAGGAAGTATAAATTTTTACAAACCTCACACGTTACAACATTTGGAGAATAATATTCCTGCATCATCAGGACAATCCCCAAAGGAACATTGCCTTACATCACTAAGAATATGGAATATCAAGTGGCTGCATACCTTCATGAAAATGACACCCATTTTTAACACCTGCTCTGATTGCAATAAATGGCACTTGAACCTACAGTGCATAATCCAAGGTCAGATATATATCAAGCACTTAATTATATGTATGCAGACATGCCAACATTGGCTTAAAGCTTGTCAGTAGTGATGAATGTTTTGCCTTGCCATGGGGGTACCCTCTAGGACAAAATAATACAAATACAAAGCCACAACAGGCAAAATGCCTAACGAGGTGGCTGAGAAAAAGATGCCCCATAACAAATATGGGTGTCATATATTTCAAAAATACAGCAACCCAATTAAAAATGCAATTACAAACAATATATATATATACATGATGAAATATTATACAATGCCCATAAACAATACTTATGGCTGTCTAATTCTAAATATAGATAGCTTCTCGATTTACCCCAACATGTTTATCGTATTTCTTTTTAAACGTGCCAATTGTGTTAGAATTTACTACTTCCAAGGGTAAGCTATTCCATTATTAACAACCTTATTAGAGAAAAATTACATGAACAATGTTCAGAAAATCTAAGCCGCTCGTCAATGAGAGAATTCCCAAATTGGTCACCCTAGTTGCATCTGGGATAGTGATGCCATTTAACTCGTAAGAGAAACATGGGTTGTTCGAACCAAAATGAGCGATCATGCACTTGTCAACATTAAAATTCACGCTCCATTCATTTGCCCATGTTCCAATCCTGTTCAAGTGGGTCTGGAGCAACTCCCAGTCATTTTGATTCCCAACTACCCCCATTAGATTCACGTCATCTGCAAATTTGCTAAAAATCCCATCAATATCCTGATCGAGTTTATAGATAAAAAGCGAAAAAAGTATGGGCCAAGGACACTTCCTTGAGGAACTCCACTACTGACACATGTCCAATCAGAGAATTCCCTGTTCACCATAACTCATTGTGACTATTGGATATAATTGTGGATGGTTTCGACAGAAAACTGGTTTTTGCACATTTGGGCTCGAGTAAGAGTGGTGGGTTTACAGATCGCCTTCTGTGCACAGACAAACCCGTGTCTTTTCTCGAACTCTCTTACATGCATATTCATCGTTATAGTAGAGATCGATGCAATTAAAAAATAATAATAAAAATAAGTAAAACACCACTAGAAACTCAAAGACCTGATTTTTTAAAACCAATTTCCATAGTATTGAGAGTCTCAAATAGCTCTGTAGTTCATTGTGGCCATCTGTAAACTACAGACAATCCATAGCAGTTGGTAACTCTGTGTATGGTATCTTTTGTGGTGTACCTTATTTTGTGGAGCCAGATCTATATGAATGTCCCTGTATATAAAGCAGTTCAGGGAACATGGGACTGTTGAATTGTACCATTAAGTCATTGCTCACATAGGGATACTCAAATCAATCTACAGTATGGAGAACAAGAGAATGGATGACTGACTAGAGCAGCCTGATTCTTCTTCACACAACGTTACTAAGAAAAAAAATTTAAATCCAGGAGACTGACACAGTTTTTAGCTCAGTCACCACCTTCACATGATCACAAGAACAAAGCAATTCTTATGAGTTTGGAAGTCCTGCGAACTGATGATTTTCAGGGCTCTGGTACCATTTTAATAAAAACATCGAGGAGAGAGGTAAGTCTGCATTAAAAAAAATATATACATAATTTTTATTAAAATTTAGAGATATAACAAGTGTTCAATAATTTTGGCCCGTTTGAATTGGGAGCTTCTCCTTGGCCCACTACTGCAGTCGCAAGGAGATTAGAATTTCAAGTCACCTAGTCATCACAGGTCTACAATGGTATAATTATTATTCATTACACTTTCAGATTCTAACTGAACAATGTATAAGGTAAACTTGAAGCAATCCTTGCGTTGAAGTAATAAAAGCCAAGATAAAAAACCTACAGTTACAAACTATTGTGACAAGCATGTGGTAAGAGATATGATATATACAATGAATGAATGAATGCCAGGGTCTCTGCCACTGGACTTATCCCATTGCCGAGATCTCTTCCAGTCCATCTTCATGGCAGAGTCTGGAACAAAGTGAGTGCACCTAACAGTCTGAGTGTGTAGCTAGTGTTGTGTCTGATGTTTCAGTGCTGCCATCTATGCTTCAAATTGTGAGTGAAGTGTAATGATTGAATATTTGTAACGTTGTAGGCCTGTTGCTCTCTGTGGTGAGACTTTTTAATGGGGAAATCGGCTCGCATACACGCCTTGAAGTTGGGAACCACAGAAAATCAACTTCGGCCGACCACCACTGTGGTGCCGGTGTGGTTCGAACCCGGATCCTTGCAATGCGAGTCCGTCACTATGACCACTCGACCACCACAGCGGCGATATGATATATACAGCATAATATGCAAAAAAAATGCCCATTTATAAATTTCCCTGTAGTAGGATTTACAAGAGTGTTCACAATGCACAAAAACCATACTTAATGTGTGGTAGGAGAGAATGATTATACTCTTCCCAGTACGAGATGAGACATAGCTACAACACCTCAAACCATTCTATAATTTGGGGAAGGAACAGAAAGAAGTGAAAGCTCAGTTGCTGAAGGGTGATTCTCGATGCACAATCATTTTACCTAAAAGAAAAGAATCCCCCTGACATGACACAGTCAATTTTTATTTCGAGCTTGGAGGCCAAAGTAGATTAAGTTTGGTGAGGTCTAGGGTGCAGGAGAAAATATTGGGCCCCTTAAATTAGGGAAAGGTTTAAAGTTAGTGTTTCTGGGCCCTTCAGAAATCAGGGCCAAGGGCATGCATCCGCTGTTAAATACATCTTTGCTTGGAGAATTATATCATTATAAGTATGATATTCACCTACACATGTGTACATCCACCATTAATGACTCAATTTAAAGTGGGTAAAAAAAATTCTGAAAGATAATGTATTGTAAAATGTTCAGAAAAATCATTCGCACCTCTGTACTGTCCGTCTCTGTATCAGAGTCTATTGCTATTGGCTTGGATTTTGTTGCGTTCTTTGGTACGGAACCTTTACCCCTGACACCAGTTCCCCTCCCAGGTTTCATAACCTTTATGTCGTCTAATTCTTCGACTAAGGCAAAAAGATCACTGTATCTGAAATGCACAAAAGTAATACATGGATAAGTAACACCTAATATTGCGATTGGGGAAGCTCAAAATAATATATTGTACTATATAAAATATGTATATCACTACCATAGAATTTGAAAAAAAAAAAAAAATTCAAGATGTTACACAATTTACACATTTCTACATATAGTCTGTCGCAAAAGTACAAAGATAACCATTTTTCATGAATAAGAAATCAACTGTTCCACATTTCGATCTCAAATTTTTAATACACAAACCTCATACCTGTAAAGTCATTTTACAATAGTTGAACGGAATTTTTTCTCAAGAAATGAATAAACAAAAATTTAAAAAATGAAAAATAACCTGTCTTTATATACACTAAGTTATATAGACTTGAAAAAACTTGCAAAGCAAGAGATTGCAATATTTTTGTATTTTAACCTGGCTGCAATGACATAAGCATTTAAAGATATAAATACTCATTTAAAAACTTGTATTGCAAGCAATTGTCATTATGCCTCACAGCGTTCTTTACACCATAAGGGATGTGGATAAAATCTGATATTTAAAGTCTGAAGTGAGTGGCTGCAAAGATAACAGGACACAGCAGATCAGGTATATATAAAATACTATCTAAAAAAATTTTCTTCTAAATCTAATTTTCTGCTAAAATCCAGAGAAATTTTTTAACAAATCCAGAAAGCTGGAGGAAGGGCAAAAAATCCGGAGAGTTGGCAGGTCTGATAGATGTTAAACACAAAATATCTCTATCTAGTCAGAAACTGCCTGTGCGTCAAATTTCACGAAGCTCATCAATTCCTGTATCAAAGGATATTGTTCATCACTGTTTGCAGTCCAGCAATAGGCATATATTTCAAAACATGCGCTGTAGATCTCTTCTTAAGCAACACTACAAAGATGATCAATTGACTCGGGCAAGAATGACATGAATTGGAGGGATGAAGGTTCACTGCTGTCTTCAGGGACAGAAAACTGTCCAATTCTAGATGGACCCTATGCCTGTACTTATTATTAGCATGACTTCAAACATGAATCTCCCACTTTTTACAACCATCAGCAAGGACAATTTATCATGGAATAGTGAGCATTCAGATTCAATGGACCAATTGGTATTGGTTTTTGTGAGGTCAGCAGAAGTCCAGAGACTATCAAAACATTCTAAGAACCTCTCTTCTTCCAATCAGAAGCACAATAGAGGGTCATTGTTAGGTGTTTCAACAGATCAATGCTCCTTATCCCTACATCTACATCCACCAGTGCAAGGTTCACTGATGATAAGTGATGATAGTTGGAATGGTCAGCTATGATCCTAGACTTAAATCTAATAGAAAATCTTAGGGAAAAGGGGGGGAGGGTCTATTACCACTTCATATCTATTCCCAATGTCATCAGTTTCCAAGTATTATGGCATTGAAGTAGTGAATTATGCAAAGTTGGTTTCCTCTGGATTCTGTTCTTCATATGTCCAGAAGAGGAAAGGTCAAGTTTCCATCCGAAACTCTGATGACGCAAATAATTTTCCAGCATTTCCCTATCAAGTATTCTAAATGATTCATAGCAATGGCGCAACTGTAAACATTAAAATTATGCTGATGTCTATATACTTTTGAGACAGGATTTTTTCCCTTTTTAATTTTTGTTAATTCATTTCTTGAGAAAAATTCTGTTGAACTATTGTGAAATACCTTTACTGGCATAAGATACACGTATAAAAAATTTGAGATAGAAATGTGGAACAGTTAATTTGTTATTCAAGGAAAAACGACTGTCTATATACTTCTTCGACAGACTATAATAGAACCTCCCTTATCTGAAATAAACAGGGCTGAACCCATTTCAGATAAGAAAAATGTCACATGAATAAATACAAGGGCTGTATTAAGCACAAACAATTGGGCATTTCTTCTAATTTACACCATGTTAGCATGGACCATTAATTAACAGTATGTTAGCTTAATTAATTATTCGAACGTATGTGAATATCATTGATATCATGTAGTTAGATGCATAACATGGAATAATTTTTATTTAGTCAAAATTAAATTTTCACGTCTGCCTGCAGACTATATGTCTTATCAACATGGACTCATCTCTGGTCCATGGACAAAAGATTTGCACTGGTTAAACTGATTTTTTGATTATTTACAATAACCAACTCTTTTATAAAAGCAACAGCACATTCAGCCTCATTCATGACTTTCATCATTCCAGTCAGAGCTTGGACAAAATCATCCTTGCACATGATTAGATGAGCGTCAAAGCATCTACAATGAAAAGTGAAAAGCCACTGGAGATACATTACATGGAGATACGCAAATTTATACATGCCACGTGATGTTCACGTCAATGGAATTAAAGGCCCAGTTGCGAAACCATGCGAATGTCACATCATATGAGCTGAGTATCAAAAATCAGAGTAAAATCTGAGTGCAGTGTTTACCTATAGGGTATTTAAATCAGAGTTGATAGGGTTAAAAGAGTTTTACACCCATAAAGTAAGAATAGAATAATCCAATGTCACAAGACGTTATTTATCAAAGTTGATTTTAGTAAGGCCTCTGAATCAAATTCATATTTGGTTTACAATAGTAAAAATATGAAAGAAACATCAAATTAAGAGGAATATATATGGCTACTTACTTTGTTTTCTGTGCATCTGTACAAGACGACTGAACCTGAAGAAGTGCAGCCTGAATGATGTCTAAACTAAAAACTAAAATAAATAAAAAATAATATCATTATCATTACATTATCAGAGGAAAATAAAATAAAGTATGTAACTATGTGCAAAGTGTGTGTTCAAAATTTATATATACAAGATCAAAAATACACTCACAAGAATTTTGTTTGGAGCTCTGCCTCAATTGATCCAAATGAGACAAAGTTTGTTCCACTGAAGGCCCTGAAGATTTATTTGCTTGATGCCTGGAAAAAAAGACAACAAATGAATAAGAATTAACAGATCTTGTCATTTGGATTAAAACAATAAAAACACAATTGATTGCTATCTACTAGATTGCTACGTTTAAAATAGTAAACACAACAACTGCAATTTTATTTATTTTTTCAATAACAAGCAGAGGTTTTCTCCCTCAGCATTCTTGTTCCAATAAAAATTCATTAAAATTTTTGAATAGACATTTCTCAGCTTGCTTTGAATTTCAACATGCAATATTGGAGACAGAATACAGAACATACAGCTAATTAAAAATCACTTCTACTAGGACAACTTTGATTTCATTAACCTTTTAACTGCCAATGTTCTCAATTGGGAATTTTTATTAATTAGAAAAAATATTTTTCTTACATCAAAGCACTTGATTGTTTTTTTTTTTTTTTTGCACGTGTGAGATTCCAATGTTCTTTAGCATTAGTTGTTCTTTAACTGTTTCAGTATTAAAAGTAAAAAAACTGTTAAATTTCCAGTTTTGATTTTAAGCAGATTAGAGTCAGGGAGAAATACAGACTACACACCTTATAACTGTAAGCTTTATCCAGTATTTGAGTGAAACAGGATGAGTTTCAACCAGTTATTTAAAAATATAAATTTGAAGAGTAATTTCACCCCTTTCCAAAATTTCAAGGAGTATATTTTTCTAAAATGAAGGGAATTTTTTTATCAGTGAAAAGTACCTATTAGAAAACAAAATTGCCTAAAATTTGTAGTATTTTCACTCCTCAAATTTGGAGTAAAAGTTAATTTTGATGCATAAAACAAGCATCTAGATGGATATTGGTGAACACTGGTTTTAACCCTTCACTGTTATAAGGTTTCCCCTCTTTTAAATGAAATATATTTTAACTTCCACCCAGCAAATTCACCAAACATGTAATCTTAGTTAATGTAAAGGAGAATCTAGCTCATATAAAAGTGTATTTTCTATTCTATGATGATCTGATCAAGATCTGTTTTCATGATTCTAAAGCCACCAGGAGCAGAAGTTTCGAGAGAAAAAAATTTATATGGAAGAAGAGGCATCTATGTGCTACACCCCCTCACACAATTCAGAGAAAATGCTCAAGGTTTCTTTACTTACATGCATTATGAAAAAGGGCTTGGATTTTATGGCCTAAAGCTTAAATGTTATCATCAGTTATAAAACCAGAATTTCAGGTTTTTAACCAATCAGCAACGACATTTCATCTTTAGGTCATAAAAATCTTGATCCCTAATAAGTGCTTATTGGCCATTTAAATTAAAAGGAAAAATTCAAAACCAATATCATTACCTTTTCCGTTTCTGAGATGTGCTGGACTTAGAGAGCTGTGCTGCAATAAGCTCAGCTAACCTTTCTTCGTGACTCTGGGTCCAGTAATTCAGAACGGATGACACAAAATGGTCGCTGGGCTTGACGTCTCTTGACATTATGTGCTTTAGAAGTTCTGTTGTTGGTCTATCAAAAAAAAGTGTACATAGGTTAGAAGCTGGATACATACGATTTCAAATACTAGGTAATATGACAACAATTTTGCTTTTAAGAATAGTTTAACACATGATTTAAGACAATGCTGGTATCATACAATACTACTAAAAAACAACAAATTCATTAAAATGTCAAAAAAAAAAAAATTTTTTTTGATGAATTTTTGGGAGACACCAACTGATATATTATTCTTGAACATTTTGTAAATTAGAAGGTGTATTTATTTTTTTAATGACTGGTACTTAGTTTGACAAGTTGATGAAATATGAACTGCACTGCTTAAAAAATTGAAGAGGCCTATTCAAAATTCATTCAAACTTAATATTTACTTGGTTAAAATAATATAATGAATTATTCAATTAAGAAACAAAAATTAACATAGCTGACATGACATAGCGCTGCCTGCAGCATGACAGACTAGATAACAGATATTGCAGGTATGACAAAAAAAATCTGGAGATCACAACACAAGTATTTATACAAATTGAAAATAATACTGTTGCCACCAAAAAAATAAACTTCTGTATAAAATATATATATAATATTGGCTCGGCATAAATAAGTAGCACCACAAATTTATCAAATTCATAATGCAAATTTAGAAAAGAAGGGAAAATTCAGTAATGGTTTTTGTGCTTTATTATTTCAAAGCTAAAATCAGGCATTTAAACTGTTTTTAAACTTTCCTCTCAATGTTGTATATAGATATATTTATATATCATTACATACATCATATACTATTTTTAACTAACACGCTTACACAAAAATTTAGTACAAATCACCATGATTTTCTGCATATAATCCACAGATACAAAATTCTATACTTAGAGACAGGGTTGTGTTTAACCCCTGGTTTTAACCAAGTGGTTTTTTAAAAAAAATCAAATAAAAGTGACCTAAATATAATTTTTTTCCTTGAAAAATATTATATTGGTTCATTATTAGCCAAAATTTTTCATTTTTACCACATTTTATATTCTTGGGGAACATTCTGATGTTATATCTTTAAATGGCATAAGATGGTATAAGTGGTTTTTTTTTTTTTCAAAAAGTCCTATAAAAGTGACCTGAATATATATATATATTTTCATATGAAGTACACTGAAGAGCCAAAAAAAACTGATCCACCTGCCTAATATCGTGTAGGGCCCCGTGAGCATGCAGAAGTGCCGCAACACAAGGTGGCATGGACTCGGCTAATGTCTGAAGTAGTGCTGGAGGTAATTGACACCCTGAATCCTGCAGGGCTGTCCATAAATCCGTAGGAGTAAGAGGTGGTGGAGATCTCTCCTGAACAGCACGTTGCAAGGCATCCCAGATATGTTCAATAATGTTCATGCCTGGGGATTTAGGTGGCCAGCGGAAGTGTCTAAAGTCAGAAGAATGTTTCTGGAGCCACTTTGTAGCAATTCTGGACGTGTGGGGTGTCGCATTGTCCTGCTGAAATTGTCCAAGTCCGTCGGAATGCACAATGGACATGAATGGGTGCAGGTGATCAGACAGGATGCTTACGTACCTGTCACCTGTCAGAGTCGTATCTAGACATATCAGGGGTCCCATATCACTCCAACTGCACATGCCCCATACCATCACAGAGCCTCCACCAGCTTGAACAGTCCCCTGTTGACATGTAGGGTACATGGATTCATGAGGTTGTCTCCATACCCGTACACATCCATCAGCTCGAAGCAATTGGAACCGAGACTCGTCAGACCAGGCAACGTGTTTCCAGTCCTCAACGGTCCAATGTCAGTATTGTCGGGCCCAGGTGAGGCGTAAAGCTTTGTGTCGTGCAGTCATCAAGGGTACACGAGTGGGCCTTCGGCTCCGAAAGCCCATAGCGATGATGTTTCGTTGAATGATTCGCACGCTGACACTTGTTGATGGAACAGCATTGACATCTGCAGCAATTTGTGGAAGGGTTGCATATCTGTCACGTTTAATGATTCTCGTCAGTCGTCGTTGGTCCCATTCTTGCATGATCTTTTTCCGGCCGCAGCGATGAAGTAGATTAAATTTTTTACCGGATTCCCGATATTCACGGTACACTCATGAAATGGTCGTACGTGGAAATCCAAATTTCATCGCTACCTCGGAGATGCTGTGTCCCATCTCTCGTGTGCTGACTATAACACCACATTCAAACCCACTTAAATCTAGATAACCTGCCATTGTAGCAGCAGTAACCGATCTAACAACTATGCCAGACACTTGTTGTGTTATATAGGCATTGCCGACCGCAGCACCGTACTCTGATTGGTTCCATATCTCTTTATTTGCATACACATGCCTGTACCAGTTTTTTTGGCTCTTCAGTTTATCTTAGTTATTTAAAGTTATATACAGTAGCGAAAATTTTTCATTCTCACCACATTTTCTAACCTTTGGCTACATTCTGATGCTCTATAATCTTTAGAAAATTCATGAATAAGGATTGCATCACACATCTAAATGTAGTGGTGTATTATCTCACAGGTTTATTTTTCCCTTCACAAAGAAGCATCAACAGTAGTGACACCATCATGCTAGGGGCAGGTGGTCCTATAATCCAATAAAGACACCAACTGTCCCTAAAGGCCAAAGACCAGTTCATTTTCTTTACCATTTTCATTTTCTTTCCCATAAGAAATACCACATCTCATACTGTATATCTCCCAGTCTTAATATTCAATAGTTGTTTTTTTTTATGCTTTCACTGTTAAGAGCCCAGCTAATCAAGGTTCTACTGTATAGTAGTAACAGATTTATGAAAAATAATCAGCTATACGCAGGGTGATTACAATTAAAGTTTTGATTCCAAAATTATACAATGAGTACTGGTCAGAATGACTTTAAAATTTGCATGGATACTCCTGAAGCAATGAAAATTTCTTTCGCAAAAGGAAAAAGTGCAAGTAGTGCAACAGTAGATGATGCTGTACTTGGCCAGCAGTATAATCTATTTTGTGCTACCACATCATTTTGGCACATTCACAGCATGAGTGTGTGGATAGAACAACTTCTATCAAGATGCAAATACCAAGCAAATATAACCATTGCAATACCAGCAAAGCAGTTGCTGAAGACCCATTTTGACAATAACAGGATGGCACAACACCTGGCTGGCCGTCAGTTCACCTGACCTTAACCCTTGGAACTTCTGGCTGTGGGGGTACCTCAAAATGTTATGAGCAGTGGTCGGATTGCAAACTTCAGCGCATCCCCTATATTTTAGAAGTTCCTCAGGAATATTAACGTTGGGGCTCATTTGGTTTAATAAAGGTGAATTGCAAGCGCATCCACATCATGACCATGGCATACTCTGATCTGTTGTTGAACAAGAATTTTTGTGCTTTCACCTCACAGCCAGAACACGGTGAACAACATATTTAACATTTCTTGAGTAAGTTGTGGTTATTTGTTCACTTTTTTTTTTTTTTTTTTGTGATGTTTCCATGAATTATGAAACCGTGCAATACTATAACTGAGTTATCATTTTTCCATGACTGGCTATCGTTTCCATTCTGCGAGCAAATTTCCGTGTTGGATGATGTCATTAATTTTACATTTTTAATTATTTTTTTCCCTTTACCAAATAAATTCCATTTCTTCAGGAATATTCATGTAAATTTTGTAGTCATTCTGACAATTGTTCTTTTTTTTAGTGTTTTGAAATCAGAACCTTAGTTAGAATCACCCTGTATATCATAAATCATTGCTAATTAGATTGCAGTATAATTGCTAATTATACTGCATTATTTGTGCTTGATTATATTCATCTAATTTTATCACAGTTTTTGCAAAATAGCTTCCTAATTAATATATATATTATATGGTTAATAATAACATTAAGAATTTTCAAACAAAAAAGAAATCCATTGAGTTAAGCAAAAAATAATTGAATTGCAAAAGTTGGTTTTCGTCAAAATGTAAGAAATATTTATTGATTAATTAATATGGTAATAGTGTTAATTACATTAATAAACATTTCAAGCTCCTGAGAAAATAGGCTGCAGATGGGATGCAGCAGCGCAGAATCCACACTGAGAAAGTCTGATTATTTTTCCAATGATTTTTACAAAATCCACAGATTTTATACACAGGCAAATAGGTTTGTTAGTTGGACACACACAGAAGTGGAATCTGAGATTGGCATAAAATTTGAATTCCTAAAATGGGAATATTTCAATCGCTGTAAAGCAGGACTTGACAAATCAAAGAAAAATTTAGGCATTAGAAAAATTCCATAAGAGTCACGAATATTTTCTTATCAAGAAAAAAAACTGGCTCTAAATAATGTTTTGAACTTTTCCTAGACCATAACCCCTTCCAATGTTAAGAGACAGTATTATGAAACCAAAAAAATGTCTGTCATAGACTTGGAAGGGTGGAAGTGGACTCTGCAGCCTCTTACTCACAAAACACCCTCTTTGACGACCCCCCCTCCCGTTTGAAGAGTCCCTTTCAACTTATGTGAGGACCAGGCACTTGTCCAGCCAGAGGTCTGTTCAGACTTTTCCCCCACAGGAGCATTTTATTTTTGTGAAAATGATCCATAATTTCATGGGATGCAAAACAGTCTACTTCATTTTGTACAAAAAAGGGGGGGGGGGAAAATGAAATTTCAAATTTATGGTTTTGTTAGTTTGTATTGTGTGAAGGTGTGGTGGACCATGTGTCACATAACCAGGATCTCAACAAGTATCACAAACAATCCATTGCAAAAAAGAGTCAAGATTTAGAACTATGTCCAATTTACTTTTATGTACAGAATTTAGCGAAATTTAACAGTTAAATTTTAGAAATTTTGAATTTCACCATAAGTCTTGCTCTTTCAATATGATAATTCACAACTTTAATCAATGGAGAATCAGTCTATCAAGTTGTTCGTAGATCAGCCACAAACTACGTCATCAGTTTCTTTTACTTTTGTGGCCCTTAGAGGACGATCAAATGGCCAGAATCAAATTCAGGAACATTGAGGACAAAAGATCACACTTTCCAGATGGAGTTTGAATATGACCGATGAAGAAAGTAATGAAGACAAAACTGCAAGATCAAGTGAAGTTGAAATGCACAGAAATGATCTTACTGCTGCCTTATACAGGGTGCCCTGCAAGTGCTAATGCTACCTTTTTTCATCAACCGTCTATTGTGAAGGTATAATTAAGAATAATTCCAAATTAAAAATGCTCAAAAGGCATTTAAAAATTACCCTGCACCATTTTTGAGGGTGAAAATACAGTGTCACAAATAAAAAAAATCTAAATTTTTATACGATCACTTTGTCTTCCAATTTCCAATTAGAAAGTTGTTGCCCTGTTTTTTTTATGCCAACAGAAAAAATTCTGTTTCCAAGTGCAATAGTTGAATTCAAAAATCTGAGAAAAGTTATGAAAGAACAGCAAAAACTAATGTATAATGCTAATTTCCCTCATTTATGCTGTCCTTTCTCAACTTTCCTCTGATTTCTGAATTCAAATTTCTCAGTGAATATTGCGCTTAGAAAATTGGATTTTTTTTGGTTCCAGGAGAGACAGGGCAACAACTTTCTAATTGGAAGTTAGACGACAGGGAGACCATGAAAAATTTAATTTTTTAATTTTGTTACACACTGTATTTTCATCCTTGAAACTGGTACAGGGTAATTTTTGAATGCCTTTTGAGCATTTTTAAAATTTAAACTTTACCTCAATGACAGATAGTTGATGAGATAAAGGCAGCATTAGCACTTACAGGACACCCTGTATATGGCTGGCTACTGTCGAGGCAACCAATCAGTGCCGATAATATTCCTCATTTGCATTTTGTCTATCACTTCAGAGCCATCAGATGGCCTATCATTTTGCCATGAACTGCTTCGCTTGGCCTCCTAGACATATCATGATTTAAGTATACATTAGAGATGAAGAGAATAATTTATATAATCACATTTATTAACAGAGATACCTAAACCAGAGCGTTCAACATGCTCTCTCATCCAACAGCCAATAACCTATCTCGTTTGGCTCCTTGGCCTTTTCACCTGATCCGATCATTATACATCACTTCATTTCACTTCCGACACATAAACAGCAACAAAGCGGGCGTTTACAGACAATGGTATAGCATCACGTCCGATGACTTCCAGTCAACTCCAGATGATGACTTGGTATTTCAGGTGAAAAATATTATGATCGTAATTAAAGATTAAGTAAAATTATTATTAGGAATATAAACATTAAGTAGCAATTATTTTGAATGGGGTGGCACTCTTCCACCCGCCGTCTGTACTATTACAAACAGTGTGTTTTTCAGACTCGGACTTTTGTGAAGGGCTTGGAAAACGCATACGAATTTCAGCCAGACAGAACCCCCTGCAAGCCCTACTGTAATGATATAATAAAACATGATTAAAAATTCACATAGCAATCAATAATTAATTTTCACTTACTGTTCTTGCTTTAGTAGCAGCAGAATACTGGTCAATGCTTCGGCATGACCTAAAAATATACAATAAAGCCATATAAAAAGGCAATTTTTTTATAGCATATTCTGGATAAAAACAATTGTTTTGATTGCTTTAAAAAACTGGATTTTTCCAAACTATTTTGAAGCTGTGTTCACTTCAAACGGCAATAATCTTAATTCAAATACAGTAACTACATCTTGATATAAGTATGGTTATATCTCTTACCATGAAATTCTAATTTAGGCAAAATAGGAAGGATGTGATCCACAGGAATATTATGAGCTGCGATCAACTGCCATAAACAGAATTGTTCGAAGGCTTCCCATTCTAAACTAGAATCTACAAATAGATCAAAGCAATGAAAATATGCATTCAAAATAACAGAAAAAATGTATGTGTGCAAACATCTACACGAATGATTGGCCTACCAATTAAAAAAATATTAACTACACGAATTGCAAAAATATCTGAACAAGGCAGAAGTTTGAAAATTCCACAGGGTGTATTTGTATATTAATGGCCAGCTATAAAATTAAAAAAAAAACAAAAAACATACAAGACACTAAAACCGAGAGACACGGCGAAGTTTTGAATCTGTGCAGTAAGGATGTTAAGAAAAAAACAATCCTAATGAACTGTTCTTATATGGCTAATTAATAACACTTTAACAGCATGATAAAAATTATGCGAGGTCAGTGCTTACTTTATTTTAAAAGGTTCATCAATACTATTTTCTAAAATTTAACATAACAAAAGCCACTAATGTCTGTACAAAACACAATGTGCTGTTTCAGATGAGATGGAGGAGGGACTTTTAGTTTAGCACCAGCACTTTCCAAAATAGACTATATAGTCCTCCTTGGAGGTGCTGAGATAAGCTTTGGGGTAAGAGTCAAAGCTATAGGCACAACATAGGAGTTTATGAGATACAAGATCTAAGAAGAGTGGGAGGTAGTGAGAATTTTTTTTTCTCTGAGAAGGACAGTAGGATAAATAAGTTGAGAAATAGAAGTATGAAGATGAAGATGAAAGATTAAACAAATTGAAATACATGTTACGATAGACTTATGTTATGAGGTAGAACATAACGTATAAGTTACAAATGACACTCTAAGGCAGAATGTTTTGCTGGAAAAAAGTTCCCATAGTTGTTTTTTTTCCCCCTTTTTTTGAAATTCTTCCCTAGAGATTGTTCTGCAGCGTAATAACATTGTTATGATATTACAATGATTTTGCTGCTCAAGTAGTACATCCAAAACGCAAACCAATGAGACAGTTTTTGTTACCGCAATGTAACCCAATTTTACTGAGACACAACTGTACCGAAAACTACAGTTTACACTCTATAGCACTCCTTTCAATAAATGCAATAAAAAAATCCTATATAACAATACCCCAACTAATAGTAATTGCTTACATAACAATATTACACTTTGATCCTTATGCACTTTCCATAGTGTGATTATATATATCTATTCATAACAGTAACTCATTTGTAATGACATTTCTTCTTGAATATCGATATATAGGCATTTCACTGTACATCATCAAATATTTTTGAAGTTCCCATTCCTAAGACTGCTTTCTCGCATCTTTAGTTAGGAGAGCAACCACTGTATTGGTGGGAAGTTACAAAATTTTAGAAATCAAATACAATGATATCTCGGCTATCAAATGACTTGGCTTACAAATTCTTTGGCTAATGAATAATGATATTATCACAAAAAATGAGTAACTTTGCCTGGTTTTAATTTATACAAAAATTGCCACGTTTTTAAGACAAATAAATTCAATTGGTCGAATGGTCGACGCGTTTCGGCTCTTCAATGGAGAGCCGTCATCAGGACTTCGTGGTCAGAATTCACACGAATGAGTCGTGGAAGAGTGATGTTTACGTCTGGTCGCCCGAAGAGTTCGCCTTTGTATTTGCTGCGTCCGAGTGGTCTTTGGATTAACCTCAGTCGTGACAAAACTTTCAACACTTTACAACAGATGGCTCCCCAATTCGCATCCAAAGACCACTCGGACGCAGCAAATACAAAGGCGAACTCTTCGGACGACCAGGCGTAAACATCACTCTTCCACGACTCATTCGTGTGAATTCTGACCACGAAGTCCTGATGACGGCTCTCCATTGAAGAGCCGAAACGCGTCAACCATTCGACCAATTGAATTTATTTGTCTTAAAAACGTGGCAATTTTTGTATAAAATAATGATATGGCTAACAAACATTTTCTTGTGAGTTGAATTTTTACACATTCATCATCAGATTTACCATCATTCGAGATTGATTAAATCATTCATGCCTACTTTGGACTATTTTTTCAGATCTACCTCCATCTCTCTTTCTGAAAGTTTTGAAAGGTTATCTTTGCCAACAGCATAAATATGAGAACAGAAATGAGCTGACCAAATCACAATGAATGAAGACACCTACGAACATGACTGGGTTGTGTCAACACCACCTTCAGTAGACTACCTCTGGCGTTGGTTGCGTACATAGTGTAAAATAATACAATCTTCAGTGCCCTATCTTCCTGCAAATTCTTATTTATCTAATTTTAAACCTGTTAATTTTAGTCTTTAGTCCGTTTTTGTATATTTTTATAATGCTCCTTGGTGTTAAAAAAACCAAAAACGTGTCTTTAAATTTTCGGCAATTTCTGGAACAAATTAAACAATTTTCCCCAGAAATATATGGAAAATCTTGTTTTGGCTAATGAACGTGATTCTGGAATGAATAATCTTTGGTAGCCGAGGTATCATTGTGCTTCGAACATACGCAAACCTTCTTATATACAGTACCTATGGCAAACAGCTATGGTATAGTGGTATATAGCATAGGAGTCTTCAGTTCCTTTTGCATCTGACTGGTGGTGGGGGGGAAGAGGTTCATTAGATAAGGGTTAATTGAAAAAAAAATTACTCTATTAATTTAATTTTTGTTTGAAAATATATATTTTTTGCAGTGATTTTTTTTTTTTTTACAATAACGAAAATAAAATAATAAATGTTGGAAATTTCTGAAAAAAAAAATAGCCACTGATAAACCCAAGGTCAGGGAATATGAAAATTAATATCATCAACAACATTGATTCATTAAAATGCTATGATTCACTCTCTGAATCAAAATTGCAATGAAATAACTTTTGTGGGAAACAGGAGATTCAAATACAAATTTGTGGGTTTAACATACTGATTTTATACATAAAATCCTGTTAAATAAAATGTTTAAAAAATTTCGACCGAATGAACAAACTTGAAAACAATTAATTTTTCAGAAATTTCTTTCAAGATATCATCAGAAAAAGCTAAACTGGTGAGAAAGATCACAGAGCCATTAAAATAAATAACTTATATACAACAATGATTATGTTGAACAATGACAACTGTCAGGTCTTGTACATATCTTGCCAAAAACTAAATAAAAAACCTTCGTTTTTTAAAAATAAAGTTAATGACTTTTAAGGCAGTAGCCTTAAAGTTCGTCACCGAAGTTCGTAACTTTGAGGCAGTGGCTCTTAAAATATATAGTGTGACACCCAGGAAAGTCACTGAACTTGAACAACGACATGAAGCTGAGGATATTGATGTCTGCCTACTCAGTGTGTTTAAAAGGAACATGAAATGAACCATACATGCCTCCATGTTAATATTCCTAGGGAACTTCTAACGTATAACAGGTGGACTGGGATTTAAAAGGAACAACACTTTACCCGATTTATGTAATTACAGTGGCACCTCTGTACTTGACATTAATTCTGGAACTCACGATACGTGAATGTTTTTATAACGTACATAGAATAAGAGAGCTAATAAATTTCCTTGTAATTAGGGCGGCAAGATATGAGGTGGCGTCCAAACTTCTTATGCTCATCTTACAACAACGTACCAGACATGAGTTCCAAAACAGCCGAGTGCTGAGGCATGACTATCATTTTCATGAAGGTGTAATATTTATATGGTTGCAGGGCAGGAGAGCGACAAATTTACCCTGTGATTGACATTTTTTCACTAACAGGCGGGGGGAAAGCCACTTTTATCATTCACATTTACCAACATTTTATGATGAAATCCCTGTATAATATCGAGCAGTGGATTACAAAAGTGTTGGTGATGAATACTTTGGCATATGGCAAGCAATTTTTGCAAAAACAACTACTTGCCTGTTGAAAAAGATGGATTGACTACTGGTTCTAGACAAGGTAGGTGCAGGGGCAAATGAAACATTTGCACCTGAAAATATAATATTTCATATCAGATACGACACAAATGCTTTTTGTTCTTACAGCACTGATTTTTTTTATTTCTTTCTCATTCTTATGAAAATATAAACACAAATAGGTTCTCTTGTGAACCCTTGTTTGCATCATACCAAAAAAAACAACAACAAACTTTACATTACACATGCAACATTCCTTTTACTGTTACACAGTACAATATCTGATACCAGTAACACTATGAAAATGAAATGAATCACTACAGGATGCATTTCTGAACAGCAAATCCGTTAGTAGACAATTAACGAAAAATGTTTTCTATTCACTATGCTGTGCAGAAAGGCACCCATTCAGGTTCAGTGCTTGCACAAAAATGTTGTTTTTGATACAAATAACACGCATGAATTTTGACAATGGGCCATATCCAAAATTTCAGCTGCTACTCTTCCACGTGAACAACTAAAACAAAGAAATCAATCTACAATGGTATTTTTAGGAAATGTTTGGAATTGCCTTTAGTCTGTTAAAAACCTCTTGACACAATGATATTCTTTTATTACGATAAATCCCTCTATAAGTGTTTCAAAGTGTGTATGTCTCAGCTCCTAGGAGCATCTCATTCAGTTGTCTATGTACTGATGTGTGCCTATTCAATGTCATGAAGTGGTTCTTTTTGGACTATTCTGAGGATCTTTACGTAAAAAAAGTTTGAGAGCCACTACTCTATAACAATATTTACTGAAGAGATTTTGAAACCGATAAAACAATATTTTTTAAATATACTGCTAAAAGTCAACTTTATTACATCCTTAAAACCCTCCTTCTAGTTTTTGTTCTTTTGAAGGCATATGGTAACACTGGTGTTTGGCAACACATGCTACTCAAAAGAGAAAATTAAATTGCTGCTGTTGTCGATTTCTGCATAAAACGCAAAAGTGTAATGCAGTAAACCTCTTTACGAGGTGAAACACCTACATAACTGAATTTTATAAATTAACTAATTAGTTATGAATTTCTAAGGCCAACAAATGCTCATAAGCACATTTTCTGATAGTACTAATGATGCTGATTTAGAAGAGATGCCAACAAAGGCATAAATTTGGAGGTGCATGATGGTGATCTTCATATATTTTTAGCATGTTACTGAGATGACTGGAAAACTAATAAATTATTTATCTTCAAGGAAAGAATTACTCATTTTTCTCAGAATATGCATAGGTCTTCAATGTGTGCCCAGATTACAAACTGATGAAATCAGGATCTGCTCTTACTTCCATTGAACATAATGAAAAGGCTTTTCTAAGCAGTAACACAAACATTTCTACCGCATCATCAAAAATTATTTGTAACTGATGATCAGAAAAACTGGATTCACAAATAAACAGCATCAGCAAAACCTCGCCTTTTGTCTCAATTTTTCAAAAATTATAATATAAGAAAACTTACTCAGTACAGATAGAAATGAATCTTTTCTAAACATGACTACATTCCTTTGTAAAATAAGGCATACAAGATCTTGTAACTATAAAAAAAGAGAAATACAAAGTTTAAATAAAAAGGTAATATTTTATGTCACATGATTTCAAATGAACTCAGACACAATACAAAAAAGTTTTAAATGTAATTATGTATTAAATAAATAATTATGCGTTCAACTTCAACTAATGGTGAAAAGATATAGCTTACTTACTTGAGTGGGGTCTATACATGAAACAACAAGATTTAACAAATCTGCATTGCCAATCGCTATGTTTGGGAACTGCAAAAAACAAAATTCAGAGTTCAAAAAATTATCAATCCGAAAGAGGTATAGATTGATGATGCAAAATAAAAGGGAAAAAAATATTTTTCTTCCAAAATAATTATTTACATGAAACATGCATGTGTCTGACACTATCAAATAACTACGGGAAATTATGGTATGGTAACTATTTATAACTATTTTATAAACATCTATATTTCTAATATACAGTGGAACTTGGTCAATTCAAATTTCAGATAATTTGAACTTTTACATACTCCCCTTAAGTTTACTATCTAATGTTAAATTTTTTTGAATTTTTTGGATAATTTAAAGTTGGAGGGAAAAAAATCATGATTTTTGTATGAGCTAATTTAGTTTGGGAAAACTCTACAAGAAGCCAGACTTTGCTTCTCTCGACAAAGCTGTTAAACAAATTTTTAAAAACTAATAAAAGTTTGAAAATTATGTTTTTCTTTACTTTTTTTTGATAATTTAATGCCCATTTTAATATTGTTCAGCTAGAGTGTATCGAGAACACTTAATTCTGATTATGCTTTTCAACCTTATAGATCAAGGTACATAGTTTGACCACAGAAAGATGGCCTCTGACTTTGTATGGCGATCAAGAAAACAGAGGATTCATTCGTTAGTAGGGAGAAATCAGGGGGCGGAAGAACTCCGGCAGCAACCCTGGAGGATGTTAATTTTCTTTTTTCCTCCATTTCTCCTTACTGAAGAATGAACTCTTTCTTTTCGTCATGAAGGCCATACAAGGTCAGAAGCCATCTTTTGGTGGTCACACTATACCATTCAAAATTTAAATCTTTTTGTCAGTCATTAAAAGTATGGAAAGTATCAGAAAGTTCAGATTGTAATGCGTTAATGAAAGTATATTTCCTTGAATGACCATTTCAAGTATTATTTCTGTAAATCAGGCTTTGAACATAGTCAAGAAATTCCACAGTGATGCTGATTCCAGAACAGTGAAATAATATAGCAGCTGAGATCAATTATTATAATTATGAATTATTAATTTGATCATTTTTGTTGCACCACGGTCATTTTCTGCACACGAGGACTAATTAGACCGGGACCTACAATTTATTGCCGATTCCGAACAGCAGGCTTGTTTTTTTTTTTTTTAATACTCATCGAGGGGTTGGTGCACTTAGCACTTCGATGGGGGACTCCTTGCGGTAGCAATTTTTTCCTGCGGTCTTGTCGCCGTTTTTTTTTTTCCCGTACCCCTGTGTCAGGAAAGTTTTCTGACAAGGACGAACCGGGTATCGAACTCGCGACACCTCTAAACATCTTTTGGTACTTTAGGCGAGCATCTTATCGACCTGCGCTACCACGCACTTATGAATTATTAAAATTTGGGAAACGATTTTGTAACTGACGATAAAAAGTTTTAATAATTGATAATTATTATTCCTATGTGAATGTTGATAATTAAGTTGCAATTTGTAGTTATTTTACAGATCCAGGAGAGATTAATTGGATAATTCAAACTTTTTTCAGTGACTTTAGACTTCCAATTAACCAAATTCAACTGTATTTATATTTCTCTCTAGTGTATTCATATATTTATATTTCTTAATTTTTCTTTCCGCCAAACTAAATGATTTAGTTCCCACATAATGTAAATATATTTTTATTAATTTATTGGAAAAACTGATGGGGGGGGGGGCGAGGTTTCCACCCTCTCAAGTATATCGAAAAACATTGGGGAATAATGTATGGTACAGTTCTCACAAATGAATTTGAACCTTAGGTATTCCCTTTCCATTCACACTTTTAAAAGTTTTATAAGGCCAAGGGATTTGATAAGATGATGAAACAAGTGTTTAAAAAAAAAAAGATAAAGGTTAGATGACTAATGCAAAGAACACTGGCTTAAAAATAATGATTCTAAAATTTCTAGGAAAAATCTTTGAAACAAATGGTTCTGAAATAATAAAAAACTAAAACCACAAATACATACTTGATTATAAATTTCTGGAATAAGAAAACAAAACATCCGGAAGTCATCTTCCTGACAAAGCTGAAAAAAAAATTCAACACGTGACTAATATTAGTCCTTCAAACTGGTAAGACATGCAAAACATCATACAAGTTTTCACAATGACGCCTATTTGAATTTTTGTTCTTCACTGAAATTAAGGATTGAATTTATTTCCCGAACTTATAAATTATGTTACGATTATTATGAATATTTTTTTATTTCACATATTTTTTATGTTAAACTTCTCTCCCCCCCCCCTTCCCCCACAGAATTCATTTTAATCCACTGTTTACTGATTTGCAGTAGAGCTTCAATTCCTGCCATTGGAATTTTTTGGCAATTTTAGCAATAATTGACTTGTTCAGTGAGCGAATAAGTTCACTTTAGGCATCATACTTGATGACAATTGACAATTTCTTGTATTTGAAACTCAAATCACCCATATTTTTCTAAAGGAAACATGGTCAGCCTCGGATTGCAAGGGCTGAGGGCTTTTTAATTTTACATTTTCTATAAAGATACAAAAAATTGGAAGAATATGGTTCCCAATTGAAAATTTTGATAAAGTCACAAAATAATAAGTGTGGGCGACTATGCTATAGGTGTCCAAGGCATATTGGTACACCACACATTTTAAAAATGGGTGAAGCACAGTAAAAACACCAATATGTACAAATGATAAATAATGGAGGGAAAGTTGTATGTGACCATCAAGGGAAATTCGCTGCAGGTAGTTGAATCTAGTCAAAAGAAAAAGAAGCGTCACAGTTCAATGGTGCAACTAGTAAACATTTCAAGTGCTGCTACAAATTGGGAAAAACACCCACAGAGCAGAGACACATACAATGTTGGTGTAAGCGACAGAAGTTACAAGCAGAAAACGTGTTTCAATGGATGAGTCATTCAGGTTGATCAATGACAAGTAAAATCTAAGGCATGATTGAGCAAGTGTCATAAATGTTAGTATGAAATCAGAGACTCTAAAATACAGTGACTATGACATAGCACCAGAGATCTTGGTTTTCTTAATGTTCAAACAAGAAGTTCTAGGGCGAGTGTTATTTCAAAAATTCAGAAAACAATACTCTGATTAAATCATCTTTTTCCTAACAACTTTAAAACAAACTAACTTTCCCCACTTCTAGAGGTTTGATTAACCAGTAAAAAAAGCATTACATGTATAGGAAATATAGATTAGAAATTTTGTTTCTTATGAACTGGGTTCAGTAAAGTTATGTTTGACTATACACATAAAGGAAAATTTAAGCTGCCCTATTGGTTTTTGTGATGCATCATGTCAGACATACGTTAATCACAACATATGTATACATTAGAGACTGTTTATTATTTTTTTGCCTATAGTCCCCTCCCAGACCATATTTTTTCCTCATGGCTCCGTCTTATTAAGACCCCCAATGAGCAAAAACAAATTTATGGGTTTGCCTCCTTCCCTCTTCTAGTCAAAGTTTCTTCACAATTCATTGCCCGAACTTGCTGTTCTTGGCCATGGACTGCTTAGTTCCTCCCCCCCCCCCCCACATCAAAAAATATGTACAAGAGCGCAACATTTTCTATTATTTATTGGATTTTTGGAATAAATTTATAAGCAAATTTTTTTTTTAATAAGGTTGTTTTCTGATCCTCTGGCTTCAACATACTTCCCTCTTGAGGAGCTTTTATACAGGGCTTTCCCAACATCATGGAACCCCCATAATAAGCGGTATTCTAGGGTCCCATACTTAACTGAAAGTGACAGCTTACATATATATATATATATATACTTTCGAAAATCATGTTACAGAATACCATAATTTAGGCCCTCCATGGAAATGAGGTTCCAGGCAATGCCCAGATGGGCTCATGCGTTAAGACGGCCCAGGTTCAACATGCAGTTCCACTGGATTATAAAAGTAATCACACTTTTTCCCATCATATTGTACTTGAAAGCCTGATTTCTTCACACCAGAATTGATTTTTTCACAGGTATCTGTGGCTTCCTCCCCCCCCCCAACCCAATGTCATAGCCCCCCTTCCATTACTTTTCCTCTGTGCCCCCCCTCCCCAGAATATCCCAGTACCACAACGGGGGCATATGGCCCCAGTTTAGAACCACTGCATTAGAGAAATAGAAGAAACCTTACCTTTAAATCACTGAGTAGACAAGAGGAAAGGTCTTTCGTTTCACTGTTCCTTGTGACAGGAGCCCAAGAACCTTGAGTATTGACATAGTCTTTGTAAGACGACATTCTGTTGTCCTGAGTTTTGCTGGCTTTGATGAAGTATAGTAGTAAATAGCCCAGTCGGCTCTGGTGCATAGACATCACAGCCAAAATATTTAACAGGGGCTGTCGACTAGGGTCATCTTCAGGCATTTGACACAGTGCTCTTAAAAAAAAAATAATGAATTCAAATAATTTTATAATCTTCACAATCCACTCAACTTTACTAAAACTATTCAAATTATTGTCAAAGAATTTTTTGTATTTTCCTGAGACCAAAACCGCAGCTATATAGCTGCACAAGTTAATTTTTGAAGTACATGCCAAGGTTAAAACTGTGGGCCAGTAACTTTTTAGGTGATACGATTTTAAGAGATTCTAATGAAATTTCCTATTTCTTATTAATCCACATAAAAAAACTAATACGATAAACTCACTCATGGATAATGCCTTTAATCAAAGTAATATAAAATTTTTAAAGGAAGCATGAAGGATAAGAACAGTGTGCATTAAATTTTACTTCAATGTTATTGTTATTTGTAGCTTTTCAAAATTCAACTACATGTAAAAAAAGCCACAGCATTTCTATTAATTTTTTCCCCTGTTGATTTTTTTTAAAGCGGCTGAATTAACCAAAATTTTGGTAGTTAATCCTTGAGAAATAAAATCTCCAACCAATCAGGCTAAGAAAAACTTTACCATCAAGAATTCACTGCCATGAAATTCAGATATGAAAATTAATTTCCAAACGAATCATTGACAGCACAACTAAATAATAATTTATCACTGTATGAATTTTTGAATAAGAGATAAGTGAATGGACTGAGACATCTCACTCACTTTCTCAGTCACCTACCCTCTCCCTTACTGTCTGTAACCTTTCTGTGGTTCCCAACGTAGAGGTGCGGACACGAGCCGATCCCCTCACAACACTAGACACATACTCAGACTGTTAGATACACACACTTTGCTCCAGACTCTGCCGCAAAGCTGAGCTGGAAGGGATGTTTGCAACTGGATTAGTCAGTGGCAGAGTCCTGACTTTCATCTATTGTCTCTGTCACCTACTCTCTCCCTCACTCACTGCTCCTGTCACCTACTCTCTCCCTCACTCACTGCTCCTGTCACCTACTCTCTCCCTCACTCACTGCTCCTGTCACCTACTCTCTCCCTCACTCACTGCCCCTGTCACCTACTCTCACACGCTCACACTTTGGCATCAACTGTTTCTCTGTCACCTAATCTATTTCAATCGCCAAAATTCTCCTATCTACAAATTTTCCCTTTGAAAAATCTTCCCATTAGTAAATTGTTGGCAATGAATTTTCAGTACATCAATCAATCATGTTGTTAACATAACAAGGGCAATAACAATGTAAACCAAAAATTTATTTTTTTTCAATTTCTTTCACTCAAGAACTATTAATTATAGCCTACCTGAACAAGACAAAAAGCGGGCTTCCTATTGAATCTTCTATGGACCTGAAAAAAACGACACTAATGAATACGCATCAAATTAATAATTTTGAAGATTTCATAAATGCTTTTCTTTTCCACTTATAAAACAAAAACATTTTAATAAATTTATTAAACAAAACATTTAATTTAAATACCGCAAAGCAATGAGTTTCAATATGCTTAATCAAAATATTTTTCAAGATATTTACAATGCAGCAACCTTGTCTGTAATGCAGATGTGCCAACTTTTGGAATCCCGGGATTCTCCCGAAGGGGGGTACCCCCTCCCCTGGAACTCAGACTCGATCAAAAAAAATTCCCAAATTTTTATCAATTGAGAAAAAGTTCCTTTCCTTCCCCCAAGACCGGTTCTGCACTGCCCCCCCCCCCAGCAGAATATAATTTAATGTCAGTCTTTCCATGCGGAATAGAGAAATCACATCTACATATACTGTTCATAAAACATAAGTTTCCTTTAGTGGATGCTATCAGCAATTGATAATCTTGAATATAAGAACTCCTAAAAGCTTTATATTTAGCTTTATATAGCTTAAAGGTTTTATATTTTCTTTCTGAAGACATATTTAATCGAAGGAAACAACTTAAAAAACTTCAAAACACAAAGCTGCTGATGAAAAAACTTGTGTTTACCGCATGGCTGTTAATGGAATACAATAACGATTATACAGGAATTTTGGCAACCAAGGTCATGCCCCTGATAAATGATGACCGATAAACGCTTGGTGATAAAGTCACCAAGACTTTTTTTACGACTGCTCGATGGAAATGACCACGGCTGTCCTCTATGAGTGCTCTCCCTAACGACGACAGCAGTCCTTGACATCACGACAATGTGAAAGTCCGTGTAAAATCTAATTTTCTGCGAAAATCCTGAGAAATTTCAACAAATCCGGAGAGCGGGAGGAAGGGTGAAAAATCCGGAGTTTCCCACCTAAATCCGGAGAGTTGGCAGATCTGCTTGTTTGTAATGTCAGTATCCTAAATAAAGCTGCCAGTATAATTAACTCATAGTGTCACCCTGCTTAGGAAACAATTTTTATTCTGTTATGAGGGTAAATTTATATAGAAGTTTGACTGCAGACGTGCCAACTTTTGAAATCCAGAAATCCGGAGATTCTCTCTAAAAAAATTCAAATTACAAAGCTGGGGACGAAAAAACGTGTTTACCGCACGGCTGTTAATGGAATACAATAACGATTATACAGGAATTTTGGCAACTAAGGTCATGCCCCTGATAAATGACTGCCGATAAACGCTACGAAAACGAAGTCTTTGCCAGTTGCTTAAATGCGGTCACAGAGACTTTTTTACGGCTGCTTGATGGAAATGATTATGGGTGTTTTCCTTAACAACGACTGTAATCATTGACGCCACAACAACGTGAAAGCTCGCGTAAAATCTAATTTTCCGCCAAAATCCGGAGAAATTTTAACAATCCGGAGAGCATGAGGAAGGATGAAAAATCTGGAGTCTCCTGCCTAAATCGGGAGAGTTGGCAGGTCTGTGACTGTATCAAAATTAACTGCAAGCACACTTACTCTTCATCAATTTCTAAAGGGAAGATTTTCCGGCTGAAATCATCACTGAATATCTGTGCTAAGCACACACCAAGAGAAGATGCGACATCCTGGTCAAATTCCTGTAAGAAAAATAATTAAATTTCATTTTCAATAAAATCTTGACATTAATGGAGAAATCATTAACCTAAAGCATTATTGCTATTATAGGCTTCTATCAATGATGAAAGTGCCTTGAAAATGAAACGGCACTTTATCTTAATTGGGTGGAAATGCGATAAAACTTCCTGTTACAGACCAGAGTAAAAGAACACATCTTCTATTGAACAAGTTTCGTGGGCTACATTTGGACAAGGGCGAAAGGTCGGGCACCCTAAATTAAGAGCTTTAATCTAAAAACTCAAGTGAAAACACTTCTTCAAATCAACTGAACCATGATTTTGGAATTCTGGTTGAATAATAAATATACAGTAGACTTTCCTTATAACGATGCTCAGTGTTTCACGAAAATAGCTGCACATTATTATAATGAGGATCGACTGCAATTATTCAACCAGAATTATATCGAGAAGTTGTTGTGTCAAACATTTGAGAAGAATAGCTTTTGGAGAGAATTCATACTTGGAATATGAATTATTCTTGCACTTTTCTCCGTGGTTTGATTGTACATGTATACCTATGTATTTTATTGTTTAATGCTAACTTATATCTATAATTATTTAGCTTTAAAATATTCTGTAAATTTTTTTCGTGTGCAGAAATAAAATTACATTAAAAATTGATGGAATAAAAATTATATCATTCATTGTAAGCAGCAAAATAAAAATGCATTAGGCCAAACAATAATAATGATAAAATTTTGATATTGAAATACATGCACACACCTATACAGAATTTTCCAATATCAAGGTGAACATTGACTATCAAAATTTTCAAAAACAATTTTGGAAAATGAAAAACACAGATTTTGTATATTTCTTTGCAAAAAGAAGAGAAGGGGCAGAACTGAGTTCAAATACTGTATTAGATTGAATGGTCTTTCAATGTCATTATATCTGATGAAAAATAACATGGAACGAATAAGAAAAAATTTGGGACGTTCATGTTTCAGTCGTTATAAAGGAACAATCACAATAGACAGACTTATAGGTGAGTGGTTCCATGGAATCTGGTACTGCGATCAGAGGTCTATTGTGTTATCTCCAAAAAAATTAGAAGTCCTTAGTAAAGACCTGTAGGTGAACAGAAAAATTCAGCAAAGATCTAATAGGAATGTCTTGAAGCTCCCAGGTTTCGATCAACTGACAATCCAAGTGCTCAAGCCTATGTGCACACAGAGTACATTTCACATGCACAAAGAAAGCGAATAGATGTTTCTTCCTTATGTAAACAACCTTTACAGGTTGAGTCACTACTAACTCTTAAAAGGTATCTTAATATTAAGAAGTCATCAACAAATAAGGTAAATGCATTAGGAGTTTTTGTATTTTTCGTGTATTTGCCTTATTTTGTTGGTGACTTCTTAATATTCTTGGGCAAAGTTGATCTATTCTTCCAGGTATCTTAATGTTATACGAGTACAGTGACCAGTAAGTAGACCAATTAGATGGAAGCCTTCATTTCCCACTCAACTCCATTGATTGGAAATTGCCGTAGGGCGATACATGACCAGAGTTAGTGTGCGATAAAGTAGTAAGTAGACGAACAGCTCTATGCATATTATTTTTGCTACGCTTCACCCACTCAGCTACAGGGAAACTAGAGTGTGGATCAGCGAACTGTTCCTATGTGACCACATCACACCCTTTTGAAGCGAAATAGGCAAAACATTCACTGAGCGTGTAAAGGCAATAAAGAAAACTATGAGACATACTTTACATTTTTTCACTTTTTTGTGTATAATTATGCATTCTCTTTCGCTTTAAAGAAATTAATAACAATGAATACTTTCATTTTTAAAGAAGCAAAACACTAATTTTTGGAAAATTTAAGAGGGATATCTCAAAAATTGAAAAAAAAGAAAAAAAAGAAAAAAAAAACACTATTTTTACTGACATTTATGTAATATTTTGATTATATACATGAAATTTTTTCTTAAATGAATATCATATGCACATTTAAAAAAATTAGAAGTACATGAAAAAGAAATATGACAAACATTTGGGATAAATTGAGAAGCTCTATCCATACTTATAATACCTTAATATTAATTACAAATTCCTATTGACAACCTATATTTTAATATAAAATAAATTCATAACAATATAAATTTTTAAACATTTCATCATAAAATCAAACTTGTGATTCTTCTTTTTTTTTTTTTTATGTCATACAATTAGGATCCCAATAGAAACTAAAGTATTTTTCTATAGCTCAGTTCCCTGAAGCCAGGCCTGTAACTAAGATGAGGCAACCAGAGCAATGTCCCAGGCACCCAAGCCAAATGGGGAAGCCCTATAAAATTTTACTTATTTTGCATAACACAGTTGATCATCCCACTTATAACGTCTCCACTTAGAATGTTTTCTCGTCTAATATGACTTTTTCCCATGGTCCTAACTCTACTAATTCTCATTAAGATTTCCAGCTTAAAAGTTTTCCTCTTACCTTTTTTTTTATGACGGTTTTTTGGAAAAGTTATAAATGGATTCCGCTTATGTTTATAAAATGTTTTATGTTTTTCTTGGGAGGAAAAAGTCTGCCTTAGGGCCCCGAGAGGGCACGCTATGGCCCTATATATATACCTGAACCTCAGTTCCATCTTTCTTCCATTTTCTCCATCGTTTGGTGCAATTAAAGGCAGAACATGCTATCAATATTTGTATACGGCAAATGTAAACCAATACTAATACAAAGTAAAAAATGAAAGACTGCATTCAAAAATACTGAAGGTTCCAGCACTTTAAATGCCAAGGTAGGTATGCAGAATGCTATATTTTTTCTATTTTGCTCCTTCACACCCACTTTTCTATTCTCTGCGTCAGCTTGCACAACTCCTAATTATTCTATGGGGAGTCTTCACTCCATTTTCCCTATGGTTCAGTGGCTTCATCAGCTTATTATGCTTGAAACTAGAGCAGTCACAATTTATCTTTTTTGCCTGTCACTAGCCATCAATGTTCAGCCAATCTTGATACTGGTTTTGCTTGGATGAGCTGAAAATAATATCTCTAATCAATTCCCGTGAAATACCCAACGCTGGCTCAGGACCAATGAACAGTCCCAGAACCCCTTCTAGCCAGCTTGTCAGCCAATTCATTTCCTGAGATGCCTGAATGACCAGGAACCCAACAAAGCTTGAATAATCGCAATAGCTCATGATTGCTACCATGAGATTTGATTGTATATGCACAATAAAAACAAAATTGTATACATATTACTTCGAAAAAATTTTACCTCTTGTAAAACAGCTTCTAATAGCCTCTCTACGATTTCACACCGGGTTTCACAGTCCCTAGAGACGAAGAGAAAAAGAGAGAAAAAATTAAAATTTATATTTAATGTTATTAAAGAAGTTCAATTTGCAATGTTTTGGAGTATGAGATGTTTGAATTTTGGGACATTAACTTTTTGCCCAGTTTTAGGTATCAGATAGAACACGCAATAAAATTTTACAAATATTTTACAAATATGTGCACGTGTGTGTGTGTCAATAATTTTATAAACTAATTTTCAATTACTGTGGGATGCTTAACATTATGGGTATTTAATAGACAGAGAATGGAAATGACAAAACTTCCATAAAATCCATACTTTTCATTCTGTAAGCTGACTACATGTTGTTTGATGTTGTGGTTCAACTGTGCTATCAGCTCTGCAACCACGTGCTGGTCAATTTTGGAATTTTCCTTTATAGGCCTGAACTTGTTGTCTCGTGTTCGAAGTTTACCTGAGGGGGGAAAAACAAGCTTGAAATCATATATAAAAATATGAGTTTTTTGTTGTTCTAAATTTATTAAAGTGTACATTATTTTAAACTAAAGCTTTCCACTTTTGTTAGAAAAAAACAAATAACATCATTACTTATTTATTGATTTCAAATATAGTGACACCTTGCTACAATGATACTCTAATATAATGATAAATCTTTCTATCACCCAGCTGAATGAATTTCCAAAAAGTTATGTGCCAGAATCATTATTTTATACGCTAGTGTTGGGCATGTTGTTGAAAAAAATAATAAAAAATACAGCCTGGTAAAAGTTTCTTACATGCTGTGGGCATGTCAGGCAATAAATAGATTTTTCCAGCCCTGCCCTACAGCAATATTTTTCAAATCTCAGTTTGATTTGCCTTTAATCCAAAGCTTGACAAGTTCCAAAAAAAATTTAGGGGGGTTAACCAAATTTCTTAGGAATAGCACCCCCCCCCCAAGAAAAACAGCTCCAACATAACTTTCCCCCTCCTCTAACTTTTCTGAGACTTCATAACCCCTTTCCATTTTGGTAGACATGCTGATATAAATTTCACAGATTTTGTGTTGCTTATAGGCTCCAATTGCACACGAAATAAACTCAAATTGCTTTCCATAAATAATCCTCAAATTATTTTTACATCATTATACAGTAATTGATTTAGACATACTGAACATAGGTTAAATAAATTAATTCACTTCATATGTATACACGATATATAAGTTGTAATTTGAGCTAACCAAGAGGAATATCATCCTCATCTTCGCTAAACTGGGCTTCACCATCATTCACCGTTGAATTGTGATTCACGTCAGGGATCATTTCTACTGGTTCTCTAAGAGGTTCTTCAACTTTACCTAAACGAATGAGAAAAATAGACTCATGCAACCTCATGTGGTTTTGAGAAATAGTGATCATGCCAATTTTATGTTATACATGCTTGGAAAAAAAATAGACATAAGACACCGCATATGCATTCTCTCTGTTAAAGATTTGTAGAAGTGGGTTAAAGTGCTATACAATTGTTATAGACTCAGTTAACTTATTCCTACATGGCTTTACATATATATTACAGTTGATCTAGTGTTGGTAAGTGGAAAAGAATTCAGGCATGCATGGATCATGCAATTATTACTGAAATTAAGGAATAGAGATGTGAAAAAGAATCGAAGAACTGTAATTTTTATTAAATTTTTTACACTCTTTCTTTCTGTAAGTCATTTCACCAACAAAACACATGATGAAATCTTGAAACAAATTCAAATTTGAAACAATAATCAAAATGAATTGTTTGGGAACAAACTGTTTTGAATCAACCTATTCCTGTTATGGTAGCTTCTCCCACAATATTGCAGGACAGAATTAATGAGAAATTGGCAAAAACAAACTAATAGCAAAAAATGTAATCCAAAACAAATCTGGTCATAATTTTTAGTGCTGAGAGGTTGGAAGTTATTTTTAATAGAGTGCAAATTGCAAGAAAGTCCTAGTACCATATACAGTGGAACCCTGATTTAACATCACCATCTGTCCCAAAGAATTTTGGTGCTATAACGAGTTTGCCGTAATAGCATTGGAATATTGTTTCAGAGAAATCATATTACATAAATTCACACATTCATTACAAATTATTGTATCTCAGTGTATATTATTAGTGTCTTATTAGTTAATAGTGTCTTATTATATATATATATGTCTATTAGTGTCTTAGTGTTATTAGTGTCTTAATGAATAAAATAACTTATTTTACACGCATTCAAGTCTAAGTTGAGAAAATTATAGTAAAATTGTATTATAAATCATTGTACAATCACTTGAATATTTCATAATATAAAACTTAACAGAAACATACACTTACCTACGAAATTATTTTAATTTTGCATAAATTCAGAGATGCATTGCATAAGTGTGAAAACAAAATAAACAAGGGAAAAATAGCAGCATTGTTTTTAGTCTATAATGGTTTTTCCCCAAAAAATATTTTGTATTGCTTGTTCAAGTTTTCTTATTTGCTATAATAATTTTTTCAAGATCACTTTGTTAATTATCACCCATACCACTTGAACGATCAGCGAGTAAAAATGTGGTCTGTTGGCCACATAGAATGAACTGGTGCAGTGCGGTTGTTGTATGCTTTCCCGTATCAATGAATCTGTTCCCTTGAATAGGTTGGTTATTTGGCTTCAGAATGTGTTTAAAAAACACAATTCTTTATTCTTTAAGTTAAGTCATTTGCTCTAAACTGTTATGTTGATGGACAATAACAGTTGAATGAAAAGGATAAATCCTCAACTAATTAAAAAAAAAAAAAAGAAGCAAAGAATGGGGGAAAGAAATATTGCAGAATTGTGGAAATTCTTGGAAAATGACACACAAACTCTGCATGCACTCAAACAATAGTTGGTATTATAACAAGTTGATTTCCAATATGGAAGCTTTCTTCACTGAAAATTTATAGCGTTGACACTATAACAGGGTTCAACTGTATTTATTTTAAGGTTACATTTTGAGAACCAGTTTACATCTTTAATCCAACAATTATGACATCAGCACCTTAATTTTTTTTAAGAATGAGTAAAAATAAATACACATAAATTGTTACCTTCTAATGGTGAACAGAACTCTGCAAAGCTCTCTCTTATCATGGAACGTAACTCTTTGTCTAACTTCGGATTGTCAAACAAAGGAGATAATGACCTGAAATGAGAAGACAGAAAAAAATAGTTTAATAAACATGCATACTTTGTAAAGAAGAGCCACAATTTTCTCACATATTGTTTTATGAACATAAATTTCTCTTTTACCAGGCAAGAATGACGAGGGAAAAAAAATCCAGTTATTTCCATAAAGGAAAAAAAGGTAGAATCCCAGCCAGTGTTCCCCCAATTTCTCACTTATCACAAATTTACTGTTTTGATCAATTAGGGTAAAAGAATGAATTGTTTCCTGATGTGTGATTATGTGCGAGCATTTAAAATATGTGAGCAAGTGTGCTCATAATCTAAATAAGTATGAATAGCGTACATAAATACAAATGTAAACTTAATAAAGCTAAAATAGCATTAATATGTGTTAAGTAAGGGTAAAAGAATGGATTGTAGACAAACTGAGAAAATAGAACTCTTACCATATTTTAGGTAAATTTTAACCCCTCTGTTCGGATCTCAGTATTTCTCGTAAATTTCAGTACATCTCAGAATGTCACAGGCCGAAGGCCCCGATTTGCGCAGATCGTCATACACTGTATGCTCTGCTCTTTTGATTGAGATTTTTTTCTACTGCTATACCATTCAAGTACATTTCCCCATGTTACACTATGCCATCCCGCTTTCTGAATATTTATGGCCAGTTTTGGCCTCTTTGAAAATGAGTCATTATAATCATTCTCTTTGATTAAATTTCTGAACCAGCTTGAAAGGTTAATGAATGAGAGTTGTTTACTTTTTTCATAGCTCTGCATGTACAAGGACTTGAATTTATAATTTTTATTGTTTTTAGTGGAAATGGTTTTGGACAAAATGTCTGTCATTAGTTTGACGTATGTCCAACTTCAATAGTATAGGTAGGGTCAAAAAACGTCCAAACAGTCTCTTGAGACAGTGGGAAATGACATTTGTGATAATATGAATGGACAGCTAGGGGGAATCTAAGACTCATGTTTGGCTTTGAAAACTAAACTCAGTAACACATGGCACTGTTTCAAAGTATATATTTCTCTCTCTCTCTCTATATATATATATATATATAGAGAGAGAGAGAGAGAACACTTCTTATTTTTCAGTAAGTCACTGGTTGATTTTAATTAGAGACATTGTCAGCAATTGAACAACACTTTCTCTAAGTTATTGAAGGTGCAAAGTTATTTAAAATATCAGTAGGGCTCAAACACGATATTTCTATAGGTATCTATTCTATGGGCATATGCAGGAATGATTTTCAGTGGAGGGCACAATGAATTTCTTTCATAGAAATTTTTTGAGTTACCAACCTTCAAAAAACATTTAAATTAACAGAAGCTAGTTAAAATAGCATATAAATGGTATTTCCATTCAATATTATATATTTTTTACAAAATATTTTTTAAAAACTAAATTTTTTGCTGCCTTGAGGGGGCACAAGCCCCCTATGCCATCCTCCCAACACAATACAAGAACAATTAGAGAGACGGGGTGGGAAGTGACTAAGTCCATTTTTGAACAGTTTTGGAGAAGTAAAATTCAGGATTCTGAGCAGTTTTGGAACAGCAAAATATAGATTCGGAGCAGATATTTATAAATTGGAGCAGCAAAATTAACAAGAATATTTTCGTTACAACTGTCTTTTGTTATCAAACATATTTTCATCAGCTTGTTTTTTGTTTTTGGCGTTTCAGGCTTTTGACACCTTGTTTGAAAGAGTGGCTGTCATAAAATTTTTGCACACCAGTCTATTCAAGATGATTTTTGCTTACTTAGGGCACTGCTGTCTGCACTTCAAATGGGCTAAACATTTTCTATAAGTTTTAAATTTTTTTATACCCGGAAAGAAATTGTTCCAAAATAGGAGAGAATTTCGAAAGAAATAACACGATGTTTAGCGATTCAGCACTCAGTATTTGGCGAGATTAGCGATCTGACACCCGTTATTTGGCGATTTAACACTCGTTATTCAGCAAAGTTTCTAAATTAGCATTCGTAATTCGGCGGATATACTCTTTTTACGCCCAGAATGCATTTTTTTTTTTCACGAAACATCGGGATTTGACGCAGAGAATCGGCCACAGTAATTTTTTGTTGCTTTAATGACGACTTTTTTTTTTTTTTTTGAAAACGGAAACCAACTCACATTTGCGCTCTAAAACTGGAAGATCATTGCAAACCATCTTCAGTTGCACGATCACGGATATTATCGGGGTTTCGCGATGGAAAGCCCGATGAGGAACCGATAGTTTAAATAAGGCGATACTTCAAGTACAATGGAATAAAACACGCTCTTCTAGGAAAGAATCGTTTCGCGGCAAGCAGAACAAAAACTTTTTGGCGTCCTTTCCGAGAATACTGAAGCAAAATTCGCTATTTGGAGCGGAAAAATACGAAAATACACTATTGGAGCCGGATGGCTCAAGATGTTGATTTTGGCGCATGCGGCGCAGAGTTCCCACTCCTCCTGGAGAGAGAGACTTATACTTGTAAAAAGTCTACTTATATTGTAACACATCTAATAAATATAATAGCTGTTGCTAAAAACATTCAATAGTTAATTCCTTTAGGCCCTCTGGAAGGACTTGACTCTTGAGGTCACAAAGTTTTTGTTTGTATTATATGTGCATACAGCGTGTACCACAAAGGTTTCCCTGATTTTAAAATGAAATAACTCTGAAACACTGATCGATAGAAGAATAAAACAAGTCGTATATTTATTTTGAAAGCTGTAAAAAGCTGATACAGAAGTTTCTACAAATCTTCCCAACAGGTGGTGCTGTACGTGTTACCGCAGTTCGGAGTTAGAGAAACAGGCTATCAAATATCCAGTCAGAGGATTGACCAGGTTTTTCGTGGTTCATGCAAGATGGAGGCCCAATCACACCGTACCACTTCGGTTTTTGCCTTTCTTGAGAAACACGTCGGGAATAGTCATTGCATTGAACTATTCCACATTTATTGCAATAAACATGGATTGGCCTCCACACTCACTGATGCGACTACTTTCTGTGGGGAAACTGTTTTCTGGAGTAATCCTGCAACACTGGGCAAGCTTCAAGATTTGATCGGTGAGGCATGTGCATCCATTTATATTGAGACACAACGGAGGATGACTGAAAATTTCATTCTTCGTTTGGGCCCTCTCTGTGCTGCAAAAGTTACACATTTTGATGCGATTGTAATGAACATTTTATAGCCCGTTTCTCGGACTTTGTACTGCGACTACAGCGTACAGTGCCACCTGTTGGCAACATTTGTAACTAATTTCGAAACTACTGTATTCGATTTCCATTCCAAGGTTAACTCAGGAAGAACCAACGTACTACTTGTTTTAATCTTCCATTAAATAAAAATAGGTTATTTCATTTTAAAATCAGAGAGTCCTTTGTGGGACACCCTGTATGTGTGTATTTGTGCAACCCAAATAAAAGAAAGGAAATATGAATTTTCTCTGCCTATAAAGCATTAAGGAAAGAAATTTTATGGAAATTAACCTTTTAACGGCCAATGTTCCCAATTGGGAACATACTTTTGATTAATTCAAAAAAAATATTTCTCTTCAACGAAAATAGCTGATTTTTTTTCCCTGAACATATAAGGTTCTGAACTTAATTTAGAAAAGACAAAAGTTATTCGATTCAGCTCTTATCATATCAATTTATTATTCTAAAATCACCCATTTTCAAGGGAAATTATCTGTAAGTTTATGTTTTAATTATTAAAATAGTTTTTGTAAACATACATGCATCTCAATTTTTTTTTAATTGTAGAATATTGCCAAGAATGATAAGAAATGCTCAATGAGAGAGAAAAAAAATTTGTTTGAATTCCAGGGAACTTTTCCTACGATTGTTCCCAATTGGGAACATTGGCCACTACTGACTATTCTAAAGTGCAATGCAGGGGAGTGGCATTCCGAAAAAACAATTTATTGCTTTTTCCTTCTCTCTGGTGTGTCTCAAAAGGAAGGAAAAGTATCAAATTTCACATTCCGATGTTTACATGCAGCACCCCCTTTTTTCTGTGACTGACTTTGCCCTCCCCCCCCCCCCCTTTCAACCTTCCCTCTACGTTTTGAGTAATTTTGTTGGTACGTTGGTCTTTCAGTTCTCAGTTGATATCTGGTCTTGTGACTTTCTACACTTCTTTTTCCCATCTTTTTTGTTATACTAGTAGCTTATTAGACTGAGTTTGAGAGATTCTGATATATCACATCTCTGATGAAGAATTCGAAATGTGCCAGCTACTGCCTGATGAAAATGAGCGGACTACAGATGAGGAAAATATCGATGACAACATGCTTGGCCCGGTCGTTCCTGCAGATGTTTGTGGATATCTGTGTTAAAAATCACCACGTAGTTCATTTGTGGGTGAATTTGTAGATCCTATCAACATGCCTTCTACATCAAAATTGCCTTTCAAAGATCAGATAATTACCCAGTCAAAAAATAAGAAAACATCATGTGTCAAGTGCCAAAAGACTAAAATTCATGCAACCGAAGTGGGAAAAAAATACTGCATTCGACAAAAATATAAGTGAACTTACTGGAGCAATCAGTCATAAGTTTCCTGAGATAAGTGCAAGCCGACTCGATTGATATTTTTTTTCAAATTTTTACCGCAAGAGTACCTCAGTTACTTGGCTGAGATGACAAATATTTATGTCGCACAACATGGATCGAATTTGAAAATTGAGTGGAAAGAAATCACAAAGTTTTTTGGATTGGTTTTGCTAAGTGGGTATCACAGAATACCAAGTGAAAATGATTACTGGGGTACTTTCAGTAGACGCAGCAGTACCGATTGTCCCCACTGTTATGCCGAGAAATAACTTTAGAGACATAAAAAATAACTTCCATTTGATGGATAACTCTTTGTTACAACCCGGTGATAAGTTGGCTATCTATGATGAATTAAATGAAAAATTCACACACATTCGGTTTGGGTTGTTCTTCCGTATATCTTGTAAGATGTTTATATGGGGAAAACCGATTCGCTTTGGATTTAAAATTTGGATGATTTGCTCAAACAATGTGGTTTCCCATATAAAATGGAAGTATATGCTAGTAAGCAGTCATCGGAGCCTGTGCCTTTAGGTACCAGAGTTGTAAATAATATTTTCTCTCTCTTTATATTTTTAAATAATATCTTTTAACTTATCAAGGGATCCATACAAAAACCTAAATCCGTATGTATGTATTCTTTTGTGAATTTTAGACCAGCATATCAGCTCATCATAAGCTCTTTATTATAATACAGATATACATGCCTTTTGAGTGTATTCGAGAGAAGTTTATTTCCATCATTTTTAAAATTCTATATGTATATTCTTTAATTTTTAAAATAAATTTATTAAATGATGACGAATTTCGCATCATCCTGTAAGATGGCTTCACTGCGAAAATTATGTTTAGTCAGATCCGGCCAATGTTCCCAATTGGGAACATTCAAGAAAACGCATAGGGAAATTTTTTTTCTTCAATTTCTCGATTGATATCTCTTAACTAAAAAATCAGAAGGAGAAATTAACAAAAAAAATAATGAAAATCACTTGGAATCTGAATTCGGCCGGTAAAAGGTTAATGCCGAGAGTTTATCTCGGAAAAAGGGGGGGGGGGGTGATCGATAATCTCCCCATATCCATCTATGATGGATATTTTAATGGTTATTTTAATGTGTGCTTGTGACGGCGCTGTATTTTCAACTGAATTTGAGCTATATTTCAGAAAAACTTCGACGATTACCGCTGTTTTCAACTCGTAGGCTTTCGATTCGGTTACATCCCAAAAAACAATCTTCGGTGACATCGTACTAACGGGATTCGCGACGAAAAACTTCACACGAAAATTTCGCCACCTCCAAGAAAATCACTTTATCAAAAAAAAAAATTTCTAGGAAATTTCAGTCGAATTATCCGACGTGTCCCACGTAGCTTGCATGTGACAGTTGACAGCGTGAAATCATAGAGCATTACATTCCGTACGAAATAAAAAGCCTGTGCGTGAAATATTTTATTATTTTTCCTGGTTTCTCTAAACATATTATGGACATTGCCACGATCGATCCTCAGTTTTCGCATATTTTCGGCATACAATCGGCCAACCGCGGAATCGGATGCATCGCACCCACCATCACATGTCCCTCATTATTTTATTCAATTACTAACAAACAGTCTTTATATGAATCCCATCGTATTTGTTATAATGCGAGGGAAACCTTGCCCCTCCCCACCCGCGTTTTCCGTACTTGAGAATATAAAACGCTTCTTTTTTCGTCAGCATTCGGCAAATGAAAAACGCGTTTCCCATTCACAACAACGTATTAAAACTGACACAAAAGGACTTTTTCCCCAGCGATGTTGCATTTTTGTTCGATAAAATTTACGTAACGTGTATTCATAGATAGATCACTGTATAAAATTTATCCCACAAATAAACATTACCGTATATCCGCGGATTCTACATTGAAAAAAAAAAAAGGAATTTCTTGATGCGGATCATATACTGACAGTCTTTTTCTCTCGGAGGTTGGAAGAGGAATAAATATATTTTTAAAGAAATTAATTTTGAAAGTATAGAAAGTAGATTGTATGGAAAACTCTTTTCATTACTGCAAAATGAAATTTGCATACATGGATTATTCTTGATGGTATTTATTCTAGAAAGGTTATTCTTTCATCATTTCATGAAAGTAGCGAAATTCGTATCTGCGTGTTAAGCTGGTCGTCCACCGGAAGCGACTTGAAACGATAAATGAGTCGCACGCAGTTGTCTGTATTCGCAAGACTGATCCCGTTGCATAGAACGTAGGAAAATGTGGTCCACTAGAAACCATTTCAACGATGACAGCAGCAGACGATCGGCAGATCCGAAAAATTTGGGACCTTATGCGACTTATTGGTTCTGCGCAAGCGCAGTACGGTTATTTACCTTTTTTTTGCACCACTTCCTTTTTTTTTCTCCTCAGTCTTTCTATTTTCCCCTCCTTTCTCGCGTGGACATGGAAGCCGTAAATTTTTTTATCGCCGTTCATAATTGTGATAAGTAGTATTAATCAATTAATAATTATTTATTTATTTACCGACAGCACGAAAGCCTTTTCCGAGTTTGTGTCAGATGTCTCATTAAGCCTGGATAAAAACAGGCCAACGGGAAAATTTGTTTTTTCCCAAAAGTTTTTCAATACTTCCTCAAAATTATTAACGAACATACTCGTCTGCACGGAGTGCAGTCGCGAACTGGGTAGCGTGTAAAGGTAGCTCTCAGTGGATGACGTCAGACGCCCCTAGTCGTCTGACTCAATGTCAGCTGTTGTCCAGTGGACCAATTCCAAATTTGCTACTTTGAGAAAAAAATACCATCGTATGGTCTGCAGAAGCATATAATCCGCATATGCAAATTCCACCAACAATTAAATTTTAAACCCCGCTACACACGGTCGGGTATACCTGTGCAGGGAAACCTGAACGTGTGTAGTGACCATCTCGTATACTTGCGCAACTCTGTCATGAAGTTGGGTTAGAAGAGATCTTGGCAACGCGATAAGTCCAGCGGCAGAGTTCTGACGTTCATGCGGTTTTTCTTGACACCTCTTTACGTCATCGATAAATTTTATTACAACCTCTATTTTCTATTACAACCTCTCAGAAAAAAAAAACGACCGATAAAGCCTCCGTCCCACAAGAGCGGGCTAGGGGACCATTGGTAAGATAATTAAAGTTAATAAAAGTCTAAAGATAATAAAAGTCTTTGTTGAACATAACCGCAAAAACCACAGCCGGCGTGAAGCAATCCCTACTTGTTCGGTTATTCACAAAGGAAGACGCTCGTTCCGCTGCCTTTGTATTGAAAGCCATAAAAATTATTGCTTCCCGGAGGCCAGAGACGACCGCGAATCCTGACAAAGACTTTTATCATCTTTAACTTTAATTATCTTACCAATGGTCCCTTAGCCCACTCTTGTGGGACGGGGGCATGAGACACGTCATATTATATGCACTATGAAATTCCTATGTTTTTTGGAACGTATGAAAATCTGCGGGTTATGCGCAGGAAAATAATACGGTATATGTACCCCCACCGCCGAAATTACAGGAGTTTTCAGTTAGGAACATTCTGAAAAATCTTACGAACACTTGAATAGACTACAGGAAGAACTGATACAGTGTTATGATTTTTTTATAAGTTTAAAAGCTGAAGGATAATGGCCGTTAAAATATTCATACTGGCTTTCTTATGCAAAATTTCTTCAAAAATTCCATTTTGAATAAATAAAAAACTGGTATATCTTTACTAAATTCACTGCCTTTACACTGCCTCAAAAGAAAGTAACAAAATGTGAATTGCATTTTTGAAAGCATACATGGAAGAACTACGGTAATATTATTGTACTTGTTTTCTTTTTTTTCCGACACATCTATATCAAAAGGAGGAAAATAAAACCGCTACAGAAATGGCAAAAAGTGAACGGAGAAGAGAAAAAAAAAAATGCGCGCAATAAAACAAAACGATTTAGTTTCCCTCAAAGATAAGCAAAACTCACTTGTAATAGTATTTCGGGCAGAAAACTTTTAGGAGAATTTAGGGGAGGAAAAACACCAGGTTTATTTGCATGTTACAGTGCGATCCATTTTCTAGTAAAACAAACATGTCTAGCGAAAAGGAAGGAAAAAGAAGCGTCACCTCTGTAGATAAACTTCTGTTCTCTGAAAATTTCGGATCCCAAACTCTTTATAATTGGGGGATTTCACACAAGTTTTGAACAGGTTGCAGGGCTCCCACTCAAAAAAATTAGAATAAAAAAAAGTAGGCCCCTAAAAAGAGGACCAAGTAGGTGGCTCAACCTTACGTAAATAATATATATAACCATAACATGAAAAAAATCCTCAAGAAAACCTTTTTTTTCTCAATTAAAAAAAAAATCGTACCACTATTTCAGTATCCTATAAGATTGACTCTAACCAAAACAGTGACAGAAAGGACTTTTGGACAAAAAATATTTTTGGCCAAAATAGGGTCTTAACAACTACAGATAATTCTTTTCCGCTCTCCTCACAATATATATATATTACATTCTTGTTTGGAATCTTCCATGGTCCAGTTCGTCAGTTCCCTTTGACAATGCACAGAAAATTGTGAATGTTTTTTTAGAATGTCGCTCTTTTGAGACCACTTTCAAAAGCACAATGCAAAATGTGTAAATTACAAGGTCCAATGTAAATAAGTCAAGGTGAACCAGATGGTTTACTGTACTGTCCTCCTTTTTTTAAAGGGATTTGTTCACATTTTACTGTTAAATGCCAGTGTAATTGTTTTGGACAAATGAAGCACTTTTATTCCTAACTCTTTGCTGAACATATGCCTCTGCAGGCCCTAAAAGTGCAGAAGACAATTGAATGCTATTGGGTAGCATCAGAATCAGCTAGAATAGGCCTATATATCCAACTGCTTTGTTATGCAAACTGTTGTTTCACCTATACAAAAATAAGCACCATAATCTTGAATTATGAATGTTAATTACTGTCTAAGACAGGGCTGCAACTAGACGCTTGGTCATCCAGGGCAGGCACACATTTTTGTGCCCCCCCCCCCCCGTAATGTTGAAGGAGAGGTTAAAAGTGAAATTAGCATCCCCTCTGGTCCGGCACCTGGGGCACCAGACCTGCCTGTAGCCCTGGTCCAAGTAGTAAATACAAAATTATTTTTTCCATCCAGACAGAAGTTCTTAATGACTACTGTACTTGTTGAATTCTCAAACTAAGCAAAAGAAAAATTATTAAACCAAGTGGTCCACAATACCACTAAGTAACCTGATTCTGCTTTAGCAGAACCATTATTTGCAATCTCCGGTGAAAGTGCCCCTTATCCATTTCAGAGCAGCAAACTTTCATTTTTGGAGCAGAAATTTCGAAAATTGAGCAGTACTAAAAACTAACTATGTCTGCAATATAAGGAGTAATTTTTCTGTGAAATGTCAAAAGTTTTGCCAAAAATGGTAGGAACAAATAATTCTAAATAAATTTCCTTCACAAAGTAAAGTCCATTTAAATTTTTTCTGAAGTACTAAACTAGTAAAACATGTCACTACTAAAACCTGCATTACTGAAATTATGAATAAAAATTATTAACTTTTCAAATTAAGCAACATGCATACTATAAAACCTAGGCAGCAACAATTTCTGCTGCATCTTAAATCTTATTCATCCTGATATAGCAAAAAAGTGCGTGCAGAATATAATAAGGGTTTCCGTGAAAAAAAATTCGCACATAATTTCTCACATAATTTAAAGGAATTATTAAACTTAAAAGCAAAATGAAAAAAACGAGAAAAATATAAATACCTTATTTACTTAAACAACTTCTCAACCTAATAGCATGTTAATAGATTACAAATCACAAGTCACTTTCAGAAATTCAGCATCTCAATGACAATTTTTTTCAAAATTTCCATGCCCTTGAACATAAAATTTTATTTGTCTTATTCCATTAAAGCATTGGATGGGCAGATTTTTCAATGTTCAAACAGACTTTTATTTATTTATTTGTTAACTATGAATTCTCTTTCATTGTCTGCGTTACCATGTGCCAAAGATAAAAAAGCCTTCACCAAAACTGGAAAAATTTCAAACTTTGGGCTGCTTTCAAGGTTACAAAGTATGAATATGTCTGCCCAATATCTATCTATTCTCTGAACTGATTTCACTTCTTGTAATTCTTTGCATTGTGGTGCAACCCATTCAACACACATAATTAATAGTTCTGTTGGTGATACAATGTTAAGCAACATCCCAGCAATACGCGAGAGAGTAATGTACCATCCCAGCAATGCACAAGAGGGAGTGCGAAAAACATGAAAGCATGCAAACATTTCATTCTCTCTAACATGTTTTGGGAAGGTAGGACATTTATATATAATAGTTATCTCATACAGAAGTTATGTATATATAAAATGAGCATGCTCCTAGTACAAACTCCTTCCTTTGACTATTGATAAGAACATGCCCTTCCCCCCCCCCAATCCAGTGCGGACCGTGCGGCCATATTGGGCGCCGTTCTAGGAGGGGTGCCAAATGGAGTTAAAAGGGTGAAAAAAGCTTTGTCGACCAAAAAAACGTGGTCAGTAGCGCCAACAATAGGTTCTGAATGGGTAGAATTTTTTTTCCTGGAGCCACCCATTTGCCAAATCCAGATTTTCGCGATGTGAAATTTGATTTCCACGATAACTGATAACTACACGACCGCATAGTGGCTAGATGACAAAACTATGGATATTTTGGCTGGGGTTTTTACAGATCCCATTTTTTCCCAACGATCTCCGAAAAATTTCGGCAATTTAAACGAGTAAACCAATCCCCTTTCGATTCTTCGCAAAGGCGCGTGTGCAATCTTGTGGGAAATAATGCGAATTTAGATATGCTGTCTTTGAACGCAGGTTGCCAGCAGCGAAATTACCGTTATTTTCAGTATATAACCCGCAGGAGAAAAACACTCTCCGAAATAGGAAAATTCGGCATATTCATTCAGGGACTTTGATAACTCACGGGTTATACCAATAACGGTATATACAGGACGTTATTGGACTACTTCAAAGTAGTACAACTACTTTCCAAAGTCGCGAGATAGCGCGATTGTGGTAGATGATGGAAAGTGAAAAAATTAAAGTTTCCCCCCCCCCATATCTTTTCCTTGTCTCGGAAAGAACATGGCCTATGAACAAAATTTTCATGCTTCTTTTTCTTAAATTCTGGGTATTTGGTGCACTACAGTGCATTAGTGGTACCTCTGCGAACTACAAACAAGAATTGGCGCAAATGCGCAGGGATTCGGAGCACCATGTAGCAAGAGAACCGTTTCGGCGCAGCAGCTCTTGCACCCCTGCAATCTATACCATTTGTATTATTTGGCAATAAATCAATAATTCCCTCCCTAATCAAAAAAATTACACGCAGAGTTGCCAACTGCTACGAATTGTCCGTAGGAACTACGTTCATTTCCACAAATGACAGCAATAACTAAAGAGCTAGGGTACTACACTCTCAATACTACAGAAATCAGTTTAAAAAAATCTGGTCTTTGAGTTTCTTGTGGTGTTTTACTCTAATTTTTATTATTTTATAAAATTACATCGATCTTTACCATAACTATGAATTTGTATACACGTGAGAGAGAGTTCGAGAGAAGACAAACTCGAGCCTGATCTGTTTTGTCTGTGCGCGAAAGGCAATCTGTAAAGCCGCGTCTAAACCCACCGCTCTATAAACACTTTCTATAGCAGAACGCCTCTGCGCAAAGCTTGTGACGCCACTGAAGTTTTTCACCTATAGTCATTGCATATACTGCAAAAAAGGTAAAGATTTCACACAAGCCGACCTGCTTTATCCAATGGCTGTAGGTGAGTGGATGACTTCAATGATGTCTAAGCTTCATCTGCGAAGGTTTTCTGCTCCATAGAAGGTGTTGGCTATACTCAATGCCCAAACGCACAAAAGCTTGGTTTTCCATCAAAACTGCCTTACAATGTGAGCTAAAAAACAGGTTTTTGAATGGTTTAGAGCAGCGGGTCCAGACCCAGCTTCATTTGCATATGCATGGCCTCATCAAACCCATTTGCTCACCAATAAGGTGTTAAGCGAGATGACTCGCTTCGATGGATATATATATATATATTATTTCACAATAAGATTCTCATTTCTCTTTCTTTTTGTATCCTGTGTATATAATATGGCAAGTGTAAGATAACAGATGAGATGGCTGGGGGGGGGGGGGGCTCAATTGCTTTTAAAACATACCTCCATCCTAATATGTGTACATTCATCTTAACTAAACCCCGAAACTTCTCCAACTCCTAATCCCATCTCGTCTGTAATCACCACAAAATTTGTTAATCGCGACAGTACCCAATTGTCCGGGGAAAATATGTTGTAAAAAAGTTTGTATGTTTTTTTTTTTACACTAAATAAAGTGTTCCAGACTCTGCCACGAAGCTGGGCTGGACGAGATCTCGGCAACGGGATAAGTCCAGTGGCAAAGTTCTGGCGCTCATTAATTCAGTGCATGGCCGAGCTCGCGAAACAACTTGTGTCAGAAAGAATGTTTCGTCGTAGGTGCTCTGATACAAAGAAAATGGGGATAGGAAGGAAACTAGGGTTGTTAGACATCCATATATACGGCCCACAAGGGTGTATGCAGGTTGGGATTGCATTGAATATTCATGAATTATTAAGAGACTGTGACCCCGGAATGTAGTTTTAGGAGGTGGGGGGGGGGGGGTTATGTAGTTTAAGCCCTCTAGGTTTCAGTGCCATTGAGGTGCTATATTTAATGAACTTTGAATTAAAATTTTAAAAACAATTCATTTTTTGAGTGATTATTTTTTACTTTACTATGATTACGTTGTCCTAGGGCGAGCCATGGCAAAGCTGAACATTCAACACTACCAACAAGTTTCAAGCCAATGTTGGCACGACTGTACATGAATTTTGTTGATAGGATTTGGTAAAACAAAGTAGGAAACAATAGAACAAAAATCAAAAAGTAGGGATCATGGAAGGGGGTAGTGATGCTTTTTCCTTTCCCTACAAAATCTTAGTTATGGCTCTGACAGAGTTCCTTATGCAGGGTTCCCAGCAAAATCTGACACTTCTCTTCAATAATTTTCTGCAGAGTCTTTGAAAATTTTCTAGCCTCATGGTCGGCAGAGGCTTGTTTACCAGTGATTTTTACATTGCGTAATCAAAATCGTTTCTTAAACCTATGAAATCAACTTTTATTTGTATAAAATTCTGATGAAATATATGTTAAACTAGCTCTTCCCTTTATAGAAGAGTAAATTAATCTTTTCGCCTTTTCCCATTATAATATTACAATCAATTGGACTACCTTCTTTGTAGCAGTCTTGTACCCACAAAAAAACCCTGCACTTACGGTATGAGAAACACATGGATTCTATAGGCAGGGTTGGTAAAAAAAAAAACGTTTTTTTTAAAAAAAACCAAAAACCGGGTTTTTTTGGTTTAAACTGGTTTTTTATTTTAAATAGTATTAACATTAAAAACAATGAAATTTCTGAAAAATCATTCAAACTTCTAATAATTAACTAAAATAAAATGTTTATTAATGTAATTAACACTATTCCCATGCTAATTAATCAATAAATATTTATTACATTTTAACAAAAACCAACTTTTGCAATTTAATTATTTTTTGCTTAACTCAATGGATTACTGTGTGTTTGGAAATTCTTTTAATGTTATTATCAATCATATAATATATAAAGGTTTTTCTCCAGTTACCTTCAGTATACTTAATTAGGAAGCTATTTTACAAAAAGTAATAAAAATTAGGTGAATATAATGTATTTAATGAAGCATAAATAATGCAGATTAATTAGCAATGATTTACGATATACAGGGCGATTATAACTGAGGTTCTGATTTCAAAACACTGTAAAAAAAGAATGATTGTCAGAATGACTTGAAAACTGACATGAATATTTCTGAAAAAATTCTTAATTATAGCATTTCACGATTCCATAATTCATGGAAACATCACAAAAAAAAAAGTAATTGAACAAATAACTACAACTTACTTAAGAAATGTTAAATATGTTGTCCACTGTGTGTTCTGGCTATGAGGTTGAAAGCACAAAAATTCTTGTTCAACAACAGAATCGGAGCATGCCATGGTCATAATGTGGATGTGCTTGCAATTCAGCTTTATTAAACCGAACGCCCCCCCCCCCCTGTTAATATTCCTGAGGAACTTCTAACATATAGGGAATGTGCTGGAGATTGCAATTCACCAAAGTTTGCAATCTGACCACTGTTTATAACATTTTGAGGTACCCCCACAGCCAGAAGTTGCAAGAGTTAAGGTGCATCCTGTCAAAATGGGTCTTCAGCAGCTGCTTTGCTGGTATTGCAATGTGCATCTTGATAGAAGTTCTATCCACACACTGATGCTGTGGAAGTGCCGAAATGATGTGGTTGCACAAAATAGATTATACTGCTGGCCAAGTACAGCATCATCTACTTGCACATTTTGAATTTTTTTCTTTTGCGGAAGAAACTTCCATTGCTTCAGGAGTATCCATGCAAATTTTACAGTAGAACCTTGATTAACTGGGCTTAACAGTGTGAAAGTATAAAAAAAAACAACTATTGAATATTAAGACTAGGAGATATACAGTAGGAGATGTGCTACTTCTCATGGGAAAGAAAATGAAAATGTATGAGAGGTAATGTAACTATTGGACAGATTGTTCCTTGGCCAATATTGTTTTCCAGTATATATATATGTAAAATCCCACCCTTCAACTGATAAGACATTTCGCTCAGTAGGGGATCTGGAGGAAAATGCTGATAAGAGAAGAGAAAAGGGATTTTCTTTATTCTCTCTTTTTTTTTTCTCTCCCTGGGGATCTGAAAAATAATCTTCCATGAAAAAAGTGAAGGTGAATGTAGATTTATCTTGATTTTTTCCCCTTCAGATTTTCCCTGACTTTTCCCAAGTATTTAGAATTTTCCCAGATTTCTGACAAATATTTCATATTTTCCCTGACCGTTTTCTGATTCTCCCCAACTTTCCAAGTCCCTGGGAACCCTGTTACGACCCTTCCAGCGTATACCTCTAATTTTCACAAAAATTTGTTGACATATGGCTTGTTGATGGTTTTTAGTAGTGAGTATGCATCAGGGGTGCAAGCGCCCCTCATCTATTTCGGAGCAGCAAAGTTCATTTTTGGAGCAGAAATTTTGAAAATGGAGCAGAACTAAAAACGAACTATATCTGCAATATAAGGAGTAATTTTTCTGTGAAATGCCAAAAGTTTTGCCAAAAATGGTTGAAACAAATAATTCTAAATAAATTTCCTTCACAAATTAAAATCTATTTAAATTTTTTCTGAATTATCTTATCTGTCACTACTAAAACATGCATTACTGAAATGACGAATAAAAATTATGAGACTCTTTTCAAATTAAGCAACATGCATACTAAAAACCTAGGCAACAAGAATTTCTGCTGTTTGAACACCAAAATCTTATTCATCCTGATATATAAAAATAGTGTGTGCAAAAAAAGTGTGTGCAGAATATAATAAGGGTTTCCGTGAAAAAAAATTAGCTTCTCACAAAATTTAAAGGAATTATTAAATTTAAAAGCAAAATGCAAAAAACGAGAAAAATATAAATACCTTATTTACTTAAACAATTTCTCAACATAATAGCATGTTAATATATTACGAATCACGAGTTGCTTTCAGAAGTTCAGCATCTCAATGACAATTTTTTTCAAATATTTCATGCCCTTGAACATAAGATTTTATATGCCTTATTTCATTAAAGCATTGGATGGACAGATTTTTCAATGTTCGAACAGACTTTTATTTATTTGTTAACAATGAACTCTCTTTCACTGTCTGTGTTACCATGTGCTAAAGATAAAAAAGCCTTCACCAAAACTGGCAAAATTTTGAACTTTGGGCTGCTTTCAAGGTTACAAAGTATGAATATGTCTGCCCAACATCTATCTATTCTCTGAACTGATTTCACTTCTTGTAATTATTTGCATTGTAGTGCAACCCATTCATCACACATAATTAATAGTTTTGTTGGTGATACAAAGTTGAGCACCAAACCCAGCAATACGTGAGGGAGTAATGTACCATCCCAGCAATGCACGAGGGGAAGTGCAAACGTTTCATTCTCTCCAACATGTTTAGGACATTAATATAAAAAAAAGGTATCTCACAGAAGTTATGTAAAATGAGCACATGCTCCTAGTACAAACTCCTTCCTTTGACTATTGTTAAAAGCATGCCCCTCCCCCACCAATGCAGTGGCGGACCGTGCCGCCCTAGGAGGGGTGCCAAATGGAATGGAAAGGGTGAAAAAAGCTTTGTTTACAAAAAAAACAACAAAAAAACAACGCCATCAGTAGCGCCAAAAACAGATTCCGCATGGGTAGAAATTGTTTTCCTCGAGCCTCCCCTGTGTTCACCAAATCCGGATTTTCGCAATACGAAATTGCCACGATCGGCAACTGCCGACGGTAATCACACGACCGCATGGTGACTAGATGACAAAACTATGAATATTTTAGCTGGAGTTTTAACAGATCCCATTTTTTTCCAATGATCTTCGAAAAATGTCGGTAATTTAAACGAGTAAACCAATCCTCATTTCGATGTATGCGGTCTTTGAACGCAGGTTGGCAGCCGCGAAATTACCGTAATTTTCAGTATATAACCCGCAGGAGAAAAAACGGTCTCCGAAATCGGAAAATTCGGCATATTCATTCAGGGACTTTGATAGCCCGGCGGTTAACCAATAACAGTATAGCACTTTATACTTCAAGGTAGTAGAACTACTTTCCAAGGTCACGATATAACGCGATTGTGGTAGATGGTGGGAAGTGGAAAAAAAATTAAAGTCTCTCTCTCCGTATTTTTTTCCGTGTCTCGGAAAGAACGCGCCCCGTGAACAAAATTTTCATTCTTCTTTTTCCTAAATTCCCGGTATTTGACGCACTACAGTGCATTAGCGGTACCTCCACGAACCAGAAACAAGAATTGGCGCAAATGCGCAGGGATTCGGCGCCTTGGCGCACCATGTAGCAAGAGAACCGTTTCGGCGCAGTTTGGCGCAGCTCTTGCACCCCTGATGCATGCATCAAGTAGAAGACTGAAATATCTCTTCCATCCCAGGCTCGTCACTAATAGGTTTTCCCCCTTCTTTTTGCAAGGGTACACACCTTTTTAGTTTGTAGGCCAGATATGTGAGACGATTGCACTCATTTTGCCTGATAAATATGGCCCCCTGGCTGCCATATTTATCAGGCAAATTGATACAACTTCTTATTAACATCTTTTGAAGGCCAGCTAGAGCCTCTTTGCACCCTGTGGATCGGAGGTTGTGCACCCACACTCTATAGCAATTCAGTAGAGTTTTTAAAAAAATTTCTTTTCATTTCAAAAACGCCATCAACTGGCATTGAAGAAACATTGAGATGAAAATGAACGCCTATAGACGATGGGCCTTTGCCACAATAAACTCTTTTAATTGATAATCACAAAAGCCTTATCAATTACCAGTCCAGCATATCAGAGAAAAATATCTCAACGATGAATTGGATGACCTTGTGAGGTAACACACATAACTTATTAGTCCTGATTATAAAATTTAAAAAATATTCACAAGCTCAGAAGGTTCTATAAAAAGAGGAGTATCATGTCATTGCGAAAGAATTTGTTTTAATAATAAAAACTTATACAGACTTATACAAGTTGGGTAAATATCACAGATTTCAAAACCTGTGCCCCCCCCCCCCCCTGAAGGCTAGGTTGCAGGAAATCATATTCATTACAAATTTGCTGATTTCACATCAGAAACAAAAGCTTACAATATAAAACATTTTACAAAAAAAATTGGGATTTAGCACATTATAATTACTGAACTTTGCCCCTATTAGTCTGTTAAATCAAGAGTTCACTATACAACCCTTTTCAAAGTTGTCTACAGATATTAAATTCTTAAACAAGTTCTGCTTTTGTCAGATACAAAATTCCAGTTGGATTCTTATGAAATTTTCACATTTTTCAGATAATGGACTTTTCATTTTCCCAACATTAAGAGTGGCAGATTTGATGGAAATAGCTAGCAAAAACAAATTCTACTGATACTGGAAAGTACTCCGTAACTTCTCCAACTCCCAATCCCATCTCGTCTGTAATCCCCACAAAATTTGTTAATCGCGACAGTACCCAATTGTCCGGGGAAAATATGTTGTAAAAATTTTGTATGTTTTTTTTTTGGACACAAAATAAAGTGTTCCCAGACTCTGCTGCGACGCTGGGCTGGAAGAGATCTCGGCAACGGGATAAGTCTAGTGGCAAAGTTCTGGCGTTCATTCATTCATTGATACTGGAAAGTAAAAACAAATACTGCATGTTTCATAGAAAAACAAAGCACAAACATGGGGGGGGGGCCTTAAAAGGAACAGACAGTATTATAAGGGCTGGACAAGTGCCAGGATGCCATGACGACTACAGATTAGTATCAGCGTCTAAAATTTTCTTTGTGCAGTTACTAAATTGCAGGCCGAGAGCAGCCCAAAAAGTTTGGAATTTATAGCAGCATATCTGTCAACATGAAAGAGGATTACTATGCCCTGAAAAAGTAAAAAAAACCATTTTTTTGGACCTTTTTCTTCAGGCGTCTAATTTTTGGCATCTGAAAAATTGTTCTAGCATCTAGATTTTCTTGGGATTTGTCCCGCCCTGGTATATACAAGCCTCTTAAAAAAATAAAAACTTTTCATTCAAGTTTTGCCACAACAAAGTTCTTAGAGAACAGCGATAAAAAAATGACAGTGGTGTCAATTTTAAAGTGATGATCAGCCATATCTCAATGTTTATTCTATCTGACAACCACCATAAATACAATTGAATACAAGTAATCCCATTCTAAGAGACTGAAGAAATTATTTGTAACCAAATTTCATTATAAAGAAATTTCTGATTTTATGAATTTTAACATTTGTTAAAACTTTTGTTGTAGCAGAATTTGATTCTAAGGAAAAAAATTAGTTATTTATGTTCTAGATAATAAAAAGAATGATGTTAAATTTCAAAAACAACTCAAAAGTAACTCAGATTAATTAGGCATTGAATTTTTTTTGAGGCAAATATAATCTGTAATTTTTTTTTTTGTACAAGTATTGTGGAAGCTGAAGGAAATAACAAATTCATGTAAATTATAGGCACACCTATAATTTACATGAATTTGTTACTATGTTTGAGAAAAAAATGTCGCTCGACAGTCGAGTATATAGGAAACTAACCTGACTATGCAGGTCTGGATTTGAATTCTGGTTCGGGCATGGATGTTTATTAACACTAGCAAATTCCCTGAACAAATCATAAGGATCTCTTGGGAATAAAAAATTCACATTTAAAAATGCATACAAACTTCCGTTTTTTCTCATATGAGTGAGCTGGTAACTGCCGCACTTCAGGAATGAATGTTCTGAAACCATGTATACTTCTGGAAAATGTCTTGAATGAATGTCCTGTACAGAAAATTACATCCACATCTTAAAAATTTCAAAGTCTAGTGTTTTTTTCAATGGGATCCTATAATTGCTGTGTGAATTTGAAATTCCAACTTAGTCTGATTTTTCAAAAATGTTGAAAGAGTAGATGGAGGTAGGTCATATTTTAATGTCAGATTGTTTTTATTTACTCCAGCATCAACTTCAGAAATGATCTGAAGTTTTCTTTAATCAAGAACTGTTTCCTTTCCAGACCACTCATTTTGAAACAAAGAAGCAGTATGAAACATTCCTGACGTTTAGCACTGGCTAATACCACAGATTTTATTTCATTTTCATACGATGTATCAGTAAGAATTACTTCCTACACCCCCCCCCCCCCACAAGCCACAGAACAACCCCTTTTCCCCAATAGTGCAGCAAGTTAATTCTCTGAAACTGATTTTACAGGACAATTTTTTAGAACATTCTGTACTCATTCGATCAGAAACTTGTTTTTTGAATTTGTTATAATAGCAGACGTGCCAACTTTTGAAATCCAGAAATCCGAAGATTTTCCCGAGGGGGGAAACACCCCCCCCCCCGACACGAATAGACTCGATCAAAAAAAAAAGTTCATAAAAAAATTTTCAAATTTTTTTTTTTTTTTAAATAAATTAAGAAAAAGTTACATTCTCCCCCCCCCCCAAAGGCAGGTTCTGCATTGCCCCTGAGAATATAATTCCATGCAGAATAGAGAAATCACATCTACATACTGTCCATAAAGTATGTGTTTCCTTTTGTGGATGCTATCAGTGATTGATAATCTTGGGTATATGAATTCTTAAAAGCTTTATATTTAGCTGTATATAGCTTAAAGTTTTATATTTCTTTCCGAAGATGTTTAATTGGAAGAAATGATTTATAAAAAAATTCAAATTACAAAGCTGTGGACGAAAAAAACGTGTTTACCGCACGGCTGTTAATGGAATACAATAACGATTATACAGGAATTTTGGCAACCAAGGTCATGCCCCTGATAAATGACTGGCGATAAACGCTACGAAAACGAAGTCGCGTCTTTGCCAGTTGCTTAAATGCGGTCACAGAGACTTTTTTTTATGGCTGCTCGATGGAAATGACTACAGCTGTCTTCTATGGGTGTTTTCCCTAATGACGACGGTAATCATTGACACCACGACAACGTGAAAGCTCGCGTAAAATCTAATTTTCTGCCAAAATCTGGAGAAATTTTTACAAATCCAGAGAGCGAGAGGAAGGATGAAAAATCCGGAGTCTCCCGCCTAAATCGGGAGAGTTGGCAGGTCTGTAATAGGTTTTTCATTTTGTAATATTGGAATTTGCAATCATTGTTTCTATGAAAGCTTATTTTTTTGAGAAAAGTTTCTGTTACAACAAGATTTTCACTATAGCGGTATTATATAAAACAGGATTCTACTAATTATAGTTTTTGCACAGATAATATTTCTAAAAGATGATTTCAGTGATGTGCTTATTCCACTTCAAAAAACCATTTAGAATTAAATTGATGGAAATAATATAGCTCAGCAAAACTTGGGGCTCAAGAGCTGAAGAGAAACCCCATAATTGAAGTTATGAAATGTTCATTATCAAAAGTATAGATTTAAATCATGGTGAAACATAAATGGGAGCAATGTAAGTAAAATTATATACTCCATATGTTCTAAATCATATTCCATAATAAAAACAATTTCGGGATGCTTGGTGATAATTACATCCAAAACTATATGAACAAGTGGAAACATATGCCAATTTTTTGAAATAAAAACATAACTCCTACCCAGAGAGAAAAAAAATGAGCTAGCATTTCAGAAGGAGGTTGGGAACAACATTGTGAATCCAAATTCAGAAATAGTATACATTTACACACAGTGCAAACAAACTTGTGTTTGATTTGGAAAAAAATTGCCAGAATATGAGTCACATTCTTAGAAATTAAACTATTTAATTTTTTTTTAATTTCGTAGAAAAAAATTATAAAATAACTAGCTTCTCATGGTTGACTTGACTTACATGTAAATTTACTTAATTACAATATATTTGCTGCATATATAAATGAACTATTGAATGTAAAAGCATAAATGAAGGCTCTTAACCCATTGACAGTGTAATTTATTTCAGAAAAATGCACCAAACATTAATATTTTTTTTTATTTGTTATATCAACATTATATCAACAAAAAAATTTAAATGAACTCAATTCAGGCTTCATGGAGAAGAAAACACAATTTCGTTTTGTCACAAATGTAATGATCAGAATCACAAATATAAAATTTTCTGTTGCCCAAACTGGAATCAGGCATCACTGTCCAGGGGTTAATATTTATTCTAATCAAAAAAGTTCAGAAAATTACTCACGGTAAGACCCTTTTCTCTAAAATATGTTTTAAAGAAGTGTAAATGCCCTGCTTGACCTGATTTTTGAGACCCACACAAAAATTCGGCATTATCTGCAAGATAAAGATAATAAAATGGAATTTAATCTACACAAAATAATGTGAATGTTTGCAAAAAAAAAAAAAAAATCACAAACTCTAAATTTTATATAATCATACAATCAAATCAGAAATTAAAATTTCCTTTGAATCCTAATTCACAAGATAAACATGAACAAAAGTTTCACAATATAATAAATATTTTGTCTATGTACAGGCTCCATTCTCTGTCAAGCTGTACAACATGGAGCAACTGAAGAAGCAGACACCAAAATAAGTTTCTTTCTTAACTCATCGGTTTTATTTAGCAGACTCATTTCGATTTCTGATGAAATGGCTTGATTTTTCTAGCATGCTGCTCAACTTTTAGGACATGCCAGAAAATGTGTGGGAACATGGTTATCAAGATGCTGTCTAGTGAAAGGTTTCAACAACTTTTTATAGCTCCAGAACAAACGTGGTCTCAAATAATTTTTTACTATGATGCTTTTGTACCATAATTTGTACCATTGCCATATTTATCAGTTAACACAAATAAATACAAATACAACGCATTCCCCGTTCACCATAACTCATTGCGAACTATCTCTTAACCACGATTCTATCCAATTCAGCAAGTTGCCCCCAATTCCAATCTTGTGTAAAAGCTTCAAGAGTTTACCATGTTGGACACGATCGAATGCCTTCTGGAAATCAAGGTAAACAACATCTACATTTTTGCCCTTACCCAAATCTTCGTCACGTGATCATAGAAGCAAAGGAGGTTAGTTACACATAACTTCCCCTTCCTGAACCCATGCTGATTATCTGACAATACATTATTTTCGTCTATCCACTTCACAAACTGCCTTTTGATGCAGTTAATCAAAAGAAAAAAATTTTATTTATGGAAAGAATGAAAGCTGAACAATCAAGCAAAATAGAAATCAAGATATATTGTGACTCAAAATATACATACCCTACACAGAAAATCTAGAAGAGTGGCGGTAATGGCAGGGTGAGGCCTCATGGAATGATACATAACAAGAATTGCTGGCTCTAAGAACAGAAGAAAAATAATTTCAACATTATTACTTGATTAAAAAACCTTAGTCCCATCACATCAACAAAAATATTACCATTACCTCCATGATGGTGAATGTAGCAAATAAAATAAGCTTATTGAGATTATTAGGAAAGAACAGAATTATTGCAGGGTAATGTTGGATTTTATTTGATTACAATATGACAACTGCGACAAAGTTCTTAAAATCATCCAATTTCCCCATTTTGGTGATTTGAATCAGACACTTGACTTATATTCAAAAGCTCAGGACCACCTCTTCTAGAATTATCTGAAGGACATAAGCAATATCATAAAATAGTGGTTCTTAAAGTCTACATCATGAGTTCTAGGAAGTTTACAACCGCTGTCAAGGGCATTGCAAAGGGCTGGTGAAATTGATGTGTACCGATTCAGTGCTTTGAAATGATTCTTTTAAAACTTTTCTGGGGTGCATAAATAAATGTCATGGCAAGGAAGCCATAGGTGGCGAAAGTCTGAGAGCCACTGTTCTACAAAATATATTGAGACTGACCATGGAAGCTTTTCCACTTTACATCAAGCAGCACATCCAAGCTAAAGGTCACTGATCTCAAATCACATTGATGTCTGTATTGTTCACATTATACTTTTTCCCCCCACTCACAGTTTGCTATTGGTAACAGAGTTCTCACAAACAGCTGCCCTTGTTACAGTTTACAAAATTACCTGTGTGTGTGTGTGTGCATACTTTAATTTGACAGAAATACAAGAATATATATAAATTTACTAAAAGTGCACACAGCCTTTCCATTATGTTCAAGTTGCTTGATACAATTCATGCCACCTTGCATGGCACCCACATACTCCCGCCTCCAAACAAAAAATAAATTTATAACGAGAGAAACGAAACAAAAAATAGCATTTGTAAAAAAAACCATATTCATTGTGTATGACATCAGAATAAAAAAACGCAAAAAATATATGAGAAGGAAATTTCACAAACCTATATTCATAATGTTATCCCGCTCAGGGTCAAAGAAAAGCCAATCATAAAATAACGATAGTTTAGCATTTGATGCCGCAACATTAGATGTGCAAGTTGTGAGTAGCCAGCCAATCACAGCCCAGCGAGGAATGATGTCGGAACACAGAACTTCGTTAGAAGGATGAATGATTCCACAAATATAACGGATAAGATCACAGCGTAAAGACTGACTCTCAGGTGTTGACAAATACTGAAAAATGATTATTATTTTAAACAAACGTAAAAAACCAAAATGTGAAATAAGTTACAGAAAACATAAGAAATATAATTTTAAACCCATAAAATTCATTTCAATACCTGTCTTTGAAACCAGTCTTGGTATCTTTTATGATTGCCGAATTTGACCTATAAAAAATGAAATATAAAATAGTTGGAATGAAATTCATAGTAAACAAAATAATGCATCTATTTCAGGAAATATTTTGGTTTCAAACCAGGAAAAGAAGAGTCTTAAACTTCAATTAATTTTTTTTTAGAAAAGCAAATTGAAGCAATGCACACACTTAATACATAACTTGCAAGCAATCTGATACAAAATTGGCAAGCATACTTGTGAGGTGAGGAAGAGGATTTTCTTTTCCATATCAGGTGTTAAACGACACAACAGAAACCTCCTCGATGTTCGCGTTGTTAATAATTGCAGCACACCTAAAATAAAATAAAATAAAAATTTTTTTACCATTCAAAGAATATTCATTCATATTGACAAGCAATCCAATGAGAAAAACTACAAAATGCTCATTGGAAAAATATAAAATATACTGCTTTTCATCCAAAAATTTTGAAATGTGATGGTTTTAAATCTAAAGAATATGTAGCTATCAAAAGCAGATTTTCTGCATGCTCAAGCAGAGCAGAATGCACAATGCAGTTAAATCTTTTGGCAAAATTTTGAGAAATCTCTCTCTTCTACATCAACCTAAGAAACATACCTGTGAAAGTATTAGACAACGTCGTAGGATTATTACTGATTTCCTTCCACAACTTTTCAAACTCTGGGATACGAGCAACATTTTGAAGTAAGCGAACTAAATCCCGTCCTATCATCATGCACTCCGAAAACTATACAATGAATCAATCAATAAACAGATAAAAATTATAGCAGTTTAAAAAACTTTTATATGAAATACATTTGTTCTACAATTAATAATTAGAAAAATTATCAATTTAATTATAATCTGAGAGCTATTACATTAATACTGTAGTAAAAACAGACAAATTACACATTTGTCTGTAACTCGATTGAAACTAGATTATAATGGCATTCAATGGACTGAAAGTTTGAAATTTATAATAAAAATTATTTTTTTCATGGTGGCTTATTGCTTGAACTGGACTGTGAAGTGAATTCCAAAAGTCCCTTCAAAAAAGGCTTAAGAGATAATGAATGCACAGATCAATCAGAGCTGAGGATCTGGATCCCTGGAGAAATAGTCAAACCTCGTTAATGCGTCACTCTTTTGAGACCAAAAATATAACCTTATAAGCAGAGTAAGCCATGACTGCACTGATCACTGTATCCTTCTATTCATGCAGAAAAAACCAAATTTTGTTATTTAAACAAGTTGTCATGAAAATTGATTACCCAAGTTTTTCTTAATCAATTAATATTTATTTGGTACATAATTACACATTTGAAAAACATAGAATATCTTTTTTTGATTTTTAAAAATTTTCAAATTTTTCTGCATGTTTATGAAAACCAAAGTATTGTCATCTTGTATGGCACTTTAATTCTTTTAGAACCATCATAAATGAAGATGAAATATTCTTCATGAATTCAAAAAAGTTTATTTTTCCATGAAAAAAACACTGGCGAGTTTTATTTGTGTGGACCTGGTAGTTGATGAAGCAATCCTTTTCTCCAAAGAAAATAGAAATGTGAAGTAAGTCTGTTGTGTAGTCTCCAGCCCAGACACAAGTTTCTTAATTATTTGATTTTTCATATTCCTTCACTATAAAGCCGCTTTATCTTTAAAGGCGAACAAACTTTTTTCAAATTTTGAGAACATTCGGACAGTTGGGTGAACACAGTTACGGTGTTTGATAATCATCCAGCCAAAGTTTGTTTGAACCATCAAAAATTAGACAAAAATATTGAGCGGCTAAAAAAAAAGGTAACACTTTTTTCTCTCTAAAAAGGGGGAGGGGAATTTCTGCTATTATCAGCAAAAGCTAACCAAGAAAATAATTTCCAGTTGAACCATTCCCATATAAGAAATCTTTTTTTTTTTTCCAAACTAAGCACAACTCAGGTCTATCGCCATAGGCAATTTACTACCTAGTGAGTTGTGCCGAAAGTGTAAGTGTGTGTACCTAACAGCCTGAGTGCATATCTAGCGTTGTGTATGATTTTTCAGTGCTGCCATCTATATCTCAGAAGTGAAGTGAGTGATGTTTAGTGACTGAATATTTGTACTGTTTGCAGGACTGTTGCTCTCTGAGACAATTTGGATTCCCAAAAAGTGACCTGGTAAGTGAGGTGACACATAATAAGGTTTGACTGTACAACAAATCGACTGGGGAATCCATGGTTTCTAGAAACTCTGATGGATGAAAATGAAACAATAATCAACAATTATAAAACAAATCCTGTTTCTTACTGCTACAGTTATTAATAGAAAAGACAGATGCTTCAGCTCAAATTCTTTCGGAAATGCAACAAAAACCAAAGCAACTGTGCTGAAAATGTCATTCTATCTGAGGTCATTGCATTTCATTAATGTTAAAAACGAGGATTGGTTAACATCGTGCTCTATAGGAATCGGAATGGACTGACATCTGCTGGCATTATATGTGAGTTTGAATGTGCTTGGATTTTTGTTCCCCCCCCCCCCTCCAAAACAAGTTTAAAACAGTATAGATAAGAGACCTGACACATCAACAAAGTTCAATACCTTTTCTCGTAACAGAGACACAGTGAAGTCGACTTCTTTTTGCCTTAGCGCTGTATACGTAGGACTATTGTGGTCAACAATTAACCGAAGATATGTATACACAACTGTTGCAACTAAAATTGAAAACTTTTCCACCCATAACCTGCAAGACAATAGTAACATTCAGAATTCAAGCAATTCCATTGATACAAACATTTTTTGAAATAAAATTAACACAAATAGAAATTATTATTTACTAGCTGTAATACCCGGCGCTGCTCGGGTTTTCTTTAATGAGGCTTTTTGGATCATGCGATATCTCCCTCTTTCTTTGAGGGACATACAAACCGTGTCAAAGTTAACCAATATGGCGACTTCCAGCGCGACTCATGAAAGAAACAAATCTAGATTTATAGAAACGTAGAAATTAATATATTTTTTTCCCTTTTTTAAGGGCGCTAAGTATTTCGATTCCCCCCCCCCCCCTTTTGAACTTCGAGTTATCATCTGCCTATTCCAGCTTTCAAAAATGCTTAGTTAAAGCTGTGGAATTTCTTTGATGTACTTTATGGGCCCATAATTAATTTTAAAACATCCTAAACTACATGAATTCATGCAGTTAAATATTGAAAGATAATACACGGAGACATTAATTTTCATGCTTGAGAAGATATAAATAAAACGTTGAAATCAATGTTATTGCATGGATATCCAACGCAAAAGTAGGTCCGGGGATAATTATTTCCTATTTAATCTCCTGGGCTTCGTATATCTCTAAGGGTGGTATTCACTGACATGGTTTAAGCTATAGTCACAATTTTTTGATAAGAGATCAACACGGATTGGTTAAATTCAGGGTTTTAACCAATCTATGTTGATCTCTTATCAAAAAATTATATCTACAGGTTTAAACCATGTCAGTGAATACGGCCCTAAGCAAACTGAATATTTCAAAAATCTAGAATTCAATAAAATTTCTAAAATTATTGATGTGACAGAAAACACCACCAAAATTCCGCAATTCTACATTGAAATCGGCAATTTTAACACTGATTTCTAAGAGGATCACCCTTTTCCTGACCCTCAAAGTGATGCTGATGATGATTATGACGTCATTCAAAAAACCTAATTACTGGGAGTATTGAAAATATGGCAAACCATTACAAAGGCATAAACTATTGTAAATATACTGACAGCATTGAAGAAATGACAAACCATTGTAAAGGCATATGCAAGTCTTAAACACATTGCTAGGGAACCACGGAAACCAAAGTAAACGTTCGGAAAGTGATTGTTGAGGCCCAAAAACCATTGTTGCCCGACAGTTTTTTGCCCATTTGGGGCATTTGCCCTACTCTGATGAAATTTTAAAGTAGCCTATGGTTTAAGTCGGGTCTCATTTGGTATATATGCAAAATTTGGCGACAATCGATCTAAAATTGTAGATTTGTATAGAGAACATACATACACACACACAGACACACAGAGACAGACAGGAAATCAATTTTATATATATAGATAAATCATATTACTTATGTTCGATGAATATGTCCAGCATAGACTCTGCAAGCCAAACATTCTTAGGAGATAAATCACCACCTATATTTTAATACATTAAAAGATGGTGTGTATACATGCGGTTAAAACATGACAATTACAACAATCATATTTTCGCCTAAAACTAAATCAAAGGAAGATACACCAAACCCCACATTCATTTTTCACATTTTTTTTCTAATGCTATTCAAGGCTTTCATCACTGGTTGGCATATACTATGTGTCTCACATTGAAGACGCATTTATGTCTTGATAACATGTGCCAGTGCATTTTTTCAGTCTATGTTTATGTAAAAATAATTTTGAAATTTTTTTTTTATAATGAAAAGTTTTCAATATACAAAATACAATTTGTGATAAATGATCTTAAAATATAGAATAATCTGCAAAGTTTTAATTTATTCAATAAATAAAAATGAATTGCATCAACACCTCTATATAGATCTTGTCTTATATAAATTAAGTGGTAGCAAACACGTTCATGATGGTAAATAGTAGGTTTAAGGAAACATATTTTTCTGGATTTTGTGATGAGGTGAACTCGGAAAGAAGTCATCTGGTCTCTGCCGGGACTCAAACCCAGGACTTCTTGTAAACCGGGCAAGCATACTACCATCCACACCACTGGAGACACAACCCTGCCTTCTTTATTGCACCCACTGCCTTAGGAGCCGAAGTAGAGGCATTAGTAGCCTCTCTCAACTTCGGAAAATAGCCACTAGGGGGGAGGTAAAGACAGAGATCTTTTCTCAGCCCAATATATCAAGGAAAAATATTCTCTGGATTTTGTGCTGAGGTGAACTCAGAAAGAAAAGTCATCTGGTCTCCGCCGGAACTTGAACCCAGATGACCTTCCTTTCCGAGTTGACCTCAGCACAAAATCGAAAACATATCTGTTTCCTTGATATCTTGAGCTGAGAAAAAGGCGTCTATCTCTAAATAGTAGGTTTACTAAATTACTTTTTTGTCAGTCAAACTTATATCAGCTGCCATACCTAAATAGCAAATATAGTAGCATACTAGTCAAATAAAGAAAACAAAATAAAGCAGCACTTCATAAACAACTACTTCAATTGAAGAATTTATATTATAACAACAATAGGGTATAAAGTGAGGAAAAATATGAGGAAGGGAGTTTAGTGAAATATATTTACCTGCAATTTGCCGCAGAAGATTATAACACAAACTATCAACACCAGTCACTGAACTTCTGATCATTTCTTTGACCAACCAAAGCAGCTAAAAGATGAAACCAGTAAGTTAATTGCAAAATTTCCACATAACTCAACATAATCTCACCACCACAAACTTAGAGAAAAATAACCAATACCCACATTAACAAATACAACAGTTAGGATATTGTAAAAATGCTGTACAGTGTTCAAATATAAAGTATATGCAAAACTTTGTTGAAAGCAAAAATGTTAACAGGATAGAAATGATTATATGCTGCGACTGGGATCATGGGTGCACAAAGCTTTTAGCTTTGGGCCATGATGTGTTTAAAATTACTTTTGTACAGTGTATAAAAACTAGACAAAGACTGAATAAGAAAATAAAGAACCATGTTGCAATTTGGCAGCACAATTCTTTGCACACAAGGACAATAACTGAGCCTACAATATATAGGCAACGTTGAATGACTGCCAGACGCGCCAACTTTTGAAATCTGGAGATTCTCCCGAGGGGGGAATCCCCCCCCCCCCTCGACACTCATAGACTCGATCAAAAACAAAGTTCATAAAAAGATAATTTCAAAAAAAACCATTTTTTTTTAGTAAATTAAAAAAAAAAAAGGTACATTCTTTCCCCCCCCCCCCAAGGCAGGTTCTGCATTGTCCCTGAGAAGAATTTAATCGCATGTCAGTCTTTCCATGCAGAATAGAGAAATCGCATCTACATAATGTTCATAAAGTATAAGTGTTTCCTTTCGTGGATGCTATCAGCGATTGATAGTCTTGGGTATATGAATTCTTAAAAGCTTTATATATTTAGCTGTATATAGCTTAAAGTTTTATATTTCTTTCCGAAGATGTTTAATTGGAAGAAATGATTTATAAAAAAATTCAAATTACAAAGCTGTGGACGAAAAAAACGTGTTTACCGCACGGCTGTTAATGGAATACAATAACGATTATACAGGAATTTTGGCAACCAAGGTCATGCCCCTGATAAATGACTGGCGATAAACGCTACGAAAACGAAGTCGCGTCTTTGCCAGTTGCTTAAATGCGGTCACAGAGACTTTTTTTTATGGCTGCTCGATGGAAATGACTACAGCTGTCTTCTATGGGTGTTTTCCCTAATGACGACGGTAATCATTGACACCACGACAACGTGAAAGCTCGCGTAAAATCTAATTTTCTGCCAAAATCCGGAGAAATTTTTACAAATCCAGAGAGCGGGAGGAAGGATGAAAAATCCGGAGTCTCCCGCCTAAATTGGGAGAGTTGGCAGGTCTGGACTGCTATTATTGTCTTTCATAAACAGGTCAATGTGCTACTTGCCGAATATGAAGGGAATGTCCTGTGGTATCAACTGCACAGTTGTCTTGGCACCGTTGTACCAGAAAACATTCTGACAAGCATTTAGCAAGTATTAAACTTGAACAGCTCTAAACATACTTTCTGCCATAGGATTACAAATGTACATGTTACAGTAACCCCTAGGGTTCACAGACCCATGATCAAGATGGTTTATATTTTGAGTAATATAAATTTCTTATGATGTTTGGCAATATTCAATGAGTTCAGTATAATACTGAATTGAAAATAATAGCTCAGAATTCATAAATTTATCTAGAACAATGTTTCACAACCTACGGTCCCTGAAGATAAGATGTGGGTGGCCTGCAGAGAGTTTTAAAAATTTGATTCCGATGGAATTGAAGTTGCTAAGCCACTTATACCTTGAAGAGTTCTGTAAAAAATACCCATATAGCTAAGTGGTTCATTGTTTCACCTTTTTTCTGGCCCTGGGGCCTATTAATGTTGAGCAACACTGAACAAGAAAAACCATATAAAAATAATTTCAACAAAATTTAGGATAACACTGTATATTGTTGAGCATGATATTCAAAAGCAAATCATTTTCCTAATATTACCTGCTGCCGACACGAATCTAAAAGCTTTGTGTACTTTTCTATGACTATGGCATTTAAATTGTTCATAACCAGGAGTAGCCCATCCCTGGCAATATATGTGAGGTCCCTGTAATACTGAAAATAAAAATTGAAACATCAATAATGTACAGTAATACTTTACAGAAACTCAATATACATTATAATACATCAGCTGAAATTAATGCACATCGAAACAGAAAATTCAGAAAATAGCACACAATCTTTATTTAATATCACACAATCTTTATTTAATATCACAGATTTATATTTCAAACTGATTTCCAACATCAATTTCTTTTCCAAGCTATAATAGAAGAGATCAGAACTTTTAGAAATTCATAGCCTGAATTGCAGCCAGAAAACAATCATGCAAATGATTTAAAAAAAATTAGATTTTTAATTTTATTAAATGGGAATTCTAGTTTAAGCAGACTGTTTTGTAGATCCTTTTGGATAAGGTCAAAAATCCCTTTCTTTTTGTACAAGTATAAACACAAAGGTCACAACAGGCAAATTACACAATGAGATGACTGAAAAAAGATGACCATAAAAAATATGGTTGTCAAATATAACTTAAGTACAGCAACCCAATATAAGAACATATATCACAAAAAAAACTAATAATTAATATAAAAAAATGCATTGTACATAAAAAGATTATAGTTGTCTTACTCAAAATATAGATAGATTTTTGATTTATCCCATTATGCTTATCATACTTCTTTTTTAAACGTGTCAATTGTGTTAGAACTCATGACCCCCTGAGGTAAGCCATCCCATTTATTAAAAGCCCTATTAGAGGAAAAACTCTGAGATACACCACAACCTGAAGTTGTCTGTTACTAAACGATACTAGTGTTGTCTTGTTGAAGCAGTTGATTGACGGTGTATTAATAACTCCTGGTCTACCCCATTGAAAATGTTAAACACTTTGATCATGTCCCCCGGCATTCTTCCGATGTAGACATATTCAAGAAATTGAGTCTCTCTTCATAGCTCAAGCCTTGTGTGCCAACATAGCCACACGCACCTTCTCTGCATCTCTCCCCCCCCCCCAACCAAGTCTATGTCCTTCTGTAGGTATAATTTCCAAAACCTTATGGCATACTCCAGTCCAGAACGAACTAAGCCTCAGAGAACTGGAAGAATGACTTTAGGAGAACATGAAGAGATCTCTTTCAAGAATGAAACCAAGCATTCTATTCACTTTTTTGACCACCACTGAATAATTGTCAGAAAACCTAAGCTACTCTTCAATGAGAATTCCTGAATCGGTGACCCTAGTTACATCTGGGACAGCAATACCATTCAACTCGTAAGTGAAACATGGGTTTTTTGAACCAAAATGAGTGACCATGTGCTTATCAACACTAAAGGTTATGCTCCATTCATAAGCCCACCATTTCAAGAATTGATGATTTAGGTATGGATGTATTAGATTAGGGCAATGGTCGTATTTGAATCAGATGTAAGTGGGTGTGCTTTAGATGGGGTCATAATTCAAAGAAGCAAATACAAAATGTAAGACACTTTAGTTATAAGCACAGATAAATTAATATATGACACTCAAAAAAATAACATACCCTTGCTGAAGAACTAGGATCTGTGAGGATACCAATCAAAAGGCCAACTGAGACGTCTTCGTGGTTTTGAGTATTTTTACAAACCTAAAACGAAAGAAAACAAGAAAAAAATAATAAGCACCTATAAGCATCTAGGCCTATGTTAAATAAATAGCATTTTAAATTTTAATAAAATAGCAAAAAACATTCAGACAATAAGATAAATTGGTATTATCATTCATGAATTCAACTTCAAGTAGATATATTCTAATTTGGGCAAAAAAAACACAATTACTTTTCAAAATATAAAATATATTAAATTTCATCACTCAGAAAGAGATTTAAACTTTATTTTAAAACATCCTCTATCAATCAAATTATTTTTAACTCACTGTGGCATTGAGGACATCATGTGCTTCTTCTGCAGATACACCATTAATAAGTCCAGTTACCATCGTATAACAACGCTCATACTTCTGAAAATTTTCAAAGTATAAATGGTGAGGAAAAAACGATGAAAGCATGTAGCATACACTGAAAATTCACAGAGAAAAAAATAAAAGGCAAGAGACACAAAAGGAATAACTTCCATTCACTGAGTGAATCATAAAGTCCACTTATTATTCTGACAAAATATAATAAATTAAATAGAGATGAATGAATAATTCAAATTATCAGAATGAAGCCTGCTTTTATATATATATATATATATTGCAAAACATGTCCCAAGACTAAAATCTTTTTACAAAATTTCAGATCATTCTGGTAGTAATTTTAATTTTTTTTTCTAGTTCTTCATTTAATTCTCTGTCATATGGTATTTCTTAATTTCTTTCAGATGTTTATTTTTTTAAATCTATCTTTGCAGAAAAACGTCAAAATCGTACTGTCCCGGCTTGGAAAAAAGTGTTAAATAAGGAGCCTTTAAAAAAAAAATTCAGATCTACAACTAAAACTTTCATACACACAATCACATTTTATATATGTGCCATAGATAAACAAAACAGGCAATAAAATTTTGAAGAAAATTTCTTTTTATGAAAAACTATTTTTTTGTTAAAAATGTAGATACTTTTCCCATCGTAAAATTTCCCCTCTTTTACGGTCATTTAGGCAATATATTTTTATACCAGATTAAATCTTAACAATTTTGAGCTCACTGAAAGGTTCACTTTAAATGCTTGATCAACTTTTTTGGATTTAACTTTTGCAAAACAACTTAAGACTCATGTTACATCTTTAGTACCAGATTTTTCACTGTTGAATGTCCACTCTATTACGTTTCATTATCATAAACAATTAAATGTTTTATTTTCATCTATATCAACATTAAGTGATAGTGCATGGAGATATATGCTTAAAAATATAAAATTTTTCATCAATCATTTAAATTTTTATAGAAAACAAAAATCTAGGTTTATTTGTCCACTCTGTCACGTTATAAAAACTCAAGTAACACAACAGAATGGATGGTTTTAAGTAAAGTTTTCTCAGTTAAGAGATTTCGAAATTTTAAGTTAGTTATCTATTCAATTCAAACCCTCTAAGACAGTCTCCATCATGTTTTTTTTGTTAAATACCAAAGTTAAGTAGTAAAGATATTCAAAATCACTGCCAGGCACAGATCCAGGGAAATGTGTCATAAGGGGCATTTTAGTATGAGTAAAGGTCATCATTATTTGACAATACATTCTGTATTCAGGGCTCTCTCAAAAAATTAGAAAAAATTGGACTAAACAGTAGGACAGGGGAGGTCCCCCCCCCCTTTAGACAACATAATCATATAATAAAAAAATCCCTAACTTTTTATTTTTTTTTATTTTTGTAGCACTATTTCAGTATTCTATAAAAAGTGTATAAGTGTATAAATTCAGTATTCTTCACCAAAAAGTAGGAAAAGTACAAGTAGGAACTTAAGTACAAGTAGGAACTTAAGTACAAGTAGGAACTTTCCTACAAGGAACAAGTAGGTTTCCTACTAGGAAAGTACAACAACAAGAGGGAACCCTGCAGGGTATGAAAAAAATTCATGATTTTTTTATTTAAACCATATTTTTTTCAATTAAAATTGACCGCTTATTAATTACAAATCTTGTTAATCATTAAGAATACATATATTTTCATATCACCTGATTTTCTCCTCACTTGCTTTTTTCTTATAAGTGCTCAAATTTAATTAAGCATTAATGAATAAACACCCCCTTCCCCCATTAAAGTGAATGAGTGGTGGCAACTCAGTATCATATATATGGTGCAGACATCTGAATTCTCTCGACGCACAACCAAAGGGCCATTCAGCACATCAACTAAATAAAACCAATTCTATTGACAAGACTGTTTCTTGCACAATTAATGGATGTGTTTCCGATATGCAGGATATTGCTTCATAGGTAATACATTTTTATTCTTTCAAAGATTTATTGGGTTTTACTAAAAAAAACGAGCAAACTCAATTTTAATACGAAAAGTAAAGTCAAAAGCCCAACCATATTTATGTTAGTACAACATCTAGCAATTAGGGTGCATAGAATTTATGGCTTTATACAAAAAATATTTTTTTTATCAGAGAAAACTTGCCGCCTGGCAGACGAGTGGTTAGGGAGCTAGCCTCTCACTGTGAAGGTCTGGATTCGAATCCCGGTTCAGGCATGGATGTTTACTAACACTAACAAATTCCATGGACGGATCATGCTGATCCCTTGGGAATACGTGATGATCACATTAAAAAAAACCAGTGCCCCATTGTAATGCACTGAAAATACTTGGTGCAATTAAGCTAAGTCCTATTACACTGTCACTACAAACTGAAACAATCACATAAATAAAGGCGGTGGTAATAATAATTTGGCATTTAGTAACTTCTGAAATTTTCCTAGATTCTTCCCAAATATTAAGAATTTTCCCAGAGACCATTTTCATGATTCTCTGGCTTTTCCTGATTAGCATTATTTTCTTATATTATTTTTGTTTCCAGTATCTACCCCCCCCCCACCCCAATCTACTCTAGATTACTAATGGGAGAGACATAAACGTGAGATTCATAACATCAAATTAATACTTCATTTCAACAAAAAAAATCATTTCAATGATATAATATACAGCTGAGGGGGCAAGTCCAGTGTCCACTATGACCGGATTTAAACTTCTTTACCAGAACCAAAATTCAAACTACAAGGGACGGGGGCATGTTTTTTTGAATTTCCTCATGGCATGAATGTTTTTCAAAGGTTATCAAGTCTCTGGGACAGCTATCAAGTTTTATACATCTTTTTTTTAGAAAACAAACGTATATTAAAAAAATAAAAATATATATAATAAATAAAAGTGCCTATTTAGAATATATATTTGAGATATCTTTCTCTCGGTTAAACATTTCTGTCAACCAGGGTTTAAGCTAGATAAAAAATTCCTTTAGCAAAACAGCGAAAATGGGAAAAAAGCTTTAGCAAAATGCAGACATGCCAACATGGGCTTAAAGTTTGTCAGTAGTGATGAATGTTCAGCTTTTCCATGTAAGGGGGGAGGGGGTTACCCCTCTAGGACGTCATAATCATAGTGCAATGAAAAAAATAAAAAATTTCATTTTTTTTTTCTATTTTAATTGAAAGTTCATTAAAACATCACCTTATTGATACTGGAACCTAGATGGCTCAGACAACATGATCCCCCCCCCCCTCCCGAAGCAACTTTCCAAGGTCGCCAAGTCCCTAAATAATTCATGGATATTCAATGCACTCCCAACGTGCATACGCCCTTGTGGGCCGTATACATGGACGTCTTGCAACCCTAGACCCCCCCATATATCTTCTTGTTTCGTTCTAGGCACGACTCTACTTGGTTCTGCTAACCCTAGACACCCCCCCCCCATGCCTGTTTTCTTCGTATCAGAGCTCTTACGGCACCTACGATGAAACATTCTTTCCGACACAAGTTCCGTGAGCTCGACCATGCACTATGCAAATGAAGCCGGGTCCAGCCCCGGCGCGAAAAACCTGTCCACTCCACCGTTTTGACGCACTAAAAAACCTGTTTTTAGCCCAGAGCGCGAGGCGGTTTTGACAGAAAACAAGTTTTTGCGCGTTTGGGCATCCAGTAGAGCGGCGGGTTCAGAAGCTGCTTTACAGATTGCCTTCCGCGCAAAGACAAAACAGATCGGTTCCGAGCAAAGCTGCATTAAGAGTCATCTTTCAAGCGGCTTTGGTTCCGAGTTTGTCTTCTCTCGAACTCAATCACGTGCGCATACGAATTCATCGTTATAGTAAAGATCGATGCAATTTGAAAAAAAAAAGACACCGCAAGAAACTCAGACCTGATTTTTTTTTTAAAATCTGATTTCTGTAGTATTGAGAGTGTCTCCCTTAGCTTCGTAATTTATTGCGGCCGTTCATAGAAACTACGAACAATCCGTAGCAGTTGGCAACTCTGAAAATGCTAAAATGTTAATGATGGATGGATGTCTACCCGTTTCGTACCTCCTGTACGCATTTTTTGCGAAAGTGGCTACTACTTCCTTCGCATTTTACGAAAAATGCGACCGTCCCTGCTGTCCACTCTGTGTTACGGGAAGAATTTTTGCAGTTCACAGGCAAAAAGATTAAAGAACACTTCAAACCAAAATATTAAATTATAAATTACCAACCCATTGTCTGTCAGAAATAAAAAGTTGATTTTATAAGTCGTTAAATATATGTACAAAATAAACTTTATACGTGATATTTTTAAAAAATCATGAAAAACCATCAAAATAACAGGGAAAAACTACTTTTTTTTCAGCATATGTGTTAAGAAATGAGCTGATTTCATTATAAGAGACAAAAACAGCAGAAATATTTATTTTTTTACAATGATATTTGTTTTCATAACAGAGTGGACGAAATCCACGATTTTCAGTCATAAAATCAAAAAAATTAAAATATTACCACAAAATAAAAGTGAAAAATATTTATAAAATCTTTTGAAGTTATTGACTATAATTTGAGATAAATTTTATTTTGAAAATTCAACTTTGAATTTTTCATTTTATTCTCATGTGGAATGTAGGTCTACATTTTTTTTTTTTCTGGGAATGACCCATGTGTGAGATAATTGCATAACTACAATTAATGATGAGTCATAATTATCATAATACAATTTATAAATCAATTCTCAATTTAAAAAATTCCAGCCAGCCTCATTGAAGAAAACATAAAAAAAACAGGGCATTCCATAAAAAAGTTGGGTCGTGAAAATTACCGGGAATATCCTGTAGAATCAGGGTTGGACAGTTTCTTCTGAAGTGGCTGGAAGAAACTAGTTTTCATTCAATAATTTATCATGTAAGTTAGAATTTATGCTTCAGATATAGCAAATGTATATTTTTTTATATAACATTAGATAAATTTAATTTCACTAATTATGTATGTCAATTAATAACTGCATGTCTTTTGAAAAGTTGGACAGTTCTTTCTGCTTGGAAAAAAAACTGCCGACCCTACTTCTTCCAAGTGGAAGAAACCAGTTTTCCTTTCGTATTTATCATTTGCACTACAATGTAAGGTATGGTAAATACATTTTAACACCTCTAATAAATTTGAATTAGGCCTATGACAATTTAACTATAAATTATAAAACTTATATCAGTCTTTTGACCAAGGTCGCATATCTAGCTGAAGCTTTCTATTACACCTAAGAGAAATATCATCAAAAGTTTAAAATACATTCAACTAATTTCAATCTAATTGACAAAATTATTTTTAAAATATTAAGTAACAAAACAAAGATTATTCATTTATTAAACAACACTGATAAAAAAAGTTTTTTAAAACAGTATATGTAAAGAGTTGTATGACTCATATCAGGTTATCAAACAATTGAAAACTGAACTGTCTTGAGGTTAAATATTAGATTTATGAAAACAAACATGAAAGATACAAGAATGGGATAAAAATTTGTCACATGAAAAATAGAAAAAAACAATAGCTATGACTAAAGAATGAAATTAAACTTAATACAAACAAAATACTGTAGGTGCACCCAAAGCACCCCTGGCTCAGATGCCACTGGTCAGTAGACTGAAAATTAAGAATTTACCAGTGCAGGTATGCAATAATTCTTTACAAATTCTATAAAGGAATTTTCAAGAGGTACATTCACCATTTAACAATACAGTAGAACATCTCAACAATGAACACTCTTTGGGAAAGAAGATTTTGAGCACTAACAAGGAGTTAGTGTAACAAGGAGTGTTCATTAATGGATAATAAAATACACTGAGGACATGGAAGTGTCCGCTAACTAGGAATGTCCATTATGGGAGGTTTCATTTCACTGTAGTGATACTTTTTACAAGCTGTGCAAGAAAGTAATCTTAGACGAGCAGCTGATAAGAGTAAAACACCTATGGCTATCTTTAATGCATCGCTTCTACCCAGGTGCCTCCAGTGCACAAGGAGCTACAATAATTTTCTATAACTGTGTACATCAGCAGGCAGGTACTACCAACAAGATAGAGGGCCAGCAAACATCACTCTACTGGGGAGGCCCATGATTCTGTTAAAATGACTATGAAAACATCCACCATGAGAAATTAACAAATCAAAGGACATTGAGAAAGCAAATTGAAATTGATCTGCAGTGTAAGAAATTGAATTTAAGCTGACTGGGGGCGTGGCACAATATAAAAGTCAAGAATCGCTACTGTAGTGAGTTATGCATCAAATTTTTATCATAGCCAAAATATCTACTCGAAGCATCTTACATTATTTTAAAAGACAAAAAAAATGCCAGCCATATCATCAACACGACGATTCATCACATCAAGACCCACCCCAGCATAGATTTGTTTTACAATAGATTTTTTGTTTCTTTTTTTTTTTTGGAGAAGTTTATGAAATTTTTCATTTTTTGTTGAAGTGCAATCAATTTCAGTCTGTTTATAATTGTGTATATTTGACTTTTTATAACATTTAATTCGAGTGCACCCTGAATTAGAACACAATCTCACCTCCCCATGGGAGAGAATGCCAATAAAATAATATAATTAATAAATTGAAATCAGTCAATAAATAAATTCAAATGAAGAAAAAAATTTATGGCACAAAAAAATCTGGTCAAAATTGTTTTTCCTTTTAACACGGACGGAACTATGCACCATCATCTACTAGTGATGAACAATTAGGAAATAGAGGAGAGGGAAAGGGGGGAGTCAGAAACAAAACAACTCACACTTGTAAAAATCAGTCGAAACATACGCAGGACCTCCAGCAAAGCAAACGAACAGAAAAACAATTCCTCTCCCTCTCAAATATATCATGGTCGAGTCCACTTTAATTTCTCCACATGGGAAAGTAAACAATTTACCACATCTGCTTCATCTTCCCATTTGATGGGAGAGAGTTGGAATAATCTATAAGTCGAGTTCTTGCTCGAATCCATGCTAGGCTTAAGAGAAACTTGTGGATTTCCTGATAAAACATGATTTCCTCATCACAACAGCAGCAACCCTATTTCCCCCGACATCAGGCTTCATGCTACAAAATACTGTAGGTGAACCCAAAGCACCCCCTGAGCTCAGACGCCACTGGTTCATATACCGTATATTAGAAATTTACCATCCCAAGTACGCACTAATTCTTCAAAGAAATTTTCAGCAGGTGCATTTGCAGAAGTAGCACTTTGCACCCCAAATCAGAATGTTTAGCACTGTTCTGCGACGAGCCCTCGGCTGACTGGAAATGTCCTGCTGTAAAAATCCCTATACATATAATAGTGTTTTTGCACTTTTCTTAAAATTCTTCCAAATTTTTCTGCAGCAGTGGAAGTTGTTCTGCGACGTATGTCGCAGATTTCGGCACATTCTGCTTTGGGGCTTTGCACCAGGGTTTAAGCTATGGTTGCATTTTTCAAATAATATGAAAGTAGTAGCCACCAAAAATGCGTACAGGAGGTATGAAACAAGTAGATACACATCCATCAATCATTAGCATTTCGCTAAAGGTTTTTTCCCATTTTCACTTTTTTGCTAAAGACATTTTTTATCTATACCCTACAACAAACAAATATGTTGAACCTCATACAGTAGTATAACGGATACGCTTGGGACAGAAGATTTTGCCTGCTAACGAGGAATATCTAATGCTTAATTGATAGCAAAATACACTAAGGACACTTCTGTTACTGAGAGTGTCCATTATGAGAGGTTTCATTTTACTGTATAGCAGTATTAGCTTTCAACAATGTGTGCAAGAAAACAATCTTAAGCCAGTTTTTCTTAGGAGCGGTTTTTTTCCCATCTCGTGAACCAAACAGGACCATTTCGCATCGACAGAAATGTATAACTTTATCACGCTATGTGCTTATGTTTCCCTAGCATGGCACATCAACTGTTCTGTCATCTGCATAGCAAGACAGAAAAGAAGGGGGAAAAAACAGAAATAAAGAAAAGATGGGCGAAATGCATGGCATAGGAACATTTGGCTCCTCCAGAAGCTGTCGCCTAATTACACCCAATGTAAAGCGCTGGCATGGGACATATTGTTCTCTGTAGGAAAAGTCATACTGCTTTTCTTATTGGTGAGAGGGGCGGCATCTCACGATGGGTGATTCACATTACACACAACGTTAAAAAGTTGCTAAGAAAACCTGGCTTTAGACAGGCTAGATGGTAGGAGTAAAACTCATAGGCGTCTTTAATGCATTGCCCCTACCTAGGTACTTCCCATACACAAAGAATACAATAATTTGCTAGAACTATGTAAAATCGAAGTTCATCCACAGTACAGGAAATTTAACTAGAGCTCACTAGGGGGTGCGGCTGGCCCTATACAAAAGTCAAGAATAGCTACTGTGTAGAGGCCCCTGCATCAAATTCCCATCAATGTTCACATAGCCAATACTCGAACATTCCACATGTTTTATTTTAGAAAGCAGTGAATGAAAAATTCATTTTTGTTGAAAATGTGTTATAAAAGCTGAATTTCTTTATTAATGTTGATGAGTTTAATTCAATTTAAAATTCAAGTTCACATTGAATTAGAGATGTCCTAGATAGAAAATCGCACAATTTTTAAATTCAAAATTTCCAACGAAAAAAAAAAGTTTATGGGCACAGAAAAACGTGGTCAACATTTTTTTCCTTTCAACTCGGACGGAACCACGCGCCATCTACCGGCGATAAACAATCGGGTAAGACGGGAGGGAGGGGGAACAAAACAACTCACACTTGTGAAAATCACATGACCAGTCAGCGCATGCGCAAGACCTCCAGCAAGGCAAACGAACAAGAAAAAAAAACAATTTTTTTTCCCCTCTCTCTCAAATATACGCGATCATGGTCGCCTCCATTTTAATTTCTCGACATGGAAAATAAACAAATAATTTACCTCATCGGCTTCGTCTTTGCACTCGATGGGAGTGAGTTGGAGTAATCTCGAAGTCGAGTTCTTGCTCGAATCCATGCTAGGCTCGCGAGAAACTGTTGAGGAAACTCGATTTCCCGATCACAGCAGCAGCAATCCCCCCCTCGACATCAGGGTATCGCCATCTTTGCGCACTGATACACACGTCGAAGCCGCCGCCGCCGTCCACCATGAGCGCCGCGCGGAGGAAGCGAGAAGAAAAAGCAGAGACAGAGAGAACTGGAACTACATTCTCACGGCGGAGTCGTCCTGTGCGAAGTACTACGCCGCCAGTTCCCCCGTGTGTGTGTGTGTGTGTGTGTGTGCGGGCATATATATAAAACTCTATAAAGGACCCCCTCCTTTCAATTCAGAAAGCGCAGTGGCGTATACGAGTCACGTTGACGTGCTGCCGCTGCTTGATCTTCTCCGGAACAATTTTAACTTTGAAGACGAACAACACACACAGAGAAAGGAAAAATAATAATAAAAAAAATAACTTGTTTCCTACGTACTTTTTTTTTTCTCTACAATGTTTGTTGTGTTTTAAAAGGTTTTTTTTTCTCCTCTGGCGTAATCAATTCGTATAATATGAACTTTTGGGACCCGGGCCAAACCGGACCGACGAATGGCCAGCGGCGTATGGAGAGGTGGTTTGAAAATTTCGAGCACGATCTCACAAATTTTTTTTTTTTCTCAAGTACATTCGTGCATAAAAAGACGCAACTTTTCCGAAGAAATTTTAATTTCTTTATTATCTGAAAAAATTAAAATTAATTTGCTCTGGTAGCCATAGGTAAGTGCAGTTGCGTAGAATCTCTGGGTGCTTTCTCTCTTTCAAACCGAGCACCCAATGGGCAATTTACTACAGCATGAATTGTGCGTGTGAGCCTGGCATTCTGCTTGCATGAATCTGTGGGTGCTCGAGCACCGACAGTGTTTTTCCTCTCGTAATTAAATTCATAATAAGTATGAATTTTTTTTTAGTGAAGATCAAACCGTGCAGCCACAAGTCTACAGTGGCGTAACTGATGTCCTACAGAGTTGCATTTATGGTTTTGCCGCCCTTCTCTAGTCTAATTTTCTTGGCTACCCTTTCCTCGAATTCGCCACCCCCCTGCGCTATAACCCGTTCGCCACCCTATTCCTTGCAAGCACACCGGCGTCTCTCAAGTTATCTCTTGGTCATTCACATGCTTGCGAACTATTTTGCTCACTCGCATACTTGCACATGCTCTAGGTCACTCAAGCCCCGTTTACATGTGCAATATTGCGGCGGTAGCATTGTGAGTTCTGGAACCCTAATTCTTGGAGCGGGTTTCAAACACGCTTTTTCTATTACCCATGTGAACGGGGCTTTACTTCCTTAGTCCCTCACTCTGTAGGTCATTCGTTTGGTCAGCCACATGCTTGCTCACGCTCAAAGTCACTCTTTTGCTGACTCACGTGCTTACAAAACAAACTCTCTAGGTTCAAACTCTCTAAACTCACTATCCAAATAACTTGCTGTCTGGATAGAGGTGGATTTATTGAGGGTTCTACCAAGGGCGTAGCGAGGTGGGGGGCCTTGGGGGTCTGGTCCCCCCCCCCCCCCTGAAATGTGAGAAAATGACTGAAAAAAGGGAAAAAGATGGCCAAATTTATTGTTCTATCACTTTGGTGCCCCCCCCCGAACGAAATTTCTGGGTATGCCCCTGCATTCTACTAATTTTCTTGGCCTCTCATTCCTCGAATGTGCCACCCCTCTGAACTTGTCTCCTTGGTCTATAGCCCCCCTCCCCCCACGATACCTTTAAACACACCACTGATGTTCTTATGTTGCTTTCCGCAGCTTCTTGACATTCCCCCGGTGGAGGGGGCTCCTCCCTGCTGAAGGATATATATATATATATAGCAGTGCTGTGTTCCCAAACCTTTGTCACCCGCGGCTTCACGGCCGCAAATAGATACTTTTTCAGCCGGGGCAAGAACGCATTTTGGCGCCCACATATAATATAGAAAAAACAGTTAAAGGTGCATCGCTTGCTCCCCACCACCACCCGTAGTTGCGGCTCCCAAGAATATTTTAGTACATATTGTCACTCATAAAAGAACCACTTCAAATCATACAGGTAAGCATACCTGTAAATAGACGCACACAAATCAATAAACAAAGTGTGGCGACGGCCCCTACAAGCTGCGACGCACATCTAGAGAAACATTGTCTTATAGGTTTTGCTTCAGGCCCGCAACTAGGGGAAGAACAAGTGCCCGGAACCAAAGGGAAAAATTCGCCCTTCATCCGCTTATTTCGTAATACTTGAATGACCCCATAGCAATACCAAAATGCATGCTTGCCTTTCCGACTGACCTAGTATACACTTACAGTCCTATAGCTGCGTAAATTATACATACTTATACATAGATATATACTTCTGTCAACTTTTGGGATCTAGGTCAAACCGGACTGGCCGTTAAATGGCCAGTGGCGTATGGAGAGAAATCCATAAGCCGCTGGTTTGAAATTTCGAGCACGATCTCAATTTTTTCAAGAAAAAAGTACTTATGTGCGATTTCGAAACAAAAAAATTTGAAGACGAAATAAATTTTATGCATAGGCTGCTTCACATATGGCATATTTTGGTACAAAGGCAACGCTAAAAATTCAAAATCATCTGCACGAAGCTTAAGTTGGATACCCAAGATAGACGTAAATTTGTATCTGCACTAAGGGCCCGACCCTCCCAAAATTGGCCACCCCCATCTCTATGATACCTATAGAAATATTGAATATATGAATCCCTCCTAATACTTTCAATTACTTTACGCCTGTAGAACCCACAGGTCTGCAGTAGCGTAACTGATGTCCAAATATTGTTTATGTACCCTTCTTAATTTAAGAGAAACAACGTAAGTAAACCCAAATTTTTCTCTTCATATTTTGGGTTTATTTGCGCTGTTTCTCGTGTGTATTTCCCTCAGGTGCCCTGCATCCGTCAGCTGGGGGCACCCTCTATTTTAATTTTCTGGTTATTTATTTTAAAAAAAAAATTAAAAAATTGTGTAGTTTACCTTCGGGCATCTATTATAGTGCCTTGTCGGTCTCTCTCTCTCTCTCTTTCCCTTCCTCTATAGCAGTGGTTCTCAATTTTTTGTCAACTGCGGCTCCCTTGCCCAATCTGCGGCTCCCCAAAATAGTATAGTAGATGTTTTTCCCTATAAAAGAATCACTTCAAAGCATAAATAGGTAAACAAATCAATATCTCCAGATGCCCCTGACAAAAAATCGCGACGCCCATAGAAGACTTTTGAGAAACAGAAAAAAAAAACCGAACGCTTTGAGAAACACTATTTTATATGTTTCGCTTCAGGTAGGGCTGTCTTCAGGGTCTAGGGCAGTGATTCCCTGGGGGCGATGGAATGTTCCAGGGGGGCGGTAGAAGCTACGGGTATAACATAGGATTTTATGGGTTAGGTTGCGTTGGGGAGCGATGGGAGAAAAACTTTCTGAAGAAGGGGGTGGTGGGACAAAAAACGTTGGGAAACTATGGTCTAGGGGGGCACCAAATTCACCCTTTAATCACTCCCTTAAAATTTTACAACAGTGCCAAAATGCGTACTTGCTTCCGGCTGAGTTAACGAAAACTCGAGGGCCCGTAACACGAGCATTTGGGACTTGTTTTAAGGGTTTCTCAGGCGTAATCAATTCATATGTATGAACTTTTGGGGACCCGGGCCAAACCTAACTAGAATGGCCAGAGGCGTATGGGGAGATAATTTAAAATTTCGAGCAAAAAAAACGATCCCAATTTGTATTATCAAAAGAAAAAAACATTATATGAGCGAAATAATTGTTTTGTGAAAAAGAAAATAATGTGGTTTCTTTATTAAATACAGAGGCGTCTGAGCTGGAGTGCAGTGATACATCCACAGCATTTTTTAGAACGGGATCGTGCATCCCCTTTCCCACAGTAAATTCACTAAGCAGATTTTATACATAAAGCTGAGCACCCATAGGTCTACAGTGGCGTAATTGGACATGTTCCGATACTGTTTTCGCAGCTTCTTGAAAATTCCTTTAGGGACGTCACATTCGACAGCGGGGACCCCATTTCAATAAATTTTCTAATGTATTTATTTCGTAAAAAATGAGATAGATTTCTAGGCCTCCTTTTCTATTTTTCCGGCTGGCCTTCTTATAGGTTTAGCTTCAGGTAGGGCTGTCTTCAGGGCCACAACTATGTGGGAGGTGTAGATGGGTCTGGGTCACTGAATTCACCCTTAAATCACTCCTTCAAAATTACACAGGGGTGCCAAAATCCGTGCTTTCCCCCGCTGGCCGAGTACCTAGTTGCGGCCCTAAGCTGTAAAAACGAGTTTTGTGGGGGGGGGGGGGTGCAGAGCACGTGCATTTTCTGAGAAGAGCGCAGTTTTTAGGATTTCTCTCGTGTAATGCCATAACATGATCTATTCGTATGAACCTTCGGGGACCAGCGCTAAACCGGACTGACCAACCTAGAATGCCCAGCGGCGTGTGTATAGATTTAAATAGGTTTAAATTTCGAGCACGATCTTAATTATTTTTTTCCTAAATGCATACATGCATTAATGAGAGAACTTCGGAACCCCTAGGATATAGCTCTTTCGATCTTCCTATGGTTTATCATGTCTTTCTCCTCCCTCTTATAGGTCCAGCTTCAAGAAGAGCTGACATAACGAATTCGGGGCCCCGAACAACACCTTCTACAGCAAGCTTTAGTACTGCTTTAGAAGGTATTGCCCCGAAACGCTTGCATTTTCGAGGTTTTAAGGATTTCTTTACACCAAATTCGTATGAACTTTTGGGATCCGAGCCAAATCGAATCTCTGAAAACGGCCAGTGGCGTACAGAGAGATGTTTTAACTTTCTAGCATAAGCCGTACTTGATTTTCTTTTTTAAATTTTTATACAGTTGCTATTTTTATTCACCGGTTTTATTTTAAATTTGAGCTTCAGTACGAAAATGGGCAAAGACAGTGGTGTAACTGATGTCTTAATAATGTTTTTGTCTTTTAAAGCTTTATTCAGGGTTTCGTTAATGAGTCCGGGGGGAACAATGAGCAAGAACTTTTTTGGGCCGCTCGGAGCCCAGTTGATGCAAAAAAAAAAAAAAATAATGATATATATATATATATATGCATACGGATAAAAATCATGAATTTATTTGGTTACACCACTGTCATGTGACTGAAGACTCGCGTCGATATCTGTACTTACGCTCATTCAATAAAAGAGTAATGACATTTAATTTTTTTAATCAAATTTTAAAATTATATCAGAATTTTTTTAATAACACTATAATTTTAACTGTATTTATTCATGATACGCCACTGATAAGCCACCGGGTCTAATTAAATCGATATCAATTATAAAAATTATTAAATTTCTGTTAAGAAAGGCCTCATTATACACGAATATCATTAGTGACGTTTCTTTTTCGCATTCCAGTGGCGCAGTATTTTCTCGAGATTTCCAAAACAGTGGCGTAATTGAAGTTTCGTTGGGAATTTCGTGGAAGTATTAATATGTCTTTTTCAAATGATGTAACACAATCTTTTGGACAGGTATGACCCTTGGTATTTACGGCTTTGTGGTTGTTCACGTTAATTATTCCATAGAGAAATAGACGAGGGGCTCCCATATTGTTGGCTCACTCATTAAGACAAGAAGACTCAACTGTATAAAGAATACTATAGCAGTCATTTCAGTGGCGTGACTAGCCACCATGCTGTCCTAATAACATATATTGCAGGTTACATACACTTCCTTCCATAGGCGCCGGAACCTAGGGGCTGAGGCGACTCGAGGGCCCCAATAATAATTTCTGAAAAAACAATGTAATGCATTTTCCCTCTCATGCGTACGCACTGGAATCCCGTATATGCGGGACGAACAGAAACTACTTTCAGCCCCCCCCCCCCAAGGTTTTCATCATGTCGGCGGTCCCGCCAGGTGATTATTTCTCCTTTGTAAAATCTCAATCAGTGGTGTTCACCAGGTTCTTCTAGGAAGCGGTATTAATAAATATTAATTATAAAATGGTAATGGGAAGACAAAATCATTCAGGTGTATCGATACGCCATTCGTATATAATTAGTTTCGAAATTTTTTTCTTCGCCATGGCGTAACGTAAGAAACCACTCGCAGTTGTAAAGCCTTCACTATCAAAGTTGATTCTGTCCACTATATCATGTTACATCACTCGAAAGACCCTATAAATACATCCATCAAACAGCCAGGGGAAACTCCACTTACGCCACTGTTTTCGAATATCGCGAGGAGCGGAAGAGAGTGACTTCGCCACTGGAATACGTAAAGAAGAAGGAAAAAAGGCTATCCGAGGACATTAGTGTGTAATGGGGTCTTTCTTAACGGAAATCGAACTATTTTATAATTGATGTAGATTTAATTACAACCCGATGGCTCCATCAGTGGCGTATCATGTATAAAAGGGGGAATCTAATTTTCCAAATGGAATTTTGAAATTAAATTTTTTTAAAAATTCATTCACTTTTTTTTGAATGAATAAACGTCCGGATGCGAGTCTCTAGTCGTGACAGCGGTGCAACCAAACAAACAGTTGCACAGCTGCTTCGCTAATCTCTGCAAACTTCAATGGAGTAGTAGGCCTATCTGTTTGTTTTTCAAAAGGAGTTTCGAACGAATCCTTATACCTAATGACTGTTGGGGTTTAACCACGTATACCAGGTACGTATCGAAACGTAACTTCATGAATTCATGAAAAATCAATTCAAATTCAATTATGTTTCTGTTAATGTTTAGATGAATCCAATAAATTTCACACAGACATTAAAAAATATGTGATTACGCAAAATAAAATTATTTAGTTAATTTTAATTAACATTTAAGCAAACGAATAATTATTTTTCTTGCAATATATGTAATAATTTTTTTAAAACAATTTTTTCTCTTATGAGAGCGAGCTTTTGAATATATAATTAAGTTGAATGAAAAGAAAAATAATTGCAGTCATTATTAACGATATGGGGTGACGTATCTTTGAGTTATGATGCAGGTGCGTAAACATAATGCGTTTCCGTTCTCCCGGCTGTGACTTTTCTTCTAGGGTTGATGAACCAATGTTGACAATTCTGATCCGAATATGAAACCCGTTTGGACTCGAATCGGGAACCAAAATAGGGACCCACATAGATCCGAAGTAGAAACCCAATTGGGCCCAAATCGAGATCCAAATGGGTCCGAATTGGATTCCCAATCGGATCCAGATTGGAATTTTAAGTATAGACCCAATCGGACCCGATTTGGGATCCGAAATTGAGACCCAGTTGGGTCTCAATTTCGTTCCAACATTATAAATTAGGATCCGAAGTCAACACCCAAATGGACCCGAATTGTAATCAGAAATACAGACCGAACTGGATCCGAATTGGAATCAGAAATTCAGACCGAACTGGATCCGAATTAGGTTCCGAAATTGAGAATCAATCGGTTTCGAATTAATATCAGAGAAGTAGAGACCGAATTGGATCCGAATCAGGGTCCGAAGTTTAGAACCAGTCAGGTCCGAACTATCAGGCCATATTTGGACCCGGATTAAGATCCGACGTTGAGAATCAATCGGATCTGAATTGGGAATTAGTAGTAGAGAACCTATTGGATCCGAATTGGGATCAGAAGTAGAGACCAAATTGGATCCGCATTGTGATCCGAAAATTGACATAGACGATGTGATCCGAATTTTTACAAGATTCGGCGATATCAGGTACGTATTCTAATCCGAATTCTCGTCCGATTTCATCAAATTATGATACTCTTACGTAGTTTGGCGATGATTATGATCCGAATTCTGCGCAGATTCGCAAAAGTTGTGTTCCAAATTCCCTACAAATTTCTCCAAAATTGTTATATTTTCCACTCAATTTGGCGATGATTTGTGATCCGAATTCTTTGTTAATCCAATCTGGTCAAATTATCACCCGACTAGACTAAAATTATCATCTTATTTCAACTCAATCAGGCAATTCCTCGTTAAATTGGCGAAGTGTAAGAACCAAATTATATAACCCAAGTAGACCGAAATTGCGATAAAATTTTAATCAATTTGACAGAAATGGTAATTACAACTTAATCGATTTGAAAGAAATTGTGATCCGAATTCAAACCAAATTCCATCGAAATTATTATCATAATTCAACTGAAATTGAAATTTGAACAAAGTAAGATAAAGATTAAAATTATAATCTGAATAATTTGAACAAATTATTGACCTAAAATTATTTTCTAATTCGGCTAAAATTGTGAACAGAAAAAAAAATGCTTTTTCTCAGAATTTGGATTCTAAATTCATATTAAACCTGACCGAAATTGTGATCTGAATTCCCATCAAATTCAGCCAATAGGTTATCCGAATTCCTGTCAAGACTTGTCGGAAATTGAGATCAGAATTCTTAACCAATTTTACCCAAATTATTTAATTTGTCAAAAAAAAAATTCTGATTCTAATCATTTGATCATTTTTGTCTCACCACGGTCATTTTGTACACGCGAGGGCTAGTTAGACCGGGACCTACCGATTCCGAACGGCAGGTTTGTTTTTTATACTCATCGAGAGGTTGGTGCGCTAACCCCTCGATAGGGGACTATCTAAAAATTGCGGTAGCAATTTTTTCTGCGGTCCTGTCACCGTTTCTGTTGTGTACCCCTGTGTCAGGAAAGTTTTCTGACAAGGACAAACCGGGTATCGAACTGGCGACACCTCTAGACATCCTTTGGTACTTTAGGCGAGTACCTTATCGACCTGAGCAACCGCGCCCCTATGGTTCTAATCACATCCAATTTTTCATGAATACGACCCTAATACAAATACAAATCCATATACAAATACAACGCCACAACAGGCAAATTGCCCAACGAGGTGGCTGACTTAAGAACATCATAGATCCCCGAGCCATTTTTTGGAGGCCCTACCTATTACTGCTACACCACTATAACCACTCGACCACCACAGCGACACTGAATTATATTCAGTTTTTTTCAGAAAATACTAATTATTACCCTAATTTTTTTTTTAAATTGTTGTCCTAATTATTATACAATTTTGGAGAAGTTATGATCCTAATTATTACTAAATTTATACAGAAAAATTACGATCCCAATTAATACAATTTTTTTAAATATGACCCTAATTACTATCCAGTTTTTTTTAATTGTGATCCTATTTTTCACAATTTTTTTCAAATCAAGGTCTTAATTATTACACTATTGTTTTAAATTTGAAATTATGATCCTAATTATTACCCAATTTAAAAAAAAAATCATGATCCTACACGTTAAGTTTTTCCGGAAATTGTGATCGTAATTATTGCCCAATTTTTTCCTTATAAATTATTATCGTAATTTAAAGAAACATATTTCGTGGATATCATTCTGATGTGAGCTCGTAAAGAATAGCCATCTTGTCTTCGTCGGGATCCTCCTGCGAACCGGGCAAGCATGCTACTACCATCTCTCTACACCACTTTTTCTTCACCAAACACCAACTCTGGCCATATCGCAGTTTACTGCCATTAATGAGATGAGTTGAAAATAAAGGCGCCGTCTATCGGTGGTCGCCCTCGAGCTCGTTATGGAAAATGTTAGATCTATAGCCTCCCTCGGATTTAAACCTGGGACCGTGGTAGAAACCTTCACGGTGGTAAACTAGCATCTTACCACCGCGCCACTCGGACGTTTCAACGGTACCACTGGAGACGACACTTCCTTCCTTATTTAACTCACTGTGACGTGAGGTGCTGAAGTATAGAGACGGTAACCTTAACTTCAGAGATAGGCCCCACGTGTGTAGGATAGCAGAGATGCTTTGCAAGAGTTCCGGTGGAGATCAGATGACTTTTCTTTCCGAGTTCACCTCGGCATAAAATCCAGAAAATATCTGTTTCATAGATATATTGGGCTGACAAAAAAAGTCGTCTATCTCTCTCTATATATATGTGTGATCCTATATAATTATTACTCAATTTTTTTCTCAAAGAATTATAATCCTAACTACTATACATGTGATCCTAATTACTGTCCAGCTTTTTCAGAAATTATCTTAATTATTAACCAAGTTTTTCAGAAATTATGATCCTAATTATTATTCAATTTTTTTAGAAATTAAAATCCTAATTGTCACCTAATTTTTGATAAATTAGTATCCTAATTTATCAAAATACCCAATCATTTTTTTAAAATTATGATCCTAACTACTATCCAGTTTTTCCAGAAATTATGATCCTAATTATTATTGTTTTTTAAATTACACTGGTCAACAATTTTATCTTTTTTTTTATAACGTGTGAAATAAGTTTTTCTAGACTAATTTTAGAGCACTGAATTCAAATAATAATGTAAAAAATCTCTATAACGCGCGCGTACTGTTTTTTCGGTATGCATGATGGTCATTTTCGAAACACACATACACTACGATATAAAAAACTTACGCATCTTTAAAAAGGAGATAATAGGCATATATTCTTAATAGCAAATCGCAATATATTTATTACGATAGTTATTTTATATCCCTACATCGTTATATATGAAATATCAAAAAAAAAAATCCCTTATACACATTCATATAATATTTAATATTGTCCATAGAGTACACACGTATACACACAAAATATACAAAACGAAATTTATGCGCATTTTACTAATATTTTATAAAAAATAGTTCACTGGTTTCTCTTACATATTGTGTTGTGACTTCTTTCTGAAAAAACCAACAGTAATCACTCATCATTGAAGGGTCCCACCTGGCTAGATTCCCTAAAAACCCTTTCATTGCAGATATGAATGACTGTCATGCAGCGAGTTTGATGTGAAAACAAAAATCATTCGATAGTTTCATTATTTTGAGGACTTACACAAATAATCCTTCTTTTAGTTTTGTCCCATTTAATTTTGGGAAATTTTTCTTTCAGGTGTGGGAAATCCGGGCCAGATTTGTCCATAGCCTTCATAATGTTTTCCATCATGACATATGCAGGATCGACTTACGAGGGACAATTTTTGAGGGAAGGAGGTTCACAAAAATTTTCTTCCAGATAACTTTTTTTTAAAATAAGTTATATAAAAAAATTATACATTTTTTAATTTTTTTTATCTATATATCTATGTATATATATTTTTTTATAGTTACCTCTTCAACATTTAAGTTAACAGAAATTGATTAAAATAGCTGATAAAGGTATTGTATTAGTCTTTCATATTTAGTCTTTCGATATTTTATTTTCTACAAAAAATTGTCTTGCCTTCCCTTTCCCCCCCCCCCACATATATATCTCTGATCAGCCCCAATTTAAGGTGAAGCGGTGGGTGGCAGCAAAACATATAGCAAATACAAATACAAATACAACGCCACAACAGACAAAATGCCCAACGAGGTGGCTGATAAAAAGATGCCCATAAAAATATGGATGTCACATATTTCAAAAATACAGCAACCCAATTAAAAATGCAATTAACACAAATTATAAACAATATATACATATGATAAAATATTATATATTGTTTATAATTTGTGTAAACTTATTTGGAATATTAAATGTATCTGAGACATAATTGACTTAGCCCCATTTTTTGACTAAAGGGTTGTACATAAACATAAAGCCTTTGTTTGTCTTGTTTGTGAATTATTTTTTATAAAATATTGGTAAAATGCGCATAAATTTCGTTTTGTGTATTTTGTGTGTATACGTGTGTATTCTATGGACAATATCAAATATTATATGTATGTGTATAAGGGATTTTCTTTTTTTTTTTGATATTTCATATATAACGATGTAGGGATATAAAATAACTATCGTAATAAATATATTGCGATTTGCTAATAAGAATATATGCCTATTATCTCCTTTTACAAGATGCGTAAGTTTTTTATATCGCAGTGTATGTGTATTTCGAAAAATGACCATCCGGAGAATCCGGTTAGAATTTGAAATAAAATCACTGTGTTGCCATTCCCCAAGTTTTAGATGGTAATAAAATGAAATGTGATTTCTAGTATCATTTCGCACGTATAGCCTAAATATGTAGGATATTTATATTAAATTATATTATATTAATTAAATATATAGTCGATCCTGGATAATTTGGAAAGATATTTAAAATTAAATACCGTAAAACAACAAAAACTGTACGTGCTGATGGACACTTTTTAAGGTCAGATCTGTAATCAGCACCGGAAAATTAATTAAGGACATCTAATTTTTCCCATGTTAGAAAAACCTCGTGGACTAGTGTTATGATCCTAATTATATTTAATTTTTCTGAAAATTATGATTCTAATTGTTGCCCAGTTTTCCAACAATTATTTTCCTAATTATCCCCCATTTTCTCATAAATTATGATCGTAACTGTTACCCATTTTTTTTTATAAATTATGATCTTAATTATTACCCCCCTTTTTTTAGAAATTATAATCTTTATTACTGTATCACCTAATTTTTGAGATATTAGGATTCTAATTAATAGAATTTTTTTTTAAAACTCTGATCCTAATTACTATCTAGTTTTTCCAGAAATTACGATCCTAATTATTGCCATTTTCTTAACTATAATTCTAGTTATTACCCTTTTTTAGTTATGATCCTAATCATATTAAATTTTTCTGTAAATTACAATTTTAATTATTACGAAATTTTTTCGTAGATTATTATCCTAACTGTTACTCAATTTTTTCGTAGATTATTATCCTAACTGTTACTCAATTTTTTTCATAAATTATGATCGTAATTATTACCATATTTTTTCAAAATTATATGAACCTTCTTATTACCAAATTGTTACAGAAAGTGCGATTGTAATTATTATCAATTTTTTCTGAAATTATGATCCTAATTATTACTAAATTTTTGTTTAAATCATAATCAGAATATTTACGCGATTTCACCGAAATTGTTTTCTGGATATTCACAAAATTTGATGGAAAATTGATTAATTAGAATTTTTATCATTAAAATTCATGCCAATTTTTTTTAATCGTGATTTCGATTTAATTTCAACAAAATGATTTAAAAAAATGTTCAAATTCGGAAATAAAATTATCAGATTTCGATCAAAATAGCAGATTTCCAAGGAACATTTCCATAAAACAAAATTTTTGAACTGAAAATTTTAATAAACATAACAGTTCAATCAATTAAAAAAATTTTAATGGGACTAATGTATAAAAAAATTTAACAAAAATGGGCAACCAACAAAAAAAAAAAGTTAATTTCTTAATTTTTCGTTTTATATTCCTCCCAAACAAAAGAAAAATAAATTATTCTGAATATAAATTATACATCTTTAATTTCGTTAAAAATAATTTTCCTTCAAAAAACAATCATTAATTAAAAATGGAAATGAGAGAAAGAAGGTTAATGCAATGGGATTATTTGATTAACTGTTTTGTGAGTATGGCGCCAATTTTCTCGCCAAACGTATATAAACATGAATGAAAAAGATAAATTATTACAGAAATTAGATTAAATAAAAAAATAGGTACTAATATAAATTATTCCAGATCAAACTTAAACTTCCTCATATAAATTACTAACTGTCATACTAATTATGAGGAATAATGATTTTTTGTAGATATACTTTATATACGAAAAATATTTAAAATATTGAAAGATATTCATATACATAGTATCAATATTTAAAGTATAAATTATTTATATGCATTGAAATATTGAATTTTTCAAATATTTACTGTTTCTGTATCGTATACGGCGTATTTCGCATTGTATAATTGAGGTTGTTAGATGTCGCGTAAAGACGGGACTGTTCCGCATTTCAAAGAAATGCCCTGGTGGCTCTACACGCTTATTTATCTCGTACTTTAATTTTCAGAGAAATAAGAGATCTCGAATCATTAATGTAGTGATGTATTAATGGCTGATCCAACGAGGCCCGGGTCCCAGGGGACCCTCGAAATCATCAAAGATTCTTATTCATTTCAATTTTTTTTTTTGTTCTTACTTTAAGTGTTATTTTATTATTTACAATTTGGTTCAGAACCACTGAGAGATATTTTTTTGGAGTCAAAAAGGAGCTCCTAAAAAGACATTTTTGGGCCCCCGGAGCTTCTCAAATCGTTAAAACGGTCCTGTTTAAATGGAATTATTAGGTCTGGAACTTTGTCATGGCTCCCCACACGGAAAAACTGATAGGGAAAACTCTAGCCTAGGAAGCCCGAGATGAATCTTAATATTTTTTTGAACCTATAGATTTGCTGAAGAAAGGGTCTGGGTCTGAGCGCCTGAAATCTCAGACTGGCTCCAGGATGTGGGGGGCCTTAGGCAAAGCAGGCAATACGGGGGTCCCCACGTAACTACTGTCAATAGTTGTCCTGAGGGTTCAGGCAGATCTTCAACATGATATTTAATTCATGTTGAAGATCTGCCATCAAAATTCAACCATCTTCCACTTTCACTTATATAATTGAAGAAAGATCAGCACCAGTAGAACTCGAAACCCACATGTACTTATGACAATAATAACATAAACACCGTAAGTCCACAGTTTTCAAATTTTTATCACCCGCGGCTCCCTTGCCCAAGTGCAAGTCGATCCACGAATCCCTAGAATAATCTAATAAAGAACCGCTTCAACAACCCCTAACAGCCGCGATGCGCAGTTTTGAGAACCATTCGCACAACACATTCCGGCATGCACCGAATCATTAGCAATTCCTCAGAGGAATATTCACGAGGCTGTATGTGCAGTATAACTGCCCTTGCGAAAAGTATCGCTAAATAAAGATTTTTTCCATCCATTATTCGCTTGTCATTCCTGCATCTTCGTTCATCCTCCAGCTGATCAGGTTTTCGGGTTTCCGGTCATACATTCCCTCTTTACTTCAAATAATGGAAGATATATGGCAGCATGAACACAAAACAAGCGCAACTCTACACATTCCGGCATGTGCCGATTCGTTAGAGGCATGTGTACGAGGTGCATGTACGGTTAAGTAGCAGTAGTCATACATTCCTATGTGATTCTGTTTTGTTGTTTTTGTGTCTTCTACCCATGGCCACCACATCCTGAAGCAGGGCCCTTAGGCTTGGATCTTTTATGGCCCTCCCCCGACCAGACTTTCACGGGGCCCCTTATGATGAATTTATAGCGTGAAAAAACAAAAAAAAAAATGATTAAAATCATCCCGGGCCCCAGGGCTGGAGCCTTGTCAGCCCACTCCTTTGAGGAGGGCATGCTTCTACCTACCCTAAAACTTTGTACGTTGAGTTTTAAATCACCCTGTATACACGTTACATCTATCAATAATTATAATTATTGATGCAACATATCATGGCGTAATTTAAGGTGTTTTTTGTATTATGTATTACAATGACTTAATGAGAATACCAAACATCCACTTATCATCATTTAATTATACCCTCCAATAATTGAAATAGGAATATAATTGACGCGTAATGCAATTTAATAAGTGCGCAAATACCTTATTTTATTTAGATCATGATGACGATTATTTTTATCGATTAGGAATTTTAATTCTTATTCAATTTTGAATATCTTCCCTCGAGTATATGTTTTCGCTCTCGCATTAACGGGTGACACTTTTTTAATGACATTCAGTTATCGTAATTAGGTACCTCCTACCATTTGCGCGTTTTTAAATATCAAATAGAAATCCTGACAATTGCTTTTCTAATTGTTTTTTCGAGGATTTTTTTCATGTTTGTTTTTTTCTATATATCAAGAATGTCGGGTGTAACGAAGTGTTGACAAATAGGAACGCTTATAGTTTTTGACATTACCAAGGTGAACAAGGTGCCTTTGTAAAGAGGAGGAGGAATGAAAGTTTTGAACTTTTAATGTGCTAAGGGTCAGTAGCAGGGGTTCTTAACTCCTATGGTTCGTGATCCAGACTTATGTCGCGGGCAGTGGCAGACAGGGGAGGGGGGGGGGGGTTGGCAGCTAAGCAGGCTACTACTACTACTACTAAACCAGACATTCATATTCCTCTGCGGAACCTCTAACGAATTGGTACATGTTGGAATGTGGGTGTATGTATAGTGAACCTTCCGTGAAGTTTGTTTCTGTGTAATGCTTCCTATGGAATCCTTGATGATAATGAGGCTGTTCTACATAGCGTAAACATATACTTGAATATTTATCCAAAAAACGTCCCTTCTGTCGTCTCAACAGTATCATAGCCCCAGGGCAAAATGAAAGAGGGCTTAGGCATCAACTCTAAAAAATGCACTTATTATCATAAATTATTGTTCCATATCTTATCGCTGAAGCCCATATGCAACTGAGGTCCCGGCATGACCTTCACAGGAGGGGGGGGGGGCTGACAGGGTTCCAGCTCGGAGGCCCGAGATGTGATTCTCTCATTTTTTTACACTACTAATTCATAGGCCCGTGAATAGTCTGACCTAAAGGCCAGCTAAAGATCCCTGCATAGGGTCCCTCCTACTTTCTTTCTTTTTTTTTCTTTCTCGCAAACCGGCCACAACTCCGGTCTATCGCCATGAGCAATTTACTACCGACTGAGTTGTGCCGAAAGTGTTTACCTAATATCCGAGAATGACGTCACTCACGTCGCTGATGCGAAGATATATTTTTGGAAAGAGAGAAAATTCAACAGCCCCTGCGGGGAATCGAACCCACGTCCTTTCACTTTCCGGAGGAACGCCCTAGTCCACTAGACTGAATGGGACTGTACATGGACGGTCGGACACAATTCAGGCCAAAGCTCACGATTGCTGACGATGTCCCCAGATGGCGATTTATCCGAGGATGACGTCACTCTCCGCTATCCATACAAAGGTTTTTGACAGATTGCTAACTGCACACGATCTCTAAGGAAAGATAGAGACATTCGTTGCCTCTGTAGTGTAGTGGTCTAGGGCGTTCAGCTGGAAAAGACGTGGGTTCGATTTCCCGCAGGGGCAGTTGAATTTTCTCTCTTTCCAAAAATATATCTCCGCATCAGCCAGATGTTAAAAACCTGTGTACCTAATAGTCTGAGTATTTTGCGTGAGTTTTTAGTGCTGCCATCTACGTTTCAACTTGCAAGTGAAGTGTAATGATTAAATATTTGTGCCGTCGTAGGCCTGTTGCTCTATGCTGTTAGACTTTTTAATGAGGAGAATGGCTCGTATTCACGCCTCGAAGCTGGGAATCGCAGAAAACTAACCTCAGTCGACCACCACTGTGGCATCGGTGGGGTTCGAACATGGGTCCTGCGAGTCCGTCGCTATGACCACTCGACCACCACAGCGTAGAATCCCTACTAGTATAAGATGTGGAGATCGTGCCGTGCTCGGATGGGACTCGTGTATTTAAATGACCCTGGGTGTCCGTAAAGGGCACATATAAATTCTGTAATCCAAGAATCCTCACTTCTAACGGATAAAAAATTTCCAAAAAAAAACAGGGGGGGGGGGTGGGAAATAAGTAATCACCCTCTGTTTATTCATCGTATGTAAGAAACATCATTGAAAACTGGAACTACTGCTGTCACCTATGAAATAAAAAATGCAACTGTTGTGTCATTCTTGGATTGAAATTCAAATGACAGGTTTTTGATATTAGTGTGCGCCGCACAGTGGTCAATATAGCGAATTTAGGAGGAAAAAAATGTTTTCTCGAAAACGAATGAATATTTTTGAAAATTTTCATATAGACCAGATATGACCATAGTTGGTGTTTGGTGACGTGGTAGACTTTGCACTCACAAAAAAGAAACCTACCGGGCCGCAGGCTCTAAAGGTTGAGAACCATTGACAGAGAGTGTTCGACCTTTAGTAAAGTGCGGATAACTTCATTGATTTCAAAACATGTAGCGGGTCCCTTATTTAATCATCTGTAAATATGCCACGGGGCACCTAAGTTATCTAAGAACGTGCTGCGGAAATGTCCCGCGTGTCACTTACACTGATCTGCAAGTGTGCTACAGGCAGCTTTAGTGTCTGGGATTGTGTCACGGGCCTATCAAATGATGTGGAACCTCACCGCGGGTCACTCAAGTAATCTGGAAATGTGCAACTTAGTTTATTTGTTTTACAAAATTAGGTTTGACATCGCAGGCCATATCAGATGGCTTCGAAGGCCACATTCGGCCCGGGGACCATGGACTGAGTATGCATGACCTACAAAATGCCACAATGTCATTTTTCAGATGATATAATTGCTATCACCAGCTTGTGTTATTCCAGCGATGGGCACTCAGTTTCGTTCTCGAAAGTTTGTCACCGTATTATCCAATAGCAGCCATCTATTCCACGCAGAATACAATGCGATTCATCCAAGGAGGCAGCCGAACCTCTCCAATCATAACTCCATGTAGTCTGTATCCAAAAACGAATACGTGATTGCATAATTCACGAAAATGCTGAAAAAATACAATAACTAAAATATAAACACGGTGGAGGAAAGAAAATAATAAGAATTCGGAATTATGCAAAAATTCGGAATCAATGAAGGAAATATTTTCAGCATTGATGAAAAAATAAATAAATTCAGTATTAATGAAAAAAATCAGAAAAATTCAGAACTTTCATTATTAACAAAAATCCAGACTTTAAAAACAAAACAACTTCAAAGAAAAAAAAATAGTTTCAAAGTTAAAGAAGGAAATTATTTCAAAACTAATGAAAGAAGTAATATCCCCGAATTATTCAAAATTCAGTATTAGGAAAAGGAATGATTGAATGAATGATTAATACTAAATGAAAAAAGAAATAAGGAAATAATTTAAGAACTATTGAAAATTTTAAATTAGAAAAATATATAATTTTTCATAGCTAATTAAAATTCAGATTTAGAAAAAAAAATAATTTCCGAGTCATTAACATTCAGAATTATAGAAAAATTCAGAACTAGAAAAAAATTTTCAGAATTAAAAAAAAATTGAGAATTTTAAAATTCAGAATTAGAAAAAAATAATAATTTTAAAGTTTGAAAAAAGAACTTAAGAACTATAGAAAATTCATAATGAGAAAAAGAAAAAAACATTCAATCATTCTTAATCAGCTTCTAATTGGGAAATTAAATTCCAAAAATAAATAATTTTAGAATTCGGAAAGAAAGCATTTTAGAATCCGAGGAAGATATACTGATTTTAGAACTTGAAAGAAATAGTTTTAGAAATAGTTTAAAACAAATCATTTTAGAAATTGAAAAAAAAATAATTTTGGAATTGGAAAAAATATTCTAAGAACTTAAAAAACAATGTTAGAATATGAAAAAAAATGTTAGTATTTGAAAAGGAAATAATGTTAGAATTTGGAAAGGAAATAATGTTAGAATTTTAAAAGGAAATAATGTTAGAATTTGGAAAGGAAATAATGTTAGAATTTGAAAAGGAAATAATGTTAGAATTTGAAAAGGAAATAATGTTAGAATTTAAAAAAAATAGATAATTTCAAAATTGTTTAAAATCCAGATTTAGAAAAATAAGTGATTTAAGAATTAATGAAACTTCAAACTTAAAAAAAAGGACATGACTTCAGAATGTGAAAAACAAATCGTCGAAAATTCAGAATTAGAAAAATAAATAATTTCAGAAAGGGAAAAGGAATAATTTCAGATGAGGGAAAGAAATGATGTTAGAAATTAAAAAAGAAATAATGTTGGAATTTGAAAAAGTTTGAAAATTGTTTAAAATTTTTAATTTGAAAAATAATAAATTCTGAAATTGTTTAAAATTCAGAGTTGTGATTTCACATAAGTGATTTCAGAGTTCGTGAAACTGCAAAATCGAAAAAAAAGAAATAATTAGAGAATTAGAAAAATAAATATAGCATCTATCGTCTCCTATGTCAAATACCATCACCGCATTCTCTTCTATAGACCTTGGCTAAACAATATTGCATAAATAAAATAAATAATAAACAATTTCATAAGGAAAAATTAATAATGTTAAAATTCGAAAAAGAAATCGTTGAAAATTAAATTGGAAAAATTTTTTTTTTAGAATTATAGAAAAATAAATGATTTAAAGAACTATATATAAGAAAAAGAAATAATGTTAAAATATTCAAATAATATAACAATTTGAAATATAACCATATTTCAAATAGTTTAAATTATATTTTAAATTATTTGAAAAAGAAATAATTTTGGAATTAGAAAAATGAGTAATTTTCCCTACGCGTACAAGCTTCTGGTGATGAATATGAATGATCTGTATTAGATATATAGGCGATAAATGTGGTAGTCTTGTTCCACGTAAAAAAAAAAGGAAGAAAGGGAAAGAAACATAAAATAAAGTAAAGGTGGGGAGGAACAGTACAGAGGTAATTGGATGAGAGAGCATCAATATAGTGCTTCGCTTTTTCGCCCTCACCTACAAACTTGTTTTGTAGTTTTTTACTTGTTCTATTTCTCACTTCTATGTACAGTTAAGGATGTACATAGAAGGATTAGTTCTGGGAAAGACCGTACGTCCCGTATTTCCCGGGACAGTCCCTGTTTTCTGTTTTTTTGGCCGTCCCGACTTTTTAGCGAAAGTGTCCCGTTTTTTCCCGGTTTTTACACGAAGCTTACTTGAATTTTTATTCTTTATTGAAGTCAAAGAATGAAATTACTTTCCCATTCATAAATTATATTATGATAGTTACAATTATAAATAAGAATACTAATCTCTCTCATTTGTCTTAGAGAACGTTTTATTGCGTGGAATTCATTTAAATCCACTGCAATTTGCAGCAATGCTTTATTTCCCGCCATTTTGATTGTTATGTAATCTCTCCAATATTTGGCAACTTCGTTTATTTTTGGCGGTAATTGGCGATGTCCCGTATTTTCCCGTATTTGGAATCCCAATTTCCTAATTATAATTTGCCTACTTATAGGTATGGGGGGAATGCTGTGGAGAACGAGTAGGTGGGGAAAAAAACTGAGGAGAACCACCACCATAGTTATCTCAGTTCCACTCTATCAGTTGATCGTTACCTCGTTGTGATATCACGATGGGGGTGAAAGAACGGGGGGGGGGGGGTGCAAACACACACGCACAATTTTGTTTCATAGGGTTACAGTAAACCTTCATCGTGAGGAAAAAAGACGTTGAAGAAACTGTCAGCTAGAAGCGTGGGTTTTCTTTGAGCCCTTTTGAGAGGCATGTAACTGCATGTCTGCGAGCACAGGTTTATATTATTGAAATGGGTTTTTTCAATGGAAGACTAGGGGTTCCGGTCCCTCTCCCGAAATTATAGAAATGGATGATGTTAATGGGATAACACGGTCAAGTCCATTTTTCTGCCACTCCTCCCCCAGAAACATTAGTGCCCCCCCCCCCTCGGGAAAAACATTTTTGACCACGATCCTGTGAGTGAGTGGTTAAGTAAGTGTTTCCCAGAGTGTGCGCCGCGGCTTCTACCTTTGTGAAGGGCGTCACGGAGAGATGGAGATATTGATTTGTGTTTTTATTTATGCTTCGAAGTACATAGTTCTTTTATATGAGTGAAAATATCTACTAAACTATTCTGGGGAGCCGCAGATTTTCCATGGATATGGTAAGGGAGCCACGGGTGACAAAGGTTTGAGAACCACTGGGTTAAGTAGAAAGTGGAACAGAAACCGGTACATTTTTTGTGCGCATGCGCCAGTGGGCGTGGCCCCCGTATCATTCAATAAGCATTGACCACTGGATTATTTATGTTGAAACAGTTTATTGAGCTTACATACTGTAAATGGGCCTTAACTTCCAGTAATCCTGCACATCCTCGTTCCATTTGTGTCGTATTAGCGATAGTCTACTGTAATGTTGGAATTTGAAAAAGAAATCTATTAAAAATTCGAAATTAGGAAAAGAAGTAATTTCAGAATTAAGGAAAAGAAATAACGTTAGAATTTGAAAAAGAAATAACGTTAGAATTTGAAAAAGAAATAACGTTAGAATTTGAAAAAGAAATAACGTTAGAATTTGAAAAAGAAATCGTTTTGGAATAATATCCCAATCACAGAAAAGGAAATAACTTCCGAATTGAAAATAATAATAATAGTATTCAGTATTAGAAAAAGAAATAATTTTCGAATGGAAAGTAATAACAATAATATTCTGTTGTGATCCGTAACTACATTCCGTATGTGAATTGTGTATATAATGCTACCGCGAATGTTTTAATCCTTGTATAAATTCGTAATCCATCGATGTATCGACATATTCCATCGGTTGTGCCGATGCAGCTTACTGCATGTAGTTTTACTAACCTTTAACTATGTTGAATTAAACCGTTTGTTATTGCACGCATTATGTTCCATTCATGATTCCACCCAACTCCTGAAATATTCAATATTAGAAAAAGACATAATTCTCGGATTGAAAATAATAACAATAGTGTGTATTCAATATTAGAAGAAAAAGATACGTGGCCATATCATACTCTGGTTTAGAATTTGTCTGGCTTGAATTTTTTTATACCGTTAATTCTGAATTTTCATCAATTGCGGAGTTATTAATATCATTGATTCTTAATTTTCGTCAATTCTGGAACCATTGATTCTTTACTTTCGTCAATTCTGAATTCATTAATTTTATTAATTTTCCTCCATTCTGGAATTATTACTTGCATTAATTCTTAATTTTCACCAGTTCTGTAATTATTGATTAATTAATTAATTTCATTAATTCTTAATTTTTATCAGTTCTGGAATTATTGATTTTATTGATTCTTAATTTTCATCAATTCTGGATTCATTAATTTTATTAATTGTTAATTTCATCAATTCCGGATTAGTTAATTTTATTAATCGTTAATTTCCCTCCATTCTGGAATTATTAATTTCTCTAATTCTTAATTTTCCCCAATTCTGTAATTATTGATTAATTAATTAATTTCATTAATTCTTAATTTTTATCAGTTCTGGAATTATTGATTTCATTGATTCTTAATTTTCATCAATTCTGGATTCATTAATTTTATTAATTGTTAATTTCATCAATTCCGGATTAGTTAATTTTATTAATCGTTAATTTCCCTCCATTCTGGAATTATTAATTTCTCTAATTCTTAATTTTCCCCAATTCTGTAATTATTGATTAATTAATTAATTTCATTAATTCTTAATTTTTATCAGTTCTGGAATTATTGATTTCGTTGATTCTTAATTTTCATCAATTCTGGATTCATTAATTTTATTAATTGTTAATTTTCATCAATTCCGGATTCATTAATTTTATTAATCGTTAATTTTCCTCCATTCTGGAATTATAAATTTCATTAATTCTTAATTTTCACCCATTCTGGAATTATTAATCCTCGTCAATTCTTGAATTATTAAATTCATTAATTCTCGTCAATTCTGGAATTTTTTCCTAATTCTGCAACGGCATCAATGGCGGGATTAATAAATTTCATTAATTCTTCATTTTCATGAATTCTGGAATTTTTTACACCTCAATTTTCAAGCTCAATGAATCGAATTTCCAGACAGAAAAAAAATTGTTTTGTTAGATTCAGATGGGCAAACTACGGCCCGCGAGCCAGATGCGAACCCTCCCCTCCCCAAGGTATTTCATCCGAAACCGAAGGTGTTCCAGTGGAAAAGTATCAATACCCACAACGCGAATACCTGGGCTTACTACATTTCCTTCATAAAATAGAATTCGGGTAATAGAAAGATCTGTGGACCCATACGTGATATCTACAAATTATCGCCAAAAAATTGCCAGGTGCAACTAAAGTTGCCAATACAGCTAAAAAGATTGTTGAAGGCAAGTAAAGGCGCCAACTATCGTAAAAATTGCTGAAAAATCGCCAATAGCAGGAAGTAGGGAGCTTCGCAAGATGCAATCGGTGAAAATTTATAATCCACCAAACAAAGCGAATAGGGTCAACCGGGGTAAGTGTGTGACAGCTGTCTGTAATTTTTTTTAAATAAACTTGCAGTTCGGTATCAAACATATTTTCCTTTATAATAAGTTCTGAGGTCTCTATACAGGGTGTCCTGTAAGTTTTAATGCAGTCTTCATCTCATCAACCGCCCATCGTAGAGGTATGTTTTAAATTTAAAAATTGCGCACAATGAGTTCAAAAATCAGTTTTAGGAATGAAAATACAGTGTGTCACAAAATAAAAAAAATCTAAATTTTTATATGATCTCCTTGTCTTCTAACTTTCAATCAGAAAGTTGTTGCTCGGTCTTTTCTGAGCCCTCCCTCCCCCAAAAAAAAAATCCCATGGTTTTAACTGCAATATTCACTGAGATATTTTAATTCAAAAATCTGAACAATGTTGGAAAATGACAGCAAAAACAAACGGACAACGTTCCTTCTCCTCGTTTGTGCTGTTCTTTCCCAACTTTTCTCCGATTTTTGAATTCATTCGAATATCTTTGCAAATATTGCAGCTAAAAGCGTAGGATATCTTTTGTTGGACTCAGACAGCGCGACAACTTTTTAATTGGAAGTAAGAGAACAGGGGAACAGTATAAAAATTTAGATTTTTTTTTATTTTGTGACACACGCTGTATTTCCACTCTCAAAACTGGTACGGGGTAATTTTTGAACTCATTGCGAGGATTTTTTTTAATTGAAACCATACCTCTACGACAAACGGTTGATGAGATAAAGGTCGCATTAGCACTTGCAAGACACCCTGTATTAATATGTAAGAAAGTGACCCAATTAAACATATTTATTTTCGTCACACCAAAATGATACTACCAAGGAATTTAAAATTCAAATTCAGATTTCGCTTATTAAAATCCTAATATTTTGCGCCATAAAAAAGTAATTATACACGAAATCTTCACGAAAATACTTGATATAGGATTTTATTTACATACTAGTATATGGGGTCATTCAAGTATTACGTCAGCATCGGAGGAAGAGGGGTTTCGGATTTGCTGACTTTTGATGACAAGGGGGGGGGGGGATTATGAAGGTTGCTTATGTCACCAACAATCCTTTTTTGAAGATATTAAATATTCTAAGCTGCTGACGAAATTTTGCTGATAAGGGGGAGGGAGGAGGTTAAAAATGGATAAAAATCTGCTCACATAATACTTGAATGGCCCCCGATAAATCAATCCGCGTACGTCTCTGATTACACCAACATGCGCTAGGAGACCGGGAGAAGAGCTGATGACGAAATTTTGCTGAGAAGGGGGGAGGGGGGGGGGGTCAGAGTTTTGCTGATTTTTGCTGACAAGGGGGGAAGGGCTCAAAAATGGCTAAAAATTTGCTGACGTAATACTTGAACGGTCCCTATTCACATAAAAAGTTATGCAACAGAACCTCGGTGGATGATTTCACCACTATTCCTTTCCTAATTCACGAATTTGTATCTAAAGGTAGCCGCAGCACATATCACCAAATCTTTTTATTCTGTGATGTAAATGTACGTAGCAGAAAGCGACCTTTATATTCTGAAGCAACCTTTCCATATTTCTCCATCTTTCGTATATACTTCAGCCATTATTCAAGCCTTCAGTCATGTTGCAATTTTTCGTTGCACGTCTTAATGCAACCTCTTCGGAATATGTTTTTCTTTTTTATTCGTGTTTACTTTTTAACTGCATCACTTTCAAAAATTGTTTGTTTCTCGTAGTACATTTCTTAAAGTATTTTTAAGGCTTTTTGTAATTAACATTCAACATATTTTGTATTCAATGTTTGGAAGACATTTGAGGTATGCAAAAAAAAATTCTTATGGAGAGAAAAGAAAGGTAAGTACTTAACTTAACTCTGTTTTAGCATCTCTCTCTGTGTGTGTGTGTGTGTGTGGTATTTTTAAAAGTGGAAAAAAATTGCCACACTTATCCCTTTTGAAGCGACACTTGCCAATTCAAAGAGGTAAGAGTGGCATAGCAACTGGCTTTTCAAAAAAAAAATCTGTTAAAACTATGATACGTTTATCCCAAATTGGACTAAACATTATTTTCCAATGATTTCATGGCCAAAATAAAACAATTCGCAGCTCCATTAGTTTACCCACAGCATTGTCTCAAAGTCAAACTTTAATGTTTTTGTACCACACTCACCCCAGTTGACCATATGTTTGGCATATATGTGAGATGAATATGTTTATATGACTATAATTTAATTATGATATACAAATATACATCATATATTATAATTATGACAAAATCATCAAAAATAGTCTTAATTCTTGATTTCAACAGTACAAATAACCCTCATTGAAAATAAGGGAGAAAACGAGGTATTTTATAAAAAAAAAAAAGAACCCATCCAAAAAATTACGGAAATGTCCCGTAAAATACAGTTTGTGTGATCACAATATAATACATACAAGTTTCTTGCCCACGGACTGAAATGTTTGCGCACCCCTGATTTAGATCATAAAACATTCAACGGCGATTCAGACGCTGCTGGAACAAGTCGGAAAAGCGAGAGGGGATGAACTTGGCCTCATACAGAATAATGACAGGAAATAACCGAGAAGAGTCCTCTTTATAAAATAAAAGATCTTTCGTAGTATCACAGAAGTAGTAATAATAATAATCGACCGTATATAGACTCTGTTTTAACCTTAATAACACAGTTCATTAGACCGTTCTGTTGTTTTTTCCCCTCAAAAAACGTCAGTTACGTAACAAACGGCTGAAGAGAGTTTAGTTTCAGATTCCTTCGGTAAGGTGGGCACGCCACTGGCTCATTTACTTTTGCGCTACTGACTAGAAAGAGGTGAGTGTGTATGTGTGTGTGTTGAAATGACATTATGGAGAGAAGAATCCGCTTGTCTACATCATTAAGGCTCCTTTTATGATCAATTTAACGTCAAAAGAGAACCAATTTAGAAATTAGATCTCAATTATTTAGCCTTATAAAAAGCCTCGATGGTCGCAAAATTTCAATCCTATTTAAGCTAAATTTCAAATATTATATACGTATGTTATTTTAGTCGGATTTATGACTTCAGAGGCGGATTTATGGTTTCGCCGCATTTCTCCCATTCTAGTGTAATAATTTTCTCGATCATTCCCTCCTCAAATTGGCTACAACTTGGTCTTCAAGTCACTCTTTTGGTCACTCCCATACTTGCACACTTTTATGGTCATTGACGTGATTTGCCACTGTTTAGGTTACTTCCATGCTTTCACACTTTCTTGGTCATTCATATGGTCCGTCACCCTCTAGGTGACTTCCATGCTTTCACACTTTCTTGGTCATTCATATGGTCCGTCACCCTCTAGGCAACTTCCATGCTTTCACACTTTCTTGGTCATTTACGTGGTTTGTCACTGTCTAGATCGGCGGTTCTCAACCTTTTCTGACTCGCAGAGCCCTTTTAAAAAAAAAATTCTATGGCGGAGCCCCGTAGGCCCATTTCTTAATTATTCATCTAAGTTACTCATTTATTTTTACTATTTGAAAAATATTTATAATTATTTTTTTAAATTTTACTGGTTTTTTTTTTATTTTCCTCGAGCGGCCGCGGAGCCCCTGGAGAGTGCACAAGGAGCCCCCAAGGGCTCCGCGGAGCACCGGTTGAGAACCGCTGCTCTAGATCATTCACATGCTTGCACGCTTTCTTTGGTCCTCGCGATGCGAGTCCGTCATTATGACCACTCGACCGCCACAGCGGCTGGTCATTGACCTACTTTACCGCACACCAACTCCGGTCATATATCGCCATACGGCGATTTCCAACCAGAGGAGTTGGGTGGGAAATGAAAGTTCCATCCACATCGGTGGTCGTCCTAGACTCGGTAGGTAAAGAACTTGTTTCTAACGTTATATGCCCGGATTCGAACCCGTGGACATTGATGATAACCTTCATAGTGGAAGACGAGCATCTTACCACGGCGCCACTCGGGCGTTGGTCATTGACCTGGTCCGTCACTTTCTAGGTTACTCATTTGGTCACTCCCATGCTCAAACACTTTCTGGGTCACTCTTTTAGTCAGTCACTGACCTGGTTCCCTCACTCTTTAGGTTATCCTTTTGGTCATTCACATGATTTCCCACTGTTTTGGTGACTCACATGCTTGCTCACGCTCCGGGTCGCACTTTTGATCATTCACATGATTGCACACTGTTGTTGTCACTCACATGGTAGCTCGCAGTTTTTGTCACTCACATGCTTGCATACACTCTTAGTTACACTTCGTCACTCCCGTGCTTACACACTCTCTAGGTCGTCTTTTGGTCACACACTGGCTTGGTCTCCCACTGTTTAGGTCATTCCTCTGGTCATTCACATAATTGCACACTGTTTTGGTGATTCACATGCTTGCACACACTATAGGTCAAATATTTTGGTCACTCTCGTGTTTAAGCATTGATTTCATCATGCGCATGATTGCAAACTCTATAAGTCACTATAGGTCACCGACCTTGCCCCTCATCTCTAGGTCATTCTTTTGGTCATTCACATGATTGCTCACTCTTTTTGGTCATTCGCGAGTGCTCACTCTTTTTGGTCATTCGCGAGTGCTCACTCTTTTTGGTCATTCGCGAGTGCTCACTCTTTTTGATCATTCACATGAGTGCTCACTCTTTCGGTCATTCGCATGATTGCCCTAGGCGGACATAGATGTGAAAGTCTGTGGTTCACGATGGTGATTGCTGAAGGGGCATGATGATGATGTCAATTCATATATACGCATATACGTTAGATCTGTAGGCTCTACCTTTGACGCTGGGAGTGGGGAAGAGCAATGACCTCCATGCCCCCCCCCCCCCGCATCTCCGTCCACGATGATTGCTCATTCGTTTGGTCAATCACATGATTGCACAATGTTTTTGGTCACTTACATGCCTACCCATGCTCTGGGTCACTGTTTTGATTACTCACTGACCTGATCTCTTGTTTTCTAGGCCGCTCTTTTGGCCACTTACGTGCTTGCCCACTGTTTTGCTCACTCACATGTTTGTAAATTCTATGGCTCACTCGCCGACGTGGTTCCTCGTCTCTAGGTGACTCTATTAGTCACTCACTCTCTGGGTCACGCTCAGTATTTTGAGTATTTTGTTTACCAACATGCTTACAAACTCTGTAGTCACCCATTTGGTCACTAACTGTCCTAGTCCCTAGCTGGACCCAGGTAAGAGCAGATTTATGGTTTTACCACCCGGTGGGTCTTACAAATTTGTTCTATCACTTTCTTGACCAATCATGTCCGAAATTTGTTGCTCCTCCGAACTTGCCGTCCTTACCTATAGCACACAAAGGTTCCCCCCCCCTCACCCCGGTAAATACGGCTTTGGCTTTCCTTTGAGAATCAGTGAAATTTTGGAATAAAAGAAAATAAATATTTGCACCGATTAAAGTTCCAGAACTAATATCGAAACCCAAACGAATTTTATTTTATTTATGAATTTTTTTCCCTTCAAATTTTGTAATATTTTATGGTTTTATTTTAGGTTTTGGGCTAATTATTTTACTAAAAGCTAAAAATAAAATTGAGATTGAGTGAGACTTTGAAGATTGACGAAATGAATTTGCATTGAATAATTTTGATTGTTGGTAAATTAGTAAAAACACTGGTTCAAAAAAAAAAAAAATAAAAAAAAAATAAAAATAAATACAGACTTTTTGTGTATTTATTTCCATCCATCGAGCTTATATTACTGGAGGGAGCATCCAGCCGCCGGCTGCGACGGCAGCGACATCAAATGCAAGGAAATCACGTGACTCGGTGAAAACGAAGTTCCCGCCTGGCAATTTGCCCATAGAAATGTACAGTTCGGTCTCTAAATATTGGGTTTCAAAGATTAAAAAAAGGATAGAGAATTCATCTAAAGAGATTCATTAATACTGGAATCATTTGTTTCATTAATTCTGGAATCATTTGTTTCATTAATTCTGGAATCATTTGTTTCATTAATTCTGGAATCATTTGTTTCATTAATTCTGGAATCATTTGTTTCATTAATTCTGGAATCATTTTTTTCATTAATTCTGGAATCATTTCTTTCATTAATTCTGGAATCATTTCTTTCATTAATTCTGGAATCATTTCTTTCATTAATTCTGGAATCATTTCTTTCATTAATTCTGGAATCATTTCTTTCATTAATTCTGGAATAATTTATTTCGTGAATGCTGAAAAATTTCCTCAATTCTTGAATTTTCCTCCATTACTTCTGAATTGTCCTTCATTAATTCTGGAATTTTCTTTCATTAATTTTCCTTCATTAATTCTGGAATTTTCTTTCATTAATTCTGGAATTATCACTTTTATCAATGCTGAAATTATCTCTTTCATTAATTCCGGAATTATCTTTCATTAATGCTGGAATTGCCGTTTTCATTTATTTTGGAACTGAAATTATTTATTTCATTAAAACTGGAATTTTTCTTTCATTAAAACTAGAATTTTTCTTTCATTAAAACTAGAATTTTTCTTTCATTAAAACTAGAATTTTTCTTTCATTAAAACTAGAATTTTTCTTTCATTAAAACTAGAATTTTTCTTTCATTAATTCCGGAATCATCTTTCATTAATTCTGAATTATCTTTCATTAGTGCTGAAAGTATCTCTCGTTAATTCTGGAATTATCTTTAAATTACTCTCATTCCGTTCTCAGCACTGCCAAGTCGGAGACCGCTGACGTCATACTCCCTCTAGTAATATAAGCTCGATGTTTCCATCATATTAAAAAAAAAAAAAAAAATAAAATCGAAACTCCCGCGCTTTTAATTAACAAGATAGATCGATGTAGTTTGTGTTGCCATCTATCGACGAAATGTAGAACTCAAAACGCTAAATCTCAATGCAGTGGAACTTATCTTAGCGGACACCTCTCTCTCTCTCTCCAACACTATGGATATCTATTTAAAGGCCTTTTGTAAGCCGCCTTGAGACGGTGGCAATGCTTGAGGGCAGGACCAAAGCCTCCTAGATACTTCGAGGCTTTGGCAGGACTCGGCGCAAAACTCCTTGCATTCCGCATAAGATATCTATAGAGGGTGTTGACACCTCCCGTTAACGGACACTTTTCTGTTCCCCGGTCCCGTGGAATAGGGCTTTAATGTATTTCACTCCCCGTTAGCACACACTCTCGATAGAGGACAGTACAGGCAAACGTTTTGTACATAAATCTATCATATTCAACGGTGATTATGTATAATCTCAAGCTCGATAATCAGTCAATTAATTACTCGATTAACTGAACAAAGCTATGGTCCATCAGGATGCTGATTCCGAATGGTAACGCTGGTTTTGTTTGCACATGTTGATACGTATGAAGAAAGCCAACATAAAGTATATATATATATACAGTCAAACCTCGTTAATGAGCCACTCTTGGGAGAGCAAAAATATGACTTAGTAAGCGGAGTGACTCGTTAAACGGAGTAAGCCATAGCTGTGCCAATTCCTGCCTGAGGACAATTGGGACTTCCAAAAAGTGACCCGGTAAGCGGAGTGACGTGTAACCGGGTGTTTAAAACCTCACTAACGAGGTTTGACTGTATACGTGATAATGTTGTTATACATTTATTTCTTCTTCACTCTTATTTTAATTTTCATTGCAAAATATGTGTAGTGCACGTATCATGTACGGGAAAAAATAATAATTGGTTTAATGAAGAGACGAAAGGTTACAAATTCTTCCATATTTATCAGACTTTATTTGAGAGTTAATGCATATTCACCTGTACAAATGAAAATTGTAGTGAAATTTAATGAAACTTTCTTCATATCCGGACGATTGATGATTATGCATAACCACCGGTGTATCATTTTTCACACAGTAACACATAGGAACCCAAACGTCGTATAAATGTAAAAGTCTTATAAACGAGGTTCTACTGTATATCGTACCTTCCCAACAGCGGACACTCTAATATGCGATTAGGTTAGGACAAGGTTACCATATTTTTCGCCGATTCGTTAGATAGAGACGTAGGTGTACGCAGAATTGGGGATATTCAATTTTTTTTTCTTCTCAAGGGAAGAGGGGGGTTTACGTTTTTTCCTGCAAAATAACACTATAATCTCGGCTTGAGGGGGAGGGGTTAGAGCCCAAACCCCCCCCCCCCCCTTTGCGTACGCCAATAGATAGAGATAATCCAAATATCTTGCCAAATCGCTTGTGCCTGAAGTGGTTAAGTGGTTAAACTGTCATGTTGAGTATTAATATATTCCGTTGTGATTATCATCTTATCCGTAACTAAATCTTTCAATGATTTTATTACTTTTGTTATCTGCTCGCGACGTCGTTCCCGTATATAGCGGAAATTATTCTTACGTTTTTTTGAATTTTCGGGTATTATTTCGGAACTGTTGCTCCGTTTCATTTTTTGGCGCTTTCACTTGAAACATTAACCCTTTCCGACTCATTGGGCACACCTAAAAATTCCCTTTTCAAACACTGAAAATAAACGATAAATAAAATGCAAATTAGTTTAGGGATTACTTTGAACCTCTTCATCAACATTAGATAACAACACCACACAAGCCGATCCATACATTTGGTCTATGTGTTTATTTTTTGAAAACCCTTATTTTTCAAAGAAATGGATTCAAATTTCAAAGAATTATTATTAATTATTATTTTTTGGATATAAAAGGGATTCCCGGGAAAAAAATTTCTGTCATTTTGGTGGTTGTACTCTTTATAAGGGGCCGTTCAAGTATTACGTCATCATCGATGGGGGAGAGGGGGTTTCCGATTTGCTGACTTTTGATGAGAAGGGGGGGGGAGGGGGGGGTTTGGATAATGCTTACGTCATCAACCACCCCTTATGAAAATATGAGTTAGGATTCAGAGGGGCAGAGTTGATGACAAAATTTTGCTGACAAGGAGGGGGGGGGGTCAAAAATGGCTAAAAATTTGCTTACGTAGGCTTGCCTAAAGTCGAGTCCCGAATTGAAGGTGTGCCCTCTTTCGGCGCACCCACAAAATTAAAACGGTAAGTGCAATCTTCACAAAATTATACCAGCGTACTTCTCTAGGCCTGAATAGACTGCCTCCATTTTTTTAAAATTCCAACTGTAAAAGGTAGCGTGCTGGACAGTGTCACCTTAACGCCATGGGCCCACTCGGGCACGGCCCGGGGCCTCAGGAGAAGAAGGCCTCACAAAAATTAGATCCGGTTGAAATTTTCTAAAATTTACAAGGTAGGGCCTCAGAGAAACCACTTGGCCCGAGGGCCCATGATGCTCTTAAGACGGCCCTGGTGCCGGAAAGGGTTAAATGACTTTTTCAGACGCCCGATCGAGCTGTTACTATTAAGCTGTTGAAGGTACCTTGATGCCACCAAATATTATCAATTTCTTACACATTTGAGTTTCTTTTTTAATTACTACACTCTTACTTTCACAGTCTATATTTATTTTTAATCAGAATTACTTTTTATTGTGATAAAGTTTACTGAACTTTCTTTACTTGCTCTTTTCTGAAAAATGGCTAAATCAAGTCGCAAATGTCGAATTCGCAACTAATTTTTTTGCTTTTATGGAAGCTCAAAAGCTGCCCCTCTTCAAAGGTGATCAAAGAAATCATGCCAGAAACTGGCCGGAGTTATAACAAAATGCTTCGTGTTTCAAAAAAAGCCATGTTCAAAATTTGGAAGTTACATTCAAAATTCAGTAGATCAATTAAAAAGAATGCTAGATCAAATATAATGAACATTGACGTATTCGCACATATCTGCTCAAGGTTCCTCCACCATTAAAACTTGAATGTTCTCTGTCTTGAAAATTGCGGAAAAAAAAAGGGCTAGTATTTGCTAGAACTGACAATCACAATTTCCAACCACCGATTTTTGACTTACAAAACTAGCCAAAACATGTTTCGGTGTGGCCAAATCCCGACGGATAGGAGGAGAACCCAGATTGCCAAATAATGCACTGTCTATTCAGCTTTACAAAGAAATATTTTTATCGTACTTGGGGGCCATTTTGAAAAAAAAAAATCTACTTTTGGCCAGTTTTTCAGTTCAAAAACCCGACTGTATGACGTTTAGCTTCGGTCGCAATTGTTACCAAACAATGGTGCCATATTGTTTTATTATATTGATCTCTTAAAAATATGCACATTCTTGATAATAATGAACTCGATTTTCGACAGAGGAACTTCGACAGTTGGCCGTAGAATGTTTTCAAGTGTTTAACATTTTCCATTATCAATTCGTGTATAAATTAAAGCGTCATTTCCATATCATTCAGATGGAAATATTGGGCCATCGATTACGTAAGTGGGAATTTCAGAGTAGATTCACGAGATGATTGAATAAGTACCTTTTTTTAGGATCAATTTCGGAAGATCTGCTATGCATGTTTCGGCCGTCTTTTTTCAACCGAAGTTTTCCATAATTTGCCTAAGAGCCCTGTGCGCCTAAGAAATATGCTTCGCTGATCTACATTTCGTTGCCTCTGAGTTATTAGCTTTTTTTATTTTTTTTTTATTTCAGTTTTCATTTAGCTTCGAGGACCAGTTGACAACGGGGTTATCCCATTGGGTTGGGAGTGCGTGTGTGAGCTAAAACCGGAGCTCCCATGCATCTTAGATGGCTTGGGAGTGGATTTCCCCAAGCTCGATTGTTTGAGTTGCTGGTTTTTTAATCTCTGAGCTTGAACTTGATTGAACTCGAATGATATTTTGGTATTTAGATAATTCCGTAATAATTTAATTGTAGAGGCCTAGTTGACAACGGGGATATATCGTTGGGTTGGATGCGCATGCGTGAGCTAGAACCGGAGCTCCTATCCATCTTAGATATATATTGGTTCCTTTAATGGTAAAATAATTCATTTATTCGACGCAAGACCTCAATTATTCGACGTTTCCACTTGGAATCGAACTCAGAATCTTTTAGAAAACGTCATTTATATCTACCAACTGCGCGCAGTTTTTTGCAAACAGTGAAAACGCGTTGCTGAAACAGTTCTTGCATATTGTCACCAAAAGAGCCCTATATTTTAGGGTGATTGTTCTCATATACGAAAATAGTCATTGGGATGATGACCATCCAGAGTGAACACTTGAGTGATTTTTTCAATGATTGTTTCAGAGAATACGCAGACGCGGTGAGCTCCAAAGACACGGGTTTGAGTTGTTTTAAAGACGGTCATATGTCTTTTCAGATTTTTTTTCTCTCGATGTTTTCAGCATTATCCCCAGAGGGTGTGAAAGTTCATTGGGAGCAATAAGAGGGTACAGGTCCGCCAAAAAAGAGGCATACAGTACACTCACACAGAGTATCAGTTTTTTCGATCAATTGCAGTGGAATTTTCTATGCTTGCTTGCTGGCTGTGCCAAAAACAAGTGGAACGTCTTTAGCGAGACATAGGTTAAGAACGTTGCGGGGCGGCGAGCAAAGCAACGAATGAAAAACAAGAGAAGCTATATGAGAATATAGCCACGAGCAAGGAACGTAGCACACATCGTGGGCGCGTTTGATACAGCAGAAAATCGCAATCGGCTTGGTTTTTTTAATTAACGAATGCTCCCCACATCTTGGAAATTTGCAAAAATTTCATAATTATAAAGAACCAATGCTCAGGCATCAATTTAGAAAAATTAGTGCGGTGAATATCACTATTTTTAAGGATATAACTACGGAAATATTCCACTCATATTTTGGTCGCTTTCCTCCCTACATCTTTTCCCACGGCACTTGAGCGCGAGCACTTCCCGAAAAATGAATTATATTTTTATGTAATATAATTTATGAGTAAACATTGAGAAAAATACTAAGTTTATCAAAGCCCCCCCCCCCCAACCCAACAGGAGGGTGGAAGTGAAAAATCCGCCTGCCCCCCGTTCGAATAGCTTTTTTATTATTTGTATGAATATTTGTTGGTTTCATTTTTTTTTTTTTTACACAACAAGAAACGTAATTATTGACACATAAAAATTCAGAATAACAAACATGAGGTACGCTTCCAGTACGGAAATACCGACGGTACGCAGAAAATTAATAAACAAATAAAGTTTGCTAATTTTACCACAGAAACATACACATGATGTTTATATATATATATATCCGCAAGATTCTATCAACGATTCTGGTGATATTTTTACTTCACTACAGTTTTTTTACAGCGGAAACAAGCCCTTCGACGTGCGTCTTGAAACCACACTCAAGCGAGCAGAGCAACGAAATTAAAATATCTTGATTCAGTTGCTTTCCTCGTTTGTCGCGGAAGGGCGGCGTGAGCCACTATACGCAGGCATACTGGAATCCACGTGTTTGATTTCGCTACTCCGATCTCTTCTCCTCTCCTTGCGTTGCTCGCCGCCTCACTATGTTTTCAGCCATAGCAGTGAAATTCTGAGAGGGAAAGAACACCCTCACACAAAAAAAGTGAAACGTTTTCCTCTTCCTCAAAACTGGTTCCGTGTAATAACTGATGTGTGAGATTAAGTTTCGAGAAGGATATTAGGAGAGACTTGGACCGTGTAAGGTAAAGAAAATGAAGTTGTTTTGGTTGAGGTGGGAGCGTATTCAGTAATAGAGCCCTACTTACGCTAAACTAGAGTTACGCGTAGGCTACTTGGAGTGGCGATTGTAGGGCCTACGCATTTCTCAAATTCAAGTATAATCACGGGCTAATTGCTGAATTGGTAACTATTTTTAAGTTATAACCAATAATTGTTTGGTTGATGAAAACGGTATTGGTATGGAAACTACCATTTTTTTAAGACTGTGGTCACGATTTCTCTCATACTTGAAGTCCAACGTTACTCTACCAGCCTTTAAAAAAAATCGGTTAGTGCGATGCTGATCAATGATAATTGACCAGGTCGATTCCACCTATAGCGTAATTTCAGGTATCACTTTTCGTATTTTTGTGAATATTGTTTTCCTGACATGAGTGCGGAGGGGGTTTTCTATGTTAAATAGGAGTGGGGAATTATGTAGCTAGTGGCAATTATATATATATATTCAGAATTTGTGAAAGGCATAATTTCAGAATTACTGAAAGGCATAATTTCAGAATTACTGAAAGGCATAATTTCAGAATTACTGAAGGGCATAATTTCAGAATTACTGAAAGCTTATAAATTTTAAGCTCTCTATTTGATTCAAGGCCCTGGGCTAGACACGGGGATCCCAACGTATGAGATTTGAATTTTTTATTATTGAGATCCCAACGTGGCGTCAAAGCTTAAGTTACAGTGGGTTCTCAAAGCCGGTCTCGCCATGGCCCCCACATAGGGGGGCTGACAGGGCCCGGAACGATTATCATAATTTTTTTGCTTTTTCACGCTATAAATTAGCTACCGAAGGGGCCCGTTAAAAGTCTGACCGAGGGGCCCCGCAAAAGATCCCAGCCTAGGGGCCCCACTACAGGATGTGGGGGCCACGGGTCTCGCCACAGAGAGCAACAGGCCTACAACGATTCAATTATTCAATTATTACACTTCACTCATAGTTAGAAAAATTAATGGCAGATGGCAGCACTACCATAAGCATTACACACAAACAAACTTTGTTAGGTTTACAACACGGACACACGCACATTCCAATTTGTACCAATTCCGTAAAGTTGCGCCGGCGAATATGGATGAAGTGCGTGTGGGGGTTTAGTAGTACAGTCGAATCCCGTTATAACGAACTCCAAGAGACAGGAGAAATCACGGCGTTATAACGAAATTTCGTTAAAAAGGAATTCTAGGTTTTTGCATTGTTCCTGTGTTAACTTATCTGGGGAATGAGAAAAGTGTTCGTTAAAACGAGATTTTCGCTATAATGGTATTCGTTAAAACGGGATTCGAATGTAGTAGTGGGTACTGAAGCAGCCACAGTATTTTTTAAAACCGTTCTGTGAGCTTATATTCGAATTCGAAATACCCTATATAAAGGTAGACGAGTGCATACACACTTTGCCGTCATCTCTTGATCCCAATTTATTTGGTTTAGATTAGTGACGTCAAAATCATGCATTGACTTGCACCATTTCGAAAAAGTTTGAGAACCTCTAGTTTGGAAGTTAATTGTTAGATTTAATAAACTAGAAGTTTCGCCTTCTATATCTCGCGATATTCTCACAATTTTCTATAACCTTTCCTGTTTTCTCTTTTATTTTCAATGAGGCTTGAACTTTCGAAATCAAGAATTAAGATGTTTTTCATGCCTAATAATTATCATAATATAGTTTCCTATTGTAACTAATTTTAGTCACATAATCATATTCATCTCATATATTTGCCAAATATATACTTTTTTTTGGTGAATTACACAATTTTTTTTCAGCCATTGTGTCTGGTGGAAGCTTTTTCAGCAATTTTAGCGAGAGTTGGCAGCTAAACTTTCATTTGAAAATTTTTTGGTGATAATTTGTGTACATGTGTATGGATCCCAATTTTCTGTTTTCCATATTTTATGGAGAAATATGGTCAATCTAGGAGTTTATTGTGTTGTGTGAATTGATACTTTTCTAGCGGAACACCTTTTGGCGGATCGTAGTTTGCCCATCACTACTCTAGGTGGTTCCTCCATCTTCCGATGATTACGGTAATTGAATTATTTTTCCATAGAATCGAGAGAAAAAAATCAATGGTTCGAAAAACAATAAAATTATTGTAAAACACGAAATTTTGAAAAGATTGCGATGAATTCGTAATACGATCTATGCCGCGATAATTGAACTCGGACCTAATCTCTCAATCCAGCTCAGATCAGATACCTCAAATACAAGGTTATTCCCGTGTTAAAACAACAAATCTGCTTTCAGATGTCCTTCACTTTACGCGATTAATTAGTTATGGAAAACAATCGCGTCAGGTGATATCACGCGAATTGAGATCGCGCGAAGCGAAGGCTACTGCAATACAGAAACAGGAACAAAATGTCACGAAAGTGGAGGAGCGGAAAATGGTCAATCTCTGAAGTTGTCTTCTCGGCAACTAGGGAGACGGGGATGGTGGAAGAGAGACAGAGAATTAGAATGGATGATGATACGAACTTCGAAGCTAATTATGGGGCGGCATGTCAATAACGAGAAGTGAAGGGAGCGCATAAAATCGCACTAAGCGATTTGAAGGTTTCGATGTTGCGACAGTAAACCAGTAGTCACTGTTAGACTTGCAAACAATGTGCATATTGAAGCGTAAGCCCGGCACTTCTCTAAGAATCGGAACAAAAGTTGCGTCCAGGCCCTTCAAACCGGAACGAAAGTGGCTGTACAGGCATTAAAACCCGAACGGAGATGGCTGACTAGAAACGTTTCAAAAGCATAGGACGGTGATAATTTTCTTTTCTGGGAACCAACACTGAATAGTTAGCCGTGTATGGGACTTGCGCTTCCCTGTAGTGGCAAATTATTGGTTACCGTGGGGGTCTTCATTTCTCTAAAAATTTGAACGATTATACCTTGATATTTGTTTCGAGAAGCCACTCGAGGAACAGCAACAAGTAGCCGCTGTTAGATTTGCACTAACAATGTGCGTATTAAGTACAGGCGCAACACTTCTGGAATTAAAAGTGGCCATCCAGCGAAAGTTTGTGTTTGGGGCACACAAGTTTCCGTTGGGGGCACGCAAACGAGTACGATAATGGTTGTCCCAGCCAGCGAACAGAAGTGATCGCCCATGCAGGCAAATGAAAGAAAATGAAAATTTAGACCCGAGAGAACGGAAGTGATCGTCCTGGCACGACAGTGAAGGTGGTCGTCTAGGCAGGTAAGCCAAAGAAAAAGGGTTGTGAAAATGTCCGTCCGAGCACAGAAAAGAGAATGTAAGTGTCGTTCAATTGCTTCAGCCAAGAACGAAAATACCGTCTACGCTTTCCGACCTAGAATAAAAGCCGCCCAGGCACGCGAACGAATATGGTCCCCCTGCATGAGAAGGAAAGTGGACATCCAGGCTTTTCAAACTAGATACGTTCCAAAACCGCAAACACGGCACAGAAATTTTTTTTCCCGGTACAAACAAAGTAGTTAGCTATATATGCTATTTGAATCTGGAGTTTCACTGTTTTTGTAAATTATTAGTTACCGTGAGGCTTCGTTTCTTTAAAGTTTTAAGCCACATTCGTTAATATTTTTCGTTTCGAGAAGCTCTACGAGATTGGAGGGAAGTTTTTGATCAACTGATAATACACACCTATGCGTTGCACACTTTACCATGACGAACATCTTAAAGAATATGCATGGATACACCCCTGCTCCACCCCTTAGAGAATGTAGAAGGTATCTTTTGGAACACTTCTCAGATGCCGACAAATTTCAAGAGAACATTAGAATTGACACGAACTTTGAAGCTAGTTATGGGGCCGAATGTCAAAAATAGGATTGTGTTGCCAAGTGCCAAAAGAGAGGAGAACGCATGACATCACGCTAAGCGATTTGAAACAGTTGATACTAAGGCAGGAAAGTGTCCGTGATTAGACTTGCCCTAACAATGTGCGCAATGAAGTGAAAGCTCAACACTTCTAAGAATGAGAACAAAACTTTCCGTCCAGGCTCTTCAAACTAAAACGGAAGGACTTTTCAGGCCCGAAAACGAAAATGGCCGTCCGGGCATGAAAACAAAAGTGTCCGTTTGGGCATGCAAATTAGAGCGAATGTGGTCGTTCAGGCAAGTGAAAGAAAGGGTTGTAGTAGGCATGAGAACGGAAAGAGGCTAGCCGGGGGGGGGGGGGGGGGCTCTTCAAACTCGAAGCGTTACAAAATTTGCAAATATTGCATGGAGAAATTAATACTTTCCATATTTTTTTCCCATTAACAGAGCAATTAGTTGTGTACGTAACCAAAGTTCCCCCGTTGTGACAAATTATATGGTTATCGTGGGGCTTCGTTTCTTAAAAATCGCAAGGTATATTCGTTTAAATTTTTTTCACAAGAGCCTTCTCAAGAATTCCAAGGGATGCGCAGGTGCCCTCTCTCGCATTTCTAAGAATACGCAGGCACTCTAAAAATTCGACAACTTTAAAAGGGTACGTACACAACACAAATCTCTGACGCGTATCGAAGGGGTACATAAAATAAATTCATGAGCGTTTGTAAAATATATACATCATAATTAGCGCCAGACCTGGTCATCTTGTGGCCCTCTATAATATTTGTACTCATGTGCCCTCCCAACACCCACTGAAAATTCTCTAGTAGGTGTTGGCCCTCCTCCCCCACACACAACTAATGTAACAGATGCCTATATAGACTAGCCGCTAGGGGAGAATTACTTTATTTTTGCTAAATACATCCCCCCGCCTGCCTCGAAGGCTCGTTTCAATAACAGAAGAATAGCTTATTACTAGGGTTGTGTCATCAGCATAGATTACGACACACTATCATGCAATTCGAGTTTTTTCCCATCATTTACATTAGGGGTGCATAACTGGAATGCATAATGGAAATTTTACTTGCCTTTGACAATTTTGTTTGGCTGTTGCTTACTTACCTTTGACAATTTTTTGGCTGTGACTTTACTTGACTTTGACATTTTTTTTTTTTTTTGCGATAATTGTCGATATCTCGATGAATACGAATTTCCCGTATTTTTATGAAGGAAATATGGTCGGCCTAGGCTTTTATAGTGTTGTGTGCATTCATACTTTTCTATCGGGACACTTTTCACTGGCCAGATAGACCCTCTCTTCGGTGCCGGAGATTGTGCGCCCCCGATTCACACAGACTAAAAATAAAATTGGTCCCAACACAGATCCTTGTGGGATCCCTTTTTTTCATTCATAACAAGAAAAATTAATTCATTTTTCCCACCATAAGAAATAATTGAATAACCGAATAATTCCTCAATAATAAACGAGATAAAGAACGGGGTTTTTTTTCCACCTTCTAAAAGATAAAGAAATGAAATGGCGACATCGTTGAGTTCCCGTAAAAGTTCTGATCATATACATGTGTACATACACGTGTATCACTTACAGATAAAAGAAGCATAAAACGCATAGATTGCATTGTTTTTTGTTTTTTTTACGCACGGATACAGATAGTACTTTAATCTGTCGACAAACTTTGTGGTGACGTTGACAAAGATTGAGGAGAAACAGTAAAAATAGGTACAAAGAGAAACACGGACGCTTCTTTCGCGGTTACTAATTGAATAACAGGTTTGAAGGGTTCGTTATACTCTTTATGGATGGCGATAAACCGCTGGCGACAATTTCCATTAAGATTTTTTTGGACAATCATTCGTGAATGAGCCCCCAAGAGAGAGAGAGACGTTCTTATCCAAATAAAATGTCGTTGTGCTCAACACGTGTAAGCAGTGCCGTCTCGGGCACGGCCCGGGGGCTCCAAGACAAGAGGGCCTCACAAAAATGAGATATGGTTAAAATTTCCTTGAATTTACCAGGTAGACACTCAGAAAAATCACTTCGCCCGGGGCCCATGATGCTCTTTAAGACAGCCCTGCGTGTAGGGTTGATGAAATGGAATCAAAATCCGGAGTTTGAGTTTTGAATTTCCAACACGTGTTGGAACATTCGTCGACTATTTGCTTCAAGATATATGAGATGGATGCCGCCACTACAATGACTGGATATTCTCCTAGTATTAAGATTAGCCGATTTGCATAAGATATTCTTCTTCTTTGTTCCTATGATAAAACCACCTGGAGCCGTCTTGGGTTGATGTCAGTGGCGGATGATGATGATGATGATGCCAATTGATACATGCGCATATACATTAAATCAGTCAGCTCCGTCATTAATGCTGGGGGAGTGGGGCATGCCCTTCCGTATATCCGCCCGTGCTCGGGGTCACCTGATATGTTCCGGGACCTAGGATCAACGGTTCATGGGCTATTCTAAGGACGAAGAGAATTTCCTATGCATCCTTTGTACATGCCAGTTACTGGCACAATGGGTGGTAATACAGTCAACGCAGCTCATTAGAATCACGAATAATATTATTGGGCATTGTTATACCTTTTTCAAGGGAAAGACCAATATCATAACATGGGAAAAAATTTATTTATAGTTATCGGGACTTCGGATAAGGTTATCATTTTTTCCCCCGTCGAAAGTTTTTATTGCGCATTCTGTGAAGTTAAGGTTTACCCAAATTCAATTTTTCTCCCTGTAAGTTATGAAGAAGTGGAGTGAAGTGTAATGATTGAATATTTGTAGACCTGTTGCTCTTTGTGGCGAGACTTTTTCACGGGGAGATCGGCTTGCATTCGCACCTGTTTATATGTTTATATATATACATGTTATATATACATGTTTATACACTGCTGGCCACCGTAAATGCAACACCCTGAAGGAAGCATGCAAATAATATGAAATTTACAACATGCATTAGCGGAGGTGAGATATGCAAATGATTAGAATTTCAGTGCAGACGCATATCACGCGCGCCTGTGGCGCCACTTCAAAGCGCTATTTAAGGCTTGGAGATTTCGACGATTTGAAGTACGGCAATTGTGTTTTTCTTGTGGTTTTTTCAAAAAAACGATTAATTATGCCTCGTAGAAAACAGCGATCATCTTTTGATCAAGTATCCGAGTTCGACAGAGGAAGGATAGTGGCCTACCGAGATTGTGGATTATCTTTCAGGGAAATCGGTAGTCGTGTTGGACGAAACCAAACAACTGTAATGCGGATATGTGATCGTTGGATGCAGGAGGGTACGACGGACCGACGTGTTCGATCGCATCCACCTCAGTGCACCACTTCACGTGATGACAGGCGTATTGTGCGTATGGCAGTGACGGATCGCTCAGCCACATCACGAACCATAGCACAGCACATTCAGTCTGTACCGCATCATCCAATGTCTGCGCGTACCATTCGACGCCGTTTACAGCAGAGTGGTCTGTCCGCAAGACGTCCATTGCTTCGTCTACCCTTGACGCAGAACCACAGACGTCTCCGCCGCCAATGGTGCGATGAAAGAAGGATGTGGACGGCACAATGGAATGAAATTGTCTTTACTCACGAGTCACGCTTCTGTCTGCAACACCACGATGGTCGGATTCGAGTCTGGAGACACCGTGGAGAGAGGATGCTGAACAACTGCGTTATGCACCGCCACACTGGTCCTGCACCGGGTATTATGGTATGGGGCGGTATTGGATATCACTCTCGCACTCCTCTAGTACGCATTGCCGGTACTTTAAAAAGCCAGCGCTACTTCTCCGAGGTGTTGGAGCCAGTTGTCCTTCCTTACCTTCAGGGCTTGCCCACAGCCATATTTCAACAGGATAATGCGCGACCACACGTGGCACGCATTGTCCAAAGGTTCTTCGTCAATCGCCAGATTGAATTGCTTCCCTGGCCAGCTCGCTCTCCGGATCTTTCGCCGATAGAAAACATGTGGTCCATGGTTGCTCAACGATTGACCCAGATTACATCCCCAGCTGCCACACCAGATCAACTTTGGCAACGCGTGGAAGCTGCTTGGTCTGCTGTACCCCAAGAACACATCCAAAGTCTCTTTGAATCAATGCCGAGGCGTGTGGCAGCTGTGATCTCCAACAATGGCGGCTACTCTGGCTACTGATTTTGGCAGGAACCACACTTCACAGAAGTCTATAAATTTAATCATTTGATGCTTGGTCAACATGTTATCTACAAAATAAATATTGTTGCGATATCTCTTGTCTTTCTTGGTGTTGCAATTTGGGTGGCCAGCAGTGTATATACTTATATATATCCGCAAGCTTCTATCAACGATTCTGGTGATATTTTTACTTCACTACAGTTTTTTTACAGCGGAAACAAGCCCTTCGACGTGCGTCTTGAAACCACACTCAAGCGAGCAGAGCAACGAAATTAAAATACCTTGATTCAGTTGCTTTCCTCGTTTGTCGCGGAAGGGCGGCTTGAGCCACTATACGCAGGCGTACTGGAATCCACGTGTTTGATTTCGCTACTCCGATCTCTTCTCCTCTCCTTGCGTTGCTCGCCGCCTCACTATGTTTTCAGCCATAGCAGTGAAATTTTGTGAGGGAAAGAACACCCTCACAAAAAGTGAAACGCTTTCCTCTTCCTCAAAACTGGTTCCGTGTAATAACTGATGTGTGAGATTAAGTTTCGAGAAGGATATTAGGAGAGACTTGGACCGTGTAAGGTAAAGGAAATGAAGGGTGGTTTCAAGGTTGCTTACGTCATCAACCACCCTTTTAGAAGATATGAAATATTCTAAACTGCTGACGAAATTTTGCTGACGGGGGGGGGGAGGAGGGGTTAATGTTTTGCTGACTTTTGCTGACAAGGGGGGGGGTCAAAAATTTCTGAAAATCTGCTTACGTAATACTTGAATGGCCCCTTAGTATATGATAATAATAAAAAATGGAAATGGTTGAACATTTTCCAACCAATTACGTGGAAGAAAAAAACGGTTGTGCCCCATTTTACCAACAGTGGGAGAGAGCAGCCATAAAGCGGTGGACTGCCAAAACTAAGAAAAATGTGTGAATCGCGAACGCCATGCACATAGTATGGCGACCAAGAGGTACGGAAGTGTATAATACGGGCACTAGCGACGAAAACAATTGCACTGTTTTGTTCTTTGCCGCACATACTCGAGAAGCGAAACAAAGGAGAGAAAGGGGCCACTTAACGAGGTGCGCGATTTGAACAATCCTGTTTGTTTTCACCTCGATCTGCTGATTTTCACTGGCTGCTGATTGGTTCATGGGTGTGCTTCAGGGTCACTTTAAGGATCTTGAGCTGGGCCGAGGGTCACTTTAATGATCTTCAGCTGTGCCCAGCGTCACTTGAATGATCTGAAAATGTGCTGTGAGCCACTTAAATGATCTGGGAATATTGCCACGGGCCACTCAAGTGATGCGAACATTCTTCACGAACGTTGCAGACACAGAAGACATTGAAGAAGAGGTTTTTCTTTCCGCAAAATTCTGATTTTCTTTTATACTGTGTGTGCACCGCACTCAGACTGTTAGGGTACACGCACAGTTATTACACTTCCGGCACAACTCACTAGGTAGTAAATCGCCCTTAGATGGTGATAGACCTGAGTTGTGCTCGGTTTGAAAGAAAGAAAAAAAGATTTACTTTTATGTAGTCCCTTCTATTGAATTATAAATTTGAAATAATTTTTTCTCCACTGAAAAAAAATTCCCCTTAGTTAGAATACCTTTTTTTTTGCAAAACGCATTCAAATGCAGCGGAACCCCGATTTAACTCCGCCATCATATATGTTTCTCATAATTCTAGCGCTATAACGAGTTTCGCATTATATCGAATTAGGTTTAGCTTCTTTACGATCACGGGCGGAGTATTACCGCCCGCCCGTGACCACGGGTTGAATGAATTGAAACAAGTTCTCCGTGTTTTCTTTCCTCCCTCTTCACCATCGCGAAGCATTTTAGCAGCGCCCTATCATCACGATTGTCTATTATCAACGGAAGTTGTTTTTGCTTTCCCTCCATTGTTTATAATGTATCTTTTCCGCTATATACACGTACGAGCGAAAGAAAACACGTAGGATGAGCATGAAAAGAGGACTCTTAAGAAGAAAAAAAAATTCGCTTATCGATATTCATTTATTATAATTTTTCCTTTTATATTTTTTTCTTCTTTGCAACGTGCGGTTAGGTTAGGACAAGGTTATCATATTTAACACCGATTCGTTAAATAGAGGTGATCCAAATTTCTTGCCAAAACTTTGCACGTGAAGTGGTTAACACGTGTAAAACCTAGAAACGGAAAAAAATTTTCACTGAAAATTGCTGACCCGGAACGAATTTGACCAGCCCCTCCTAGAGATAGAAGGCCTCTATAGTGTTTGTCATAAACGTCATTCAGACTACCTAGCAAGTTTGCAACATTTTGAAACACAGCATCCTATTTCGTTTCTTTTTATTTTGGCGCAGAATCTTCCTGATTGGCTCACAAATACCGCATAGTGATTGGATGTAGGGCATAGAAATCGCCAATTCTGAGCCCAACCATTTCTTCCCTGAATATTCTGAAAATGGACTACTTACTGACGTCACAACCAGACTACAGAGGCCTTCTATCTCTAGGAGGTGCTGGTTTGACACCATATCGGGAGACGCAAAACGGGGTTTAACTGCATACCAATTCCTTCTATTTTTATGAATTTTTAAACTATTTACCAATTTATAGGACACCCTGTACATTCAGACTACACACACACTGAAAATTAAATTTAAAAAAAATCCAACAAATAATCCTCCTAATAAGTTCAGGTTTCATTTCATTTCCACATTCACCAATTCAAAAGCTATTAGAAAAAAAAAATTATTATTGCAAATATAACCTCATTCCCAACAAACCTCTGAGAAATTTTTCTCGCGTAATATTTTTACATTGCATTTCCGGATGAGAACTCACGGCACACTTAGACATACATTAAATATTGTATAAGTAACGAATAAACTGTATTTACTCCCAACGTGAAAGGGGATTTCATTCCTCAAGAGGGAATTGAATGGGACAAAGAACCTCTCGAAATCAAATCATTATTTATCCCCTCCCGTAAATAGAAAGACAGTATAAATACGCATTTCTTCTTTCCCAGAGACTTCCAGAACGAACAAATCGCCTATAAAATGCGTAATTAATCAATGGCAGAAAAGAATAATGACGTAAAGAAAGAATTCCCCGAATAAATATGTACCTGCTTTGAGCCTCGTGTCAATATTAATTTCGCATTCGGATCGCTATAAATGTGTATTGATGGGAACAGAAGGGAGAAACAAATCCTTCAGCGCGCACTCATTGAAGTATATTTTCCCTTGAAGTGTGTTATATTGCGACGGAATTGTATTTCTCCAGTGTTGAATGTGAAACGAGAAGATACTCATTTTTGAGTTCTTTGATTTATTTTAAGAGAATTTTTGAATTTCTAAATGTTTTTAAACGAGCCTTTCCTACTTTATGCTAATGAGTTCGTTATTACTAATGCAATTTTTTCATTGTTCGATAACGTGGTAAATTACACACAGGGTGTCTGATCAGCACCTCCTAGAGATAGAAGGCCTCCGCACGCTGCTTGTGACGTCAGTAAGCAGTCCGTTTTCCCCCAAAATATTCAGGGGAAAAAATTCCCTGCTCGTGCCAGTATCATCGTCGCGCGCCCGAGTGGTGCCGTGATAAGATGTTCATCTTCCACTATGAAGGTTGCCATCAAGGTCCATGGGTTCGAATCCGGACACGCGACATTAGAAGCGAGTTCTTTACCTACCGAGCCTGGAGCGTCCACCGATGGATGGAGCCTTCATCTCCCACCCAACTCCTCTGGTTGGAAATTGCCGTATAGCGATATATGACTAGGGTTGGTGTACGGAAAAGAAATGATCGGGCTCAGAATTGGCGATTTCTATGTCCCACATCCAATCATCATGTGGTATTTGTGAGCCAATCGGGAAGATTCTACGCCAAAGTAAGAAGAAACGAAATAGGATGCTGTGTTTCAAAATGTGGCAGACTTGCTAGGTAGTCTGAATGACGTTTATGGCAACCTGTGCAGAGGCCTATCTGATGCGGCCTTTATCTCATCAACCGTCCGTCGTAGAGGTATCGTTTCAGTTTAAAAAATGCTCAAAAGGCGCTCAAAAATAACCCTGTACCAGTTTTGAGAATGAAAATACAGTGTGTAACGAAATAATAAAAAAAAAAATCTAAATTTTCATACGGTGTCTCTGTCCTCTAACTTCCAATTAGAAATGTGTTTCCCTGTCTCTTCTGTGGTCAACAAAAAACATTTTGCGTTTCCAAGTACGATATTCACTGGGATATTCGAATCCTAAAAACGGAGGAAAGTTTGAGAAAAAACAGCTCCAAAACTGCGAAAAAACCGTTTTACCCTCATTTAACGCTGTTCTTTCCCAAATTTTCTCCGTTTTTCGAATTCGAATATCTCAGTGAATATTTCACATGGAAACATGTGATATTTTTTTGGCATCAGGGGAGATAGTGCAACAACGTTTTAATTGGGTTTTGGGGCACACGGGGACTGTATAAAAAGTTAATTTTTTTTATTTTAATAACTAAACAACCCCTTGAAATATGAATGACATATATGACTACTACACGTTATTTGGAAACTTTCTCTAATTGGAAGTATACCTCTAGGATCAACAATTCGCCAGTAAAATGCTATACCCCGTGTTTGCTATGCAACAACCTGTATACTAGATAGTTCAACGATAAAAATCGAATATTTTTTTTATTTCTTAAAATACAGGTTTTAGGTTCCTATAATCTTTTAAACTGTTATAATGAAAAAAAAATAAATTAAAATGGTATTTCATTATTCCCCCCAGCTCTAGTCAGGACCCTCTTAAGAGCATCATGGGTCCCCGGGCCAAGTGATTTTTCTGAGGCCCTACCAGGCAAATTCTCGAAAATCTCAACCCGATCGCATTTTTGTGAGGCCCCTTTTCTCTTGAGGCCCCCGGGAGTATCGTGCCCAGGTGGGCCCATGCGTTAAGACGGCACTGGCTCTAGTCACAAAAGACTAAAACAATTTCACTTAGGTAGCGTTTAGATTTTCCAGACACAAAAATAGATCCATCTCAAGAAGAAAATCCTCATTAGACCGCAAGGAATCTTGAAAGATGTTCGGTAATAAAGATTATATTAGAACTGACGTCTCTCCCTTACAGTCAACGTCAAATCCGCATTTCGACTACCGCTCGTCTATAATATGGGATGACGTATTATCCGGAGAATACCTGGAGTTATTTTTCCTTTCTCCTGTGCACAAACAAGATTATTTAGATAAAAAAAAATGGCGGAAATATTTTTTTTTTCTTATTGACAACGCCTATATCAAATACAAATGCCGCAACAGACAAAATGCCCAACGAGGTGGCTGAAAAATTAATCAAATCCCGTAGAAAAAAAATTAAATTAAAATCTCATTAATGCGTCAAAATTTTAATGTATTCAGCAATTAACATCGACCGAGCTTGGAAATGAAATTTCCCATTGAATAGTGTCCCGTATTTTCTGCGCGCGTTCTGTAATCTGCATAAATTAATATTTATCCGAGAACAAGGTTTGTTTTTTCATTCTAGTTAATTGAGTATCGGTAGCTTGATTGTTTGAACGAGGAAAAACAAAAATTATGGTTTGCTCTAGATCAGGGGTCTTATAACTTTTTAGACAACGCGGGGGCCAAAAAAAAAAAAATTCTATGAAGCCCCGAGTGCCAACAAAGGCATGCTGCAGTATCTAGATTCTCGGTCTTAATGAGTGGTGCCCAACGGGGGAATTTAAACGAAATTTGTATATATATATTATTAGATAGTGTTTTATTTACATTGTGAGATTTTTTCTTCATTCACTAGGAATTTTTTCATTAATTCTGATTTATTTTTTTCATTAAATATAAAAAAGTTCCCTACGATTCTGAAATTATTTTCTCATTGAATATGAATTTCATTGATTCTGAGATCAATTCCCAAATAAAAAGTTAAAAAAATGATGATCATGACCCCCACAAGGGTTGGGCTGACAGGGCTCCAGCCCTTAGGCCCGGGACAGTTACCATTATTTTCTGCTTTTTCATGCGATAAATTCACTATAGAAGGGCCCGTGAAAAGTTTGGTTTGGGGGGGGGGCGCTAAAGACTTCAGCCTAGGGGCCTTGCTCAAGGATATGGGGACCATGGTGATTATCTCGCTATTTTTGAATTTCACATGTGTTTATTTTACTTAACATTAAAATATTAATAAATTTTTCTTTTTATACGAAATAAATAATTAAACAAACTAAAGATTTTTCATTTTTGTTTTTGACGTAATTTATCTAATGTAAATCAATTATGATTAATGACGTAATCTATACAAATGTTTTGTGTCGAAATGATTTTCAAATTACAATGAGACTGATTTTTCTAAAAATTAGAAACATTCTGTTCAGAATTTCTCATTTTTTTTTAATGGAGGAAAATAAAAAAATTTCAGATATTATGTAATACATTTATATACCATCACATGTATTTCATAATAAGACACAATTTCTTCCTTGTTCTTGAGAAGAATTTATTTTCAAAATTTTTTCACATGGAGATTCAAATAATTATCACTTTATACAATAAGTGAAATTATACAGCGTGTATGGTATTTTTTCCCTCCAAAGATCAAATAATGTTTGATCACCTCCACGCCACCAAACGAAAACACAACCATCAACGTAAGAATTTATTAAGCGAATGCAACGAAAACTAGGATGGGCCGTGTGTATGCGTATGTGTGTCTGCGACCTCATCAAATCTTCAATAAATAATGCCCATTTCTAAAGAAAATATTAATTTTAATGAGCATGTTGTCACGCTGATTAAACAAAAAAATGAAAATATTGCGCATGTAAATATATGTCATTTATAAATATAAATTATGTTTCATCAATTTTTTGCGGTCATTTTTTAAACAATAATGCCACCAGTCATTATTATATTTTATGAATCATTTTAACCAATTTTTTGCATATTTTGATTTATTTATGTTAGAGTTCGAGTCGTCTTGAATTCAAGGAAATATACTTTTTCTGCACATTATGATGAAGTGAACTCGGAAATAAAAGTCGTTTTGTTATAACGGAAATTGAACCCAACCTTTTGCGAACCGGGAAAGTGGGCTACACAGCATATAAACCACTAGACATGACTTCTTCCTTTCTTATATACTTACTATCTCTCTTCATTCTCAATCTTAAGTGCAATTGGTACATTATTGTAAATACCACATCAAAACATGATAAAAAAAATTATAATAGTTTCAATATTGAATTACATATCTCATTATGAATGCGATAAAATTCCATTTCCGGTTTCATATATTTAGGAAAAAAAATCGCCAAAAACATATCGTATTTAAATACGTAGCTTGAATGGGATTCGTCCAGATCTTACATTAATATTTTTCAAAACGCGCGATTAATTAATAAATGATTAATGATTTAATTATATCTTGACATATGTGCAGTGTGCATTCCACTTTGTTTTTCAAAAAAAAAAAAATAAAAAATCCGTCATGGGAAAAACGCCGCCAGCGAAAAAACGCCTTAAACGGAGAAAAAAAAATCTCGATGAATATTATAGAGTTTGGACCACTAAAATAAGTTGTACTAAGCGGGATCTACTTTAATTGAAAAATGGTCATGAAAATCATTCTCTCTTGAAATATTTGATGGAGCATCGAAATTTCGGGGATTTTTTTTTCCATAATTCAGATAAAAATGGATATGAAACGTCAACTTTTAATAGAATTTCTTTAAAAAATCTTATTAAATTTGTATAATCACTGTGAGATTATAGACCATAGCCCATTATTAATTTGATTTTTTAAGCTACCAATAAATAAGGAAATTTATCGATTGAATAGTTAGTTGGCTGCGATACCCAAAGACCGCTTTAAAGCGATTTCTTGGAAAATAATAATAATAACCCCAATACTTTTTCGTATGTGATTTGGAAAAAAAAATTGTGTATGGGGCGACCGCTGTTTTGAATGAAAAAAAAAAAAAACACGAATATCCCAAAAAGGTAAACAATGCAATTCCATAGTCGAGTCGTTTACTTCATCTAGGAATCCAATCAACATCAAGGAACCGCCTAGATGCTACCACCGCCAAGCGAACATCGCCAGCTGAACTACGGATCGCTTAATCCTCGGACGGTGAGCGAGAGAGAATACCAGCCAATACCAGGGCTCCACCGCGATGGACCAATCGCTGAGGACCAGTCTTTCCGGCTTCCTTAACTAAAGCCGGGTTTTTCTAGGAGCAGGTTTCTACATTTGCAGCGTGAAACCGATGATTGATTTAACCAATACGGCGCAGAAATTCTACTCCTAGGAAAACCTGGCTTTAGCGAATTTCTTCTCCATAACAAGACTAACCTTTAATCATTGTGTGGTGGCATTTCTCTCATCTTTCCACGAAATTAAATGTATTTAATAGTGTTGACTTCAACTATTCAAATTTTTTCTCGCATCATCGGAATTTTCTTAACGTACGAAATTCGACCTGCAAAATTTCTGCTAAAATATTGCGGATTTTCCCAACTTTGACCAGCCCTTTGGGGAAAAAGGTCTGTTTTTTTTTTCATTAACTTGAAAAAATAGTTTTCTCACTGTTTTTTCAGGCTACTGAGGGCAGAACTCGGCATAAATTTCTCGCATTCCGCAGAGAATACCAAATTTCGTTTGAACCCTAACTAGGGTTTAGATCAGCGGTTCTCAACCGGTGCTCAGCAGAGCCCTTGGGGCTCCTTGTGCACTCTTCAGGGGCTCCGCGGCCACTCGAGGAAAATTTAAAAAACAGTAAAATTACAAAAAAAAATAATTATAAGTAGTTTCAAATGGTAAAAATAAATCAGTAACTTTGTTGAATAATTAAAAAATTGGCCTACGGGACTCCGCCATAGAATTGTTTTACTTAACAGGGCTCCACGAGTCAAAAAAAGTTGAGAACCGCTGGTTTAGACGACTCATGGTTTGATCCACTGCACTGTGCATACGGCCCTAATGAATTTAATCTCGAGTTTCAAGCTTATTCAAGAAAAATCTTCCACACGCGTCATCTAATTCAATAACACGGTAATTAATTATTATAAATAATGAGAGAAGAGAGAGAATATATATATATATATGTGGCGTCACGCGATCTTGTTCAAAGATTTAAAAACCAGAAGAGACATCTTGAGAAATGTGTGTCGCGTCGATGACCTCGTTCTTTTGTTGAGAGATTCTGTTCAGAGACATTTTTGGAAATTAAATAAAAAAAGGGAAAAATATATGGACATTTTTTAATTTCCCTTTCATAGAAGGAAAAAGTACATTTTTATTCTCTAAAACTAAATGCTTCTTCCCTCGGAATGAATGTTGAATATAAACTTTTTCTGACGAACCTGCAGGTTTAATAGCAAAATGTTTTAAAATAAGCATTTATCCGAGACCACACTTTGTCTCGGGGCAGTTCCTAACGAATATTCGAGAGCCCGGAGGTTTGAAAATCTCTTGGGGTACCAATTTGAAATTGAATAGAATATTATCAAAGCCTCCTAGATAGACTAGTACAGTGGAACCTCCCCTTACGGACACTTCCCGTTAACGGATACCTCCGGTTAACGGACGCTTTTCTGATTCCCGGTCCCGTGGAATAGGTCTTTAATGTATTTCACTCCCCGTTAGCGGACAGTAAAATCAGGCAAACTCTAATTTTTTTTTATCATAAACCGAGAATTTACCATATTCAGTGGAGATTGTGTATAATCCTAATCCCGTTTTGGCGAATATGATAAATCGTCAATTAAGTACTAAATTAACTGAGCATAACTATGCTCCAGGATGGTGAATTCGAATGATAATGTGTTATTATATTTGCTTATTGAAAATGTGTAAGGAAAGGCAACATTACAAGACTGCTAATATATTGTTATGAATGTTTTTATCTCTTCTTCACACTTCTTTTAATTTAATTTTTGTTGCAAATACATGTAGTGCACATATCATTCTAATTCTATCATTACACAGTCTAATGAAGAGAAAGAAGTTTCATATTCCTAAAAATTTCCAACATTATTTGGGAGTTATGCATGATAGCCGGTCAAACTTATAAATGCTGTGAAAGTTAGTCAAACTTTATTTATTGAGGCGATTGGTGATTATGGATAGCCACCGGTGTATTACAGATAGGAACCAATTGCGACGACCGAAAACAAACGCCGTATAAATGTGAAGGTCGTATAAACGAGGTCCCACAATATTGTACCTTCCCATTAGCGGACAAAATTTTTGGTCCCATGGGTGTCCGTTATTGAGAAATTCTACTGTAGTATCTAGGAGGCTTTGATATTACCCTTCGACCGGGCGACCAATTTATAAATGAAAATTTGAGGTGGGGGGGGGGCAGCACTCGAAGAAACATAAATAATTACAGAATATACAGGAATGCTGAAGAAAATTCATATAAGAAGTTTTCAGCACACAACTAAACGCAAATTAACCCAAAAATAAATGAAAATTTCGTAATGAAAATTCTGG